>NC_088980.1:104248114-104548114 GCF_963932015.1 Anas acuta
AAACCATGGGGGAGTGTCGTTTCTTGAGGAAAAGAAACCAGTGAGCAGAAGCCATTAGGGATCTCCGTATGTGAGATAAGATAAATTCAGCCTCAGGAGCAAGAAGCAGAGCCAATTGGGAACCCAAGCAAGAGTTTAGGACCCAGTGGGGAATAAGTCCATTAAGAACTATGGGTAAGAAATTTTATATCCAGAAAACTTTGGAAAAGTCACAGCAAAGCAAGGGGGAGTCATGGTGTTTTAGATTCAAGATGGGAGCTCAAATCACAGTGTAGTTTTAAGCTTGAAGGAGAAGCAGCTGAACTAAGGAGGAATTTCAAATTTCCTGTTAACCATTCTGCTAAGCTCCTGGAGTCCTGAGAATTTTTCAGAATCTCTGATTTCTTTTTTCTTTCTTTTTTTTTTTTTTCATCAGTTGGTGGTAAGGCTCCAAAACCGAAGGACTAAATGAAAAGCTCTTTATATTCTTCAAGTAAGCATCATGAGTAGAGAGTGAAACAGAGCCAGGAGCATATACCTCGTGATATTTTTGGTTACTTAGAGCTGGCAATCCTGACATTGAGACAGAAGTTGCAGGTGAATTAAAATTATGAAAGCTTTTCAAACGCATGCTAAAAAAATAAATAAATAAAAAATAAAATTGAATCATTATTTGAATCATCAGGGAAATTAACTTTCAGGTCAGAAAAAGAAAAGATTGGGCCATCTGGGAATTTCCAGTTTGGGGTCAGAGCTGCAACATCACGGTGTGTTGTTGCGAATTTCTAACTCAGCAAACTGGCTGAGGCCCGGTGGGAATATCAGGGTCAGCAGCAGAGAGGGCGTGAGGAGTGTGTGAATCATCTGGGACTGCCGACAGGAGAGGGTGGCTGCCAAGTGAGTGGGTGCTCTTGGAGAGGTTTGTGTCTTGCAGGTCTCCCCCAGCTGAAGTCAGTGGTGCTTGGTACAAACAAGAGTATTTTCCTCTGCTTGAATGTTAATATTTCCCAGACATGCAATGGGAGCTGCATGGAAAAGCTCCCCACCTTGCCAACTAGTAGGGCCTCATCCTGCAAATGTTGATATGGAAGATGCTATTTATGGAGGCTACTCGGATTAATAAAGGTACTCCCTTGTCCGTAGGAGGTGAGGTCTCCCAGCTAACCACATTCATTCCTGGTGGACTCCACTGGCTTCATGGCTGTTTAAATCGGAGATAAACATTCCCCCTCTCTTCTGTGTTCAAAGATGCTTGTGATCATCCAGAACAACTGCATCCATTAAAGATGGCATAAGAAGCCTTGGCTTTGAATATCTTTCCCTTGTTTTCTATTTTAATGCTTGATTATCTTTGCCTGGCCATCAGCGTGATAACAGTATACCAGTTTATTCTGTAAATATCTTTTCATCTTCCCAAAGAGTGCTTGTTATTTATGACTAACAAGAAAACCTTTGCCTCCAATGGCAGAAGGAGAATGTCTCTTTGTTTAATTACCATGTATAGTTAGCTGCATGGTGATTGGGATAAAATAATTCACTTTCTATTCCCAGAAGAGTCTTCCTAAGTGCCTTGGGAGGAGAGGGGGAGGCTGGCAGATGAGTGTAATCTCAAGAAGCACACTGTAGTGGAATCCAGCACTAGGAGCCAGATGGCAAGTTTGCACCGAATAGCACATTTTTTTTAATAGCTGTGAAAGTTCTCTGTCTGCACATGGCTTTGCTGAATGACAGCAGAGAGTACTTTTAATTTATCTGGTGTTACACTTAGGTTATTCCTTCAGAAGGTTTTCCTTGTTTTTCACATAAGATCAGGGCCCAGTTTCAGTACCAAAGCCAATGTTTAAATATCTGTGAAAGTTCAGAAAGGCAGAGAGGGCAAAGGTGTGGGAGGAGAAATACTGAAAAAAAAATGAAAAGAGAAAAATGAATTTACGAGAGTGCTAACAGCAAGCAGCACCCTGGCCTTGCTCTGTACAACTCTTTAAACCATTTTTGTAATTCTCATGCAACATGCATTGAGTGTGTTGGGATTTGCACACACATTTTCAAGGATGGGGATGAGAGACTGAGCCAGTTATTCAATTCCCATCTTGCTTTAAAATATAGTTGCAGTCGTAAACGCTTTGTAAAGAATGCTGCCATAACAGTATGTGTACAAGCTGTGTGTTAACTTGGTTCTGAGAGCTTCATTATTGTATTAGCTTCCACTTGAGATCTAAAATGTGTTTTCCATCTATGAAATTATGGAAATTTGGGCAGCCCTACATTTTAAGTTTTCAGACTCCAGGCAGGCGTAGAACGTCTCAAAACAAAAAACAAACAAAAAAAAAAAAAACACATGCATGAACACGGTCTCTGAAAGTGTAGGTCATCCACAGCTCTCCCTTTGAGCATACAGAATCACCTGAGGCAAGAATGGAAGATCAGATAAACCCTGTCCACATCTTCAGGCAGCCACATAACTGGTAATGCTCTTCTGGACAGAGATGATGGCAGAATTTTCTGCCATCATGGAGAAAACACGCAATTTGAATAGCATGGGGTAATCCTGTGGGCTTTCACAATGTGCTGTAAAACTGAGAAACAAGGCTAGGCTGAGACCTTCTAAGAAGCACCAACAACATAAAATCTCATATGGAGTGGGTATACATGCCAAGCATCCCTGGGAATTCAGCCTGCTTCAATAGCTGTGTATTGCTCTGAGTATTTTTGGTGCAAATCTTGAGTTCCTCTCCCTGAAGTCAGGCTACCCGTCCAACTCCTGTGCTTTTGGCCCCTTCTTTCAGTGGGGCAGAGCCCTGGGTTCTATCTTGCACATGTAACCTGGACTTATCCTATGGGGATCCAATTATTTGTCATTCTGCACTTTGCTGAGCCATTTCTGTCATTGCAAAGAAAGCACAAAGTTGGTGGAAGAGCTACTATACCCTCACAGGGGTGTAAAGCATGTTCTGGTTTAAATGGATGCACATGGAAATAGAGAAATGAATGGGTCCGTGTTTGATCGCTGACATGCTTGGAGGTCTGGTAGCAGAGGTGTGACCCTAAATCGCATTACTTGCTGTGTGCCAAGCCCATTTATCAGCATGAATCTCTGAGTGTGAGAGAATTCTGAAATTTCTAAAATACGTTTTTGGATTTGCAGCAGCCAAACCAAAATCCATGTGTAACCTATTTTCTGACTCTGTGGCTTTTTATTCTGTCATTGAATACTGACTGCCCTGCTCTTACAGAAAAGAGCACAGAAACCCAATGTCATTTTTCCATACTTTCCAAACTTTTCTCCTTGTAAGCATGAGTGAGGGTCATTAAAAACTGCAAGCAAACTTTGCTTCATTGGTATGGTTTGCACTACACCTAGCACAGTGGGTCCCAAAGCAAACCCATGATAAGCACCCCAGAATAGGAGCTGGGGCTGAAAACATCTTCAGCCACAGCATTGCTGCTTAGAAGGCACTATCGTGTCTGCGTCATCTTAGACAGGGCTGCCTCCATGTATTTGAAGAGTGGAATTCAAGCCATAGCAAAAGGATGTCTTCAAAATAGGGCTTGTTGTGTCTTATCTGAGTCACAGACATTGCTTTGGCTTTCTGCATGGGGGTCAGTCCTACAAAGTCATCACTAGAACAGGCTGAAATGTTTTGTATTGTTTTTACAGAATAATGCCTGTGGAGAAGGGGAAGTAAAATATTTGTTTCTTCCAAAAAATCAAGGTATTTTTCAATGACACACACTGTTTCTGTTTTCTCTTTTCATATTTTTTTCAGTTTCTACATTTTGTGCATGTCTTTGCTTCCCATCTTTTGCAAAATTCCCATGGGTACATAGAAGAAAGAGTTAAATGAAAGGCAGAATTCACTTTCTGTTGTGCTTCCAGCAGTCATTTTCCTTATCTGAGTCAACATTTTCTTTTCCAGGATACTAGTTAATTCTTCTAATATGGGAGTAATTTTCCTGAAAACAACAAAACAAAACAAAAAAACCCGCAAACTTTAACAACAGAAAATATAACTGGATCAGCCCAGTGCAGCTATGTGCAGTGATAGCCAGACCGATGATGATGTAAAATCATCTTTTTCCTCTTCTGTTTGAAGACTGTGCATATTCAAGTCATACTTCATTGACAATCAATAAACAAGTTTTTACTGCTGTCAGCACTGCAGAGCCGATGCAGCGCTGAGAGGGAGCTGATAGCTGTACTGACTCAGCCTCTCTTCAGACAACACTCAATTCATTTCTGAGCACAGACTCTTTTTGACTGTTACACTGGGAGATCAAATAAGGAACCCCACTAACCTGCTTTCACAGATTTTTGTCATGTTTTCAGGTTCCTCGTCAGCCATTCCCACTTCTGATGTAAAAATAATCACAAGACGAGCTCAATAACTTCTCCTGCCTGACACAAGACCTTCCTGAAAGATGTCCAGTCTTGATCTGATGACATCAAGCATTGGAGTATTCACCATTTCCCAGAGTAAAGCGTTCCAGTGACTAATTGCCTGTGCTGTTGGTAATTTGTTTCACTAACTTGGGATGATTTTAAAGCACATTTTTTCTGATTCCTCAGCCCAGCACAAAACCGAGCCAAATCATATGAAACAGCCCAGCTCCATCTGAAGGTGATTTCTGAAGATCCTGACTTGAAAGGATCTTCTCTTTCACACTGGAAATTTTGCATTTGCGGTAGAATTTATTATAAATCTTCAGCTGTTTTCCTAGCTGATTACACCTTTGGTTCAGGTCTAATTGCTTCTATTTTTTGCTCAGAGGCACAAAAATTGCATCAAGATAAGTATCCTAGGAATTGTTTAAAAGATCCTGGTGTGTATGGTCAGAGCTGCCCTACTTGCAGACAGAGATAATCTAGCTGTCATGGACTAATGAACTGTAACCTGGAATTCTGGTTGATCCTGTCACCCTTGGCCAAAATAGTCCAAGGAGGGACGTGACGCATGTTGAAATCTTGTTTTGAGAACTGGACATTCGGATATCTTCCAGGACTGCTCTCAAGGTTGTATTGTACTCGCATTAAAATTGTTTGGGAGAATTTAGAAAAACTTAACGATGGAGAACTGATGCCTGGGCTCTGCTGTGCACCAATTAGTAAAGGCAGAGGCAATTTATACCCCTTGCAGAGAATCTGCTTAGACCCAGGCTTCACTGCTACAGTGAATACTCTCTGGTTTTACTATTTACAGCCCTTTGACAGGGCGACTTTTTTGCTTAATGGTAGGCATATTCTTATGTTTCATTTCCTATTCCATTGTCTTTTGAATGGAATGTGGCAGATTTTAGTGTTTGTTTGGCTGAAAGGGTTGTTCTTTTCTTATTATTTATTTTTTAATAAGCATCTTCCATGTATTTTATTATTTCTTCCCCTGGGAAGCAACATTTGGAGCCATCCAGGAAATAATATTTTAACAAGCATTAAGCTGCAGTCTCTGAGAGCACAGAGAGAAGCTGATGCAGGAGGGAGTGCATTTGGTAACAACACCTCCACTGTCCAGTTGTTCCTCCCCTGGAAGATGGATTCTCATGCTCCTCCAAATGCAAACCCAGGGAACTGTTAGTTCAAATCAAACAAACAGTCAGTGGAAGCACGAGGAGTCACTGCAAATGAGTGAAAACTGCATTTAAGCCTATATTCATACCTGTCAGCTCTGGCATATCACACAACACAGCAGAGGCATGCCGTGTTTCAATCAGACGCCACGTTTTGCCAGCTTGTGTTACGTGCTAGGAGCTCGCAGCTTCAGTGAAATGAGCTTGCAGTTCGGTAGGAAACGGCACCAGCGCCAGCTCTGGGGCTGTTTCCTGCCTCCTGTGGTTCTGTGTTTGTTGGCCTGCATGCCTTGTCAGGGAAGTTCGACAGGAGGAGGTATTTACCCGCTCTCCATAATGGGGCGAAAACATTTTAGCCAGTTAAACGGCTAAAACAGGTTTAGATGCGAGTGAAATAATTTTACAGGGCAGAAAAAAGGAGCTCTGATGAGCCTGGGAGAGGGCAGGTGACTACCAAGGGGTGCTCCACATGCTGGCACCTTGAGCCAGTTGCAGCCATCAGTCAGAAAATGAGAGAGAAAGCTGGAGAGAAGCAGCTTCAGCCTGTGGCTGTGCAGCTAAATCAGAGGTCGCAGCCTCCCAGGCAGGGCTGTCCTTCAGACCAGAGCAGCGCAGGGCACAGCACCGATGGGGGCATGGGTGGTGGGCGAGCCAAGCTGGTAGCTGCTTTTCTAGGTGCTTGAGAGCTGCCTGCCCTGAAAAGTACCTGGGAAAACACAGTTTGTCATTGTATGATGGGGAAATCTAAAAACTGTGGAACGACTGATTGCATCTTGCCAGACGTTTCAAAACAGGGGACCCAGGACCATGCCCAAAGGACTGACTTCTGCCATCACAGCTACCAAATAATAAGCACCCTGGCAGCTGATGAAAATAAAAGTAACTTGTTCGCCACCTCCAAATTGCGCAGCAACAAGGACAACACTGTCCTGTATTTCCTTAGTGAGCCTGGTGACTCTGACACCTGAGTGGAGGGTCATTTAGAGGCAAGACAAAGTTTATATGATAGGAAGAAAACTTTATTTAGCAATTGCACCAAAGCGGTGAATTCAGCAGTTCACCAAAGAGTCAAAATGAAGTTAATGCCTGAGCATGCCTCTCAGCTCCTTTTGAAGCTAGGCACAGGTAAGTAGGTCTGGAAAACACCCACACTAGTGGGACACGATCTCTACAGAGAGCTCGTGAACACAAACATGTGATCGTCATGCCAGTGGATCTACTTCCAACAGATTTTTCCTGCTTAGAGCTGAGCATCCACATTGACTGTGCATCTGCAGTAAACACAAAGCAAATCTCTCATTCAGATTTGCAAAGCACACACGGGTATTATGGATGCTGCACTATGCCCTCCTGCTTAAAGCACAATATGCTTTATCTCAAATGCTGCCCTGAGTTGTTGTAGGCAGATATGGAAAGGCGCAAATTTTCCTCCCTGTATTTTTTTTAACTTAGAAATAAAATATGCCGCACCTTATTCCTAAGGTTTACATTTGATACCTGCCGAGTAAACACAGTGCAATGATGCCATTTCAGCAATTTAAAGGCCGTTATCGCAGGTACTGATTGCAGCTGATGATGTTATATGGCCTAGCAGTGCCTTGCTACATGCTCTTCCCTGGCCTTAAATTCTGCACATAGTTTGAATTGTTTTGTCCCCTTCCCTGTTAGGAAGGAATTGCATCTCGGAGCCTTCAAAGCATGCATTTCCTAACTGCTTCTGGCTGCTCCTAGAGAGCAGCTGCTGAGTCAGCCCTTCAGCTCTTTTGCTCTTAGTGGCATCTGTACCTCACGTGGCGCCTGCAGGTCTGTGCTGCTGCCACAGCACCGCTGCCCTGGGCTGTCTCGGCTGGCTCCGCAGCTGCGGGATGCTCACAGGGCCGGGGACCCCAGCCTGGAGGCACCCCACCTCTGGGTGTCAGGGGGTGCAGATGTAGACAAAGAGGGACACAAAAGGCTTGGGCATCCTCAGATACACCAGAAAGCCAGATATTTTCTCTCCATAAAGGAGAGTTTGTGCTGATCTTGCAGTGTCAGACAAGTGGATAAACTGCATGCTTTGGCTTTCCAAGCTGCAGCAGACTTTCTTGCAGGTTTAAGGCTGTGTATAGAAGGGGTTGTGCCTTTTAGGACAACTTGTAAAAGGTTTGTTACTCAGAGTGACCTCATCCTGCAGGAAGCCAAGGCTATCCTGCACTTCCAACTCTTGCTTTGCCGAACCTTTTACATGAGTCCAAACTGGTGAAAGGGTTACACTGGAGTGGGAGTACATACAAATACAGTGCATCTTCTTACCTGTGTAAATGGGTCTGTGTGAAGGAGCCAGACCACTTAGTCTGTCACAGTGGTGGTGAACTGTAAATGAGAGTTTATAGTCTATCATTTATTCATAGAAAACTTTATCACATTTCTCATTCAACATATATATTTTTTAAAGTCACATTTAAAATGTTCCATTTTAGCTTTTGAACATTCCATATTTTTTATGTTCCATAAGCTGTGTGCTAGTAGCAAACCTTGGGAGAGGCCTTCTTTACAATTTACTTTGACAGCACAATAAGTCTGTCTACAAGACTTTCCACTGCCCAGCGAGTTCACAATGGTGACCTTTTCAGGAAAAACAGCTAATAGTTCCTAATTTCAGGACAGAATCAATGGGTGCTCTGCATGATGATCCCTTTTCAATTTATAGCAGGCATGTTTTTATATTTTATTGAAATTCACATTAATGTCGGGAAAAACAAAACAAAAAACAAAACAAAACAAAACAAAACAAAACAAAAACAACCACACTCACTTTTGTGAGCTCTTTTTGCCTCCAAATCCCTGGGGCTGAAAATCCATGTAATCAGTGACTGTTCACTTTAAAAATACTGCTCGAGGAGGAGGAGAACTAGATCCAAGAAAAGAACTCATTGCAAATAATTTATCTAGAGGGCCTGGCTTATTCTGCTTGTGAGCTGTCAGCAAACAAGTTACGGTACTTTTAAGAGCCTTTATTCAAAATTATCGTCTGTATGATTTTAAGAAACTTTGGTCTGTACAAATGTTCACAAATGTTTGCTTATATTCTACTGCTGATTCTTAGTACTGCAGATTATTATTCTACGGCAGATCCAAAATTAGATCTCATTAGTCCAGCTAGATATTTATAGATGATTCTACCAAAACCAGGTTAGGAAAAACTAAATAACACTGCCTTGTTTTTATGCAATTGTCAGCATATGTGAATTAAAAATTGTCTTTCCACTAACAGTGTCTTACAATTTTTCCTGTGTTAGTATAGGCTTCTACTAATTAGCTATTTGTTAAGCTATTAGCACTGAATACATGCAGAAGCCACAAGAAAAAGTGAACACAAGTAAACCCCCTTTTTATTTACTCAAGATAATTTTTAGGTACTACTCAGGCAGCTTGGGTGATAAAAATGAGGGCACATTGTTTCTGTACGATGTCATTCATGGATGCCTGGCACTGAAAAACTGACGTCTTATCATTGCTGTAAGTGTTCAGCCTGTTGTATCACTCGGTGGGCTGAACAATCTGACACGAACAGCAGGACAGGCAATGCTCAGGTCACTAAAGTCACTCTGCACGACCCATCAAGGAAGGAGAGCATCTGGTCTTGTAAATCAGATGTTTTAAAATCATACAAACTAGCAATTTCAACATTATGGACAATTAATGTATTAGTGATGTTGGAATTACTACAGTTATCCTTTGGGAAAATCCTACACCACAGGAATCACGAGTTTGGCCACATGAAGACAGATCCTCCAGACTTGGAAGTGGGCATTTCCTCCCTTCTAGTTAGAGAACCAGGTTTTGAGATCTCTATTTTTACTTGTCTGGATAAAAGGAATAACATGAATTCAGCGAAGACTTTTGGATCCACCACTTCATTTTTTCTGCCTAAGTGATGAATTTTGTTCTACGAGGATTGAAAGCCTCCAGTTTTCCATCTCTCGCTGAGAAATGTGGATTTCTAACTCCTTCACTATTTGGCCATGGTTTGGGTTCCAGGCCTGTCAGTCCCTCGACTGCAATCACATGGCATAAAAATGCGTTCAAAGAATGAGGGCTAGATTCTCAGACAATGGAAAAATGATAACTCCATTTGACCTCTGACTTTTGATACCTATTAAGCAGAATGCTGTCCTTAGTTACCCAGCTGTCTCTCTAAAATTGAGGGCTTGAAGGCCACGAAGTAACTCCTGTTATATAGGTAGAGTACAAAGCAATCCTCTACTGCAGAAGCAAGCTATCTTGCAGCCATGGATTTTCCATTACACACAATCATGTATGTAGGAGACCTGTTAAAAAAACCCTCCGGACTTGCTTTTGATACAAATGACTTCAGTTTGCCTGGGAAAAGACAGTATCACAGATGAGTGAAGCTTCCTGATTGAGCCTGGGGTGATTAATCAACAAACGAGCGAGTGGGAGGAAGGAGCCGAATGCTCTGGCACAACCCCACCGGGCTACCAAGACGAAGAATGGGGGGAAATGGCCAGTGAGCGACGGGGTTTCTGCCCACACCGTTGTACAGGGGATTTATGGAAAGGAGGTTTGAGGTACAGACAGGAAACGCTGAAGGACAAGAAGGAAAGATTACCCAATGCAGTCTGACTAATGGGTCTACGCTGCGGCACACACCAAGGATCAGCCTTGTGGAGGGGAAAAGGCTGACGTTTGGTATTTGCAAGCTTTGTGTTAGCAACTCAACTGGCCCCTCGTCACACGGCAGGGCTTGCTGGTCACGCAAGGGGGGACTTCTACAAACAAAAGGGTCTGGAGCGGTGTCTGCACGTTTGGACGCTGTGAATGGCCTTATTTACATGGTCTTCTGTTGTTCGTATGGCTTGGTACACAGAGACCTAGAAAGAGACAAAACCAAATGTTACTGAAAGCAAAAAGAGAAAGTCTGGGGAATCTCAGGTGAGGTTAGGTCCCTGGACCTTCTGCCTTTGGGATTTGGGGCTTACCAAACTTGACTAAAAACTCACCACAAAGGTTTGCAAGAACTGCCAGATCCTGTGTGCTGCCCTCCCCTGTTGAGCTGGGCAAGCAGGCCTCACTGGTTTTACTGGTGCTACACTGGGAACACCCCACCAAGAATCCTCCTCCCCCCAAAAAACAACTGAAGAAAGGGAAGCAAGCTGTGTCCACTGGTGCGCCAGAGAAGAGATATTTCACAGCCGGCCTTGCCTCGCTCAGACCTTTTGGGCTGCTCCAGAGAGTGCTGCTGGAGCCTGGGGCCTCTCGGCTGGGCTGGTGGGAGCACGGGATGGTGCCTGGCTCCCTGCTCACTGCCTCATGCCCATGGCCAGGCCACCAGCCCTGCACCCACACCATGGCCCTCAGGGAGACCCTTGTGCTCTCCTGCCGGTGGTGATAGTCCTCATCCGAGACCGCTTTTTGCTTTGCCTGAGATCAAAGGCAGCGAGAATAAACATCTCCGTCTTCCCTCCTAACATATCCAGCCTAATATGCATGGTATTTTTATTGTGGAAGGGAGCGATTTGTAAGACGAAATGAAAATCTCCAGCGTGTCAGCTCATAGGAGCTAATGATGTTTATACAGACATACCACACTGATGGAATAGTCCCAACATCCCCTTCTGCGGCAGGAGGAGGGGGCGAAGAGGAAAAAGGGTGGGAGGGGTGGATGAAAAAAAAAAAAAAAAAAAAAAAAAAAAAAAGAAGGAGAAGAAAAAGAAGAATAAGGAAAAAGAGAAAGGGAGAGACAGCGGGGAGAGGAGTGACCCGGGCTCCCCTCCCCCGGCTCTTTCCTGCAGCAACCTGTACTTGACCCTCCCGAGCCTGGCTCTGCTCAGCCTCCATCCCGCCCCGCCGGAGCCGCAGCGCTGATACCAGGCAGCTGATGCGCTGCCTCATCCAAAACACACACTTCGGGGAGGCGCACGCCCACTGCATACTTTGGGGGGGCCGCCAAGGCCTGGGCTAGGGGGGGCCAGGAGCCACCTTCCCCCTTCGCCCGCCCTGGACGGGATGTGCTGGGCTGCCGCTGTTTGCCAAGCACTACAAGTGTTGGGAGAAACTGGTCCACTTCAGGGTCAAAATATTTCAAATGCTTAGCAGGAAGAGAGGGAGGAGGCCAAAATTTTCAGGAGGAGAGGCCAGGCCGCCACGCATCCCATCCACTAGCACGCCTCCATGACGCAGTCCCCGGGGCCTGCAGCCGCCAGGTTGACGTGTATTTGGGTTGGGGGGCACGGCCCCTTGGGTTTTTCAGGGAAGGGCCCATCCCTTCACCCCTCTGCACACCCTAAGGGTGCCTTGGAGTTCCCTGGTGGGGGGACTGGCAGAGCCAGGCAGGCAGTCTCCAGAAGACCATATCTGTTTATAAGAGGCAAAGGAAAGAGAAGGTGAAAGGTCTCCGTGCTTTAGTGATATGCTCAAGTCTTTTGGCCTTGCAGCTTTTTCTGATGCCTGCAAATGATACTTCTGTTCATGTGTGCTGGAAGCTGAAGTGGCCAAGTCCACCGACACGTGCTCTCTACCTACGCTGGCAGCATGCTTTTCTCTGTCTTTGCTCTTGGGAAGAATGGTTAAAGCCCATTTCCATGAGTCACAAATTCCACTGTTGAATATTTCTTTTAAAATGTTCATGATGTACATGGTTTCCTTGAGTTTTGCACAGATTTCCCTGAGCAAAGCCCTTTTTTTCTTCCTTTCTTTTCTTTTTTTTCTTTTTTTTTTTTTTTTTTCTTTCCCCTTTTCTTTCTTGCCTGGTTGTTTCCTGAAGTGCAGACTTACTTTCAGCAACAGATCTGTGGGTTAGGCTGCTCCAGACTGACCCATTTCCTATGGAGCTCATTCAAAGCCCCTGGCTGGGTCAGGGCACCAATGGAAATTTCAGACCGTGCACAAAACAGAAAGGCTGCACTGGAAGCCAAAGTGACAATTAGTTTAATTTTAAAACAACACTGTGGGTAACACAGGAGAAATGAGGAAACTTTTTTCCTCTGGTCAGCAGTGCTTTTTGATCCATAGATCCCCCAAGCAGCTCAGTTTGGAAGCCCCCACTGCTGCTCACAGACCCGCCTTTTGAATGGCACTGCTGATAGAGAAATTGATCCCAGAGCGGTTGGGGATGAGAAGAGGACATGTTTATACACAAACCTGTGATGATTTCATCCAGAAAGCCCCTTTGATCTGAGGCTGCTCTTAGGATGCGTTGTAAGAGCATTGACTGTGTGGGTGGGAGATAGCTGCTTTTCCACACTGAAAGCTGAGATGGTTTCCAGTCTCCTGAGCTTTGGTGCAGAGTGTTATTTATTTTTTTTACTTTCCCGTGGCTTTAAGAGAACAGACAGATTTAAAAACCACTCTCCATCTTGAGTTACTATTGTCTTAGTGCATCCCTAGAGACAGCACAGGTGAGAAATGGTGGAAAAAATCGCGGCAGAGACTTGTCATGGTCCTTCTGACCAGCCCTCACAAAAATAGCTATCAAGGTAAATAGCCCAATCCACCTAGCTTTCAGGATAAGGTTGAATGATTTGTTTTTATCCCAAATCAAGAAGCTGACTTCAGAATTCAAGCATTCTGTATATCTTTAAAGTACTGTTGCTGAAGGCCTGTGCCATTTAGGGTCACCACCACAGCCTCAGTTCTCAAACACTGGGGTCCGGAGTGCTGAGCTTCAACTGCAGAGGAGGTATGACTGCCATAGCCTTACCCAGTAGGTAGGAAACACCCAGTGACATTGCTTTCCCTAATTTACCTGAGCAAGTGTCCCTGCACACATGTGCTCAGAAAAAGCCTCTAGGGCACCGCTTGGGAGAAAAGGGCAAACTCAGTTTGCGCTGTGAAAGAATGGCACTATTATTTTCCTGCTCATGAAATGTAAGCGAATTTGAGCCAAATGCCCAATTCTGCAATTGCTATCATTACATTCATGAATGTTCTCACAGAACTAACGCAGTCACCAATGTACAGACCTCTGCCTGTGATTTTGTGACCCATAGCTAGGCTTTGCACGTCTCTACAGTTCCCATTATTCATAAGCCTTCCAGTTTTTCAGATTTCTAAGCAAATACACTCCAGAGTAAAAAATGTCAAGTAGCCCTATTTTGAAGGCAGCCCCTCAGCAAAACCCACTTAACATCAGATAAATTGAAGTGCTACGATTCAAGTCAGTTCACAGGGCTCATGATTCTCCATCCTCAGTCACACTGTAGGGCATCCACTCGTGTATGGTGTCCCGGTGCTGTTCACCTAGCTGGTGAACAGCCTTGATTTTATACTCTAGCTGGAAGCTGGTAATATCACTACACCTTTTCTTATGTAAGATGACATCATCCTGAACAAGGTATAAGGAAAGAGGCAGACAAAAAGCTCCTTATTAGAGAAAAATACTCACATATCTAGTTTATCTCCTGTTTAAGACCTTGTTCTCCGTGTGTAACCTGAGGCTAGATGCTGCATGGATTATTGTAATGGCTGCATGCACAGGATGAGGAGTACATTGTTTCTGGCTTCCCTCTTCCCCAATTTTTCCTCATTTTTACCCTTGTCTTCTATTCCCTTCACTGCAAGTTCAGAAGCTCAATTGCAACGTACACTGTTGACATTACACGTTTGCCAAGTTTGGATATTTCAGCATTCACGCAGCTTTAGTTTCATTCAGTTTCCCCGGTGTGCTTTATCCCTTTTATCTCTGGCCTTATTAACGTGATTGCCCTGCGACAACATTTGCTGGAAGGCGTACAGGAGGGCTGGAGCAGCCCATGTTTCCCAGCGGCTGCTGGATGCTGCTCTCACAGCTATCCCCTGCCCCAGCACAGCTCTGCTCCCTGGCTGGGGGACGGTGCCTTCTCGGGGGACTTGGCCACGAAGCAGCAGACTTTTACAATTCATTAAATAGCCAACGAGCGCGTTTGTCTTCTATTTATTTCTCCTTTTATCCTGCGAGCAAGGGATCATCAATATGCAGACAGTATCTAGCACTCCCAGATAAACTGCATCTGTACAGGCTCATTCAGACACAGGCTATAAATACCCGCCGCCTGTGCACAGATTGCCGCCACGCTCTCCCTGTGCCTCTTCCAGGGCAGACTTTCCTACAGGCTTTCGGAAAGATCCCCCCTGGGATCCTCGTGCTCCCACAGGTTTGTGCATTGCCCAGACTGCACTGGGACAGGATCCGAGAGCTGTGATTAGTTTCGTGTGAGTGCGGCTGCAACAGCGGTGCGGATCACTTAGCTTCTCCATTTTATACCTATATGGTTTCAGCGCTGTGAATTAAGTAGGTCCCCCGTCAGCCAGGACATAAATTACAGCCAGCACTTTGGTTCAGGACTCTGGGAGCCATTCAGGGCATTTCCCTTTCCATAGATTTGTTTCCTCCAGAGAAACTTTCTAAAGTAATGCCTTCCTCCTTCCCACTGCCCTCTACTTAATTTTAAAGACACTGTTAACCTGATGTTGCCCTTCTCTTAATCCCGACATATAAAAACTGCGCATGACATGAAGGAACAGTAAAATAATTCATTTAGAGGTATCTAATTTTCAAAATCTTGTCTAATCCAGCTTTCCAGTTTAGCATTCATTTTCTCCACGCTTTGTATATACCAGTTTTAATCCGTTATCTCTTCCACTTCTAAATATTTTACTGGGTTTTTGTTTTATACAGCTGAGAGGAATGCTGTTCTGATAAAACTGTGCTATAATCTCCTCAGGCTGCATTTCCTTAGTTCCCACTCTTCATCTGCAGCTTTTAAACAAAAAATCTTTACTAGATGAAAATAAAGACGGTGAATTTCAGTGGTACATTTAATAATTCATAAATCAAATGAAGTTCAAACAGGTTCAAAGTTTAAAAGTTTAAAAGTTTTGCTGAAGCTTTAAAGTTTAAACTGTCAGAGACTTTGACAAAAAACTTTTCCTGTCTGGAATATTTAAGATTGTTAAACTATATTACATGCATGGCTATTGCTACATCTTTTTAACCAAAAAGTTTTCTTCTAAGAGAATATTGATTTTATGTTGTCTTTAAACAAATACTACATATGTGGTACAGAACCATATTATTACAGGAAAGATCACAGCTACATAGCCTGCGTATTATACAATTTTGTTTTTTTTTTCAGGCCAACTTACTTTGGCCAGCAAGAAATCATTTGATTTATTAATGCTGCTACATGCTAGAGGGGTAAAAAAGGTCTCCTTTTAATGGCTTGGCCATTATAAAAGAAGAATTCAGACGAGTGTACACAACTACAAAGTCTAGGCTGAAAAGCATTAAGTTTTATCCATTATGTCCTTCCAAACTCTGGAAAACACTGACGACCTGATTCTGGTCTGGCTTATACCAGTATCAGTGTCAAAATCAGAAATAATGCCACTGACAGCAGGGAGTTTGTATATGAATTTGTTTATGCTGACTTAATTTCATCAGTGTATTCAAGGATCTCTTTATTCACTTTGTATTACTCCTAAAGCATTTTTTCCAGAAATATATTCATTTCATTTATTGTATTTCTGAATGCAATTATCATTCTAAATGAGATTATGAGAAATAAATATGTTATAAATATTGCATTGGGCAGATGCTCTTACAGAAAAAAAAAAAGGGGGGGGGAGATAAATTTTCCTTGGGGAAAAACTGGCATGGCATCAGGGGAACCTCACCAGCATCCAGTGGCTGTGGCCCAGGCACAGCTCATTTATAAGCACCACCAGTATGCCTAGAATTGGACATCTCTCCTTCAGTAACAATAACATGCATTCTACCTGTCACTATTAGCCTCTAAAATTAATTTCATTTTCATGAATGAGCTCATGAAGTAAGTAAGCTGTTTGTTATGGTAAAAGCAGAAGCATTAATGGCTTCAAATGGCTTTAACTGGTAATAGCCTGATAGATGGGGTAAGTGCAAGTAGGCATTACATGTGCCTTAGATTCTCAGGGAAATGGGGACTGGAGACAATGAAGCAAGGGAGAAAGGCAATCTGCAGTTCCTGAGGTACTGTAGGGTGGCAATAAGAAACCTTTGCATCAGATCACTTCTGAGATAGTTATTTTTGACTCTCAAATGCAGATGAGTTGAAATGCTAAGAGTTCAGCAAAGAGCAGAGTCATGTTCTTCCATCAGTCAGGAATTCCTTACTCCTTCTAATAAGTGCAGATTTTTTCCAGAGAGCAGCAGGGAATGTTATGCACATGTCACAAGACTTTTCTCCAGCCTCTTGGACTGTCTCACCCTCGCTGAAGTTAACAGTGAATAAAGGACAGTTTCCCAGCATCCTACTCTATTAGATTTTTTTTTTCCCCCTAGGGCCCATTGGAATAGTGTGTGAATTGTAGTGTGAATAATCTGCAATAAATGCTTACAATGTGCCCTTTTGCCTGCCAGGGGATCATTTGCAAAAAGTCAATAAAATAGAGAGACAAAATTGGACAAATAAAGTTGTTTAAATATGTATATTTCTGGTAAAATTAATAAACTTTAGGCCACATCCAGCAAAGGACTGGGCTCCTACAAGTTCAGTACAGATAATGTGTAGTAGTGGCAGAAGCCAGAATGCTGTATTAAGGGTTAAGATTGAAACTATTATGTGGGAAGAGAACTAGGTACTTCCAAAGGATAGTCCAAAAAAATCTACGTGCTGAGCTGGACGCTGCCTGTGAGCTGAAAGCACTAGCGCATGGTGGACCCAATCCCTAATTCACCGCATACCCCTGGTCCGGGGAGATTAGATACCCAAATTAAGGTTGGTAATATGGTGCCACTAACCCCACAGGGACCTTTTGAAGCTAGGTCCTGAAAGATTTTCCTCCACAGAAATCATCAACAGGAGTGGGACCCGGGATGGCGAGGAGGGGTTTCTCCTGACATGCTGCTGACACACACACTGCCTCTTGTGCTCCTACTGTCCTGGCCAGCAGGTCACACACGCCTTTACTCTGCATAAACTCTTCAAAGTCTTCATATACCCAAAAGTCTTCATATAAAAAAAGTCTTCATATACCCAACCTTCCTGGCCTGCCTATAGCCTGGTGGCCAGGTCTCTTCTGTCCAGCAGTAATGTAGCCTAAATCCCTGTGAGTCAAGGGCAACATTCAGGCCAAAATGAGACACCCAAGAAGTTATGGGTGTCTAGGATTAGGCAGCTGAATATGTGTTTTCCAACTCTCCATTTCAGGCTTAAAACTTGAGGTCCATCTAGGTTCACTTTAGAGCTGTTGTGTAAGCATAATAACATCACCTGGCAGCATCTTGCCCATACTATTTAACCTCATTTCCATGATAGTTTAGCATCATCGGTTTAGAACTGACTTACTCTACTATCCTAAATGCCAATGACTCTTTTACATGTTGCTGAAGGACTCTTCTATAACTTGCCACCTACAAAGAGGCAGTGGTCATCTTATGACAAGAGCATCAGTAAACTGCAATTCTTAATTTCCATCAGCTAAAGCAGTCAGCATACATAGGTTGTAAGGAGCTTATTAGTCCACAGAGTACTAACCAGGATTGCCACTGTCCCTGCTGCTCCTTGCTGGCTGTGCTAAATGAAAAGCCTCCACAAACCCTTCAGCAAAGGGAAATCCAGCAGCCATACAAAACAAACAATGCTACAAGATCATCTTCTGCTGAATTTCCAGGCCACAACTCTTCAGGGACTGCTCTGCATTCTTCTGTTGACTTGCCTATTTGGTATCCTCCCTGCCCCACTCAACTGGGGAGAAAAAGGGCTTGTTCCTGTTTGCAGGGCCACACCAGCAGGAGTAATTTCAGTGAGCAGCTCTACAAATGTCTTTCTTTGGTGGAAAAGAGAACCCTTTTATTCCTTTCCCAGACTATAGCTCACTTGATTCCTGTGTTTACAAACCATAAGCAACTTGTGTTCTAGTTTGAAGAAGGAAATGGGCCAGTCAGTCCTGTGACAGGTCCAATGCCAGACGGCATGAAAATACCTTGAATCAGTGAGAAAATCTGGTGAGATCATTTGCTTTAACAAGGCCTCTTTCTTCTGTGTTCGTTACCAGCCCAGGCTGGGGTCTCTGACAGGTAGACTCAATAAGGGCTGGGTTAGCTCTTTGGGTATGAATAAAAGACTGTCCCCAAGAACTGTTGCACAAGTGACTTTCTTTCAGCATGCTGGGTGTGAAGACTAATCTGAAAAAAGGAAAATAATAACAGTTTACTGTACATGTATGCTAGCTAGCACCCTAGTCCCAGCCTACAGAAAAGAGAAAGCAAACACCTGTCTGCTAGCCCTCAGAGGCACTTAGTTTCCTTTGGGAGGTGTTCTTTAAGAAGCCTGAAAGCTCCTTAATCACATACTCCCTGCTTTTAACACTAGTAGCATTCGTCTAGTGGAGCACAACGTTGTACAGCACGCAGGAGGACGTGACCTAGTGATCCTTCTGGGCTACTGTTCCTTGCCAATCTGCGAGGCAACCTTCAAACCTGACAGCTTCCAGCAGATCACTTGCCTGCACACAGGGCCACAATTTCGCAATGCTTGCACACCCTGTGCTGTCGTAGCATGCAGGAGGAGCAGGAGACTGAGGAGCCGAAGTGGCTCTTGAGGGGGTGTTTTTGAGGAATTCTCCTCAGTGCTACTTTACTGGCGGTCGCTGCCACTGGAGTGAGTCTGGGAATGTTCCCCGTGGTTGAGCAGGAGCAGGAAGAGCCCAGCTTCCCTCTTGCTGCACGAGAATTTCACAACACCCAACTTTTAGCTGACTCCTGGCATTTAAACGTGTTTAGGGATGGTGATCTTTCCAACATTATGAGGCTTATTGGGATGTCCCAAGAACAGGTCCTGTTACTCTAATGTCGTAGCAGACTTTGGCTAGCTCACATTAACTAACCAGATTATGCAATGTGGGCTTCAGAGTGTTATTGTCTATTTTGTGCTGCCTGTTGAGATAGAGTAATCCTCAAAATAATTTTAATGAAGCAAATGTCTGAGGTCCTCATCTGTTTCGTAAATTTTTAGCCCATTTTAATATGTCTCAGTATGTTAGTTGGAGCCTCTGGGTTTTGAAGACAAAAAGATAGGTTTCCTGGGAAGAGTTTGGATTTTACTGGCCTTCTCAAAGGAAATAAATTCCACATTTTGTGACAATCATCACCACTATACTTAGGTGACAAAACAAAACAATACAAAACCCCAGAGTATCCAGAGAAATCCATCAAATATGAGTGAAATAAAGAAAAAAAAAAAAAAAAAAAAAGGGTGGGAGAAGAGGAGGGAAAGCTGGCATCTAGCTAAGGAGACAAAGAAGAATGCAGTGAAAGAGTTTTCTGGATCTAGCCCTTAATCACAATAAATCATAGTATCCCTTTTTATACCAGCTTATACCATTGTATTTTAGCAAGGAAATTGTACTGTCATGTAGCTGGATTGGTGTTTGTTTATTTTCTACTGTGTGATTACTGCAGTGAAATGCCACATATACCCAAAGACCCTGAATAGCACTCCAGGCATCGGATGAAGCTGAGTTAAGGGGAGGAAAACTGCAGAAAAGGGAGTCATTCTTCCAATACAGTGAATTTCTGAGTGTGCTTTATTGGCTTGAGCCATTGGAGGGACAAAGGAGAAGGTGCTGATGTGTAATGGCAGTAGTCGAGCTGTCCCACTAGCAGTTCCCTGGCCTGTCACCAAAGGGGCTGAGAAGTGGTGCACAGGGAAGAACAGATCCTATATGAACCCATCCTTTCTCACAACTTCTCAGCTGTCACAGGTCAGCTGAACTCATCCTCTGATAATTTCTCCAACCCCTCTCTCCAGACCTGCGTAGACTTCCTCCACTGCATGCTGAAGGGAAAAGTCCACAGTATCTTTCTGCATTTCCTCAAGAGAAAAAGATCTCCTTGTGCTCGTTTGGTGCTGGACCGTGCACCAGGTTTGTTTGACAAGAGGTTCACACTGCAGTCTTCCTGAGCATTTCACTGCCTGCCACAGCAATCTGGGCAGGTCTCACAAGAGTCAAGAGGTAAGGTAAAAGGACTGCTGCATCCTGACTATCTGCCTGGCTGTGGCCTAAGCCTTGGCCACACACAAACTCAGGAGGTGCTTGTCCACCTCCATGCTGAGCTGCCCCATGGGTCTAGACCAGCAGAACACTCTTCACTTGATTTGGTTTTCAGCCTAGTTGAAGAAGACAGTATGTCCAAGGCCTTGTTGTTAGGTCAATTTAGTCTGTTGTGGGAATGTAGCTCTTTTTCCAGTAATGTGAGTTTGTTATAGCTGTTCCCTATTCACTTTTTTCACTCCAGTCATGATTTTATGGACTAATACCATCTCCCTCTCACTTGCTTGTGTTCCCACTGGATGCAAAAAGACTTCCAAGCAATGTCTGAAGGGACATTGCTGGTTTAACCTCAGTGCACTACTGCCAATTTTAATGACCTCTGGTCCCACATGCTGAAAATAGCCTTCTGATATCAATGGGATTCCCTGCAGTCGCGTGTTCTGCAGTGTTCATCAAGATCTTTCTTGCAAGTGCCCCAGGCGTCCAGCTGTGTGACCTTGCTGAAACTAGTGACACAAAACCAGAGGCAAGCCCTGGAGCTTACTGCAGCCTTTTATGCATTTGATGGTGCTGTGCTTTGAGGTTACTGGTCTGGGTAAAGCCTGAAGACCATGAGGTGGCAGACAGCAAGAAGCCTTTCACAGCAGACTTTCCGTTTCCAGAATTAGGGGATAGAAAGAGCCTAGCTGGCTCTCAGTGTCATTCTGAGCCTGCAACTCCCCCTGGTCTCTTAAGGTAAAAAATACAGAAAGAGAACATATTCCTCTGCGGAAGTAATCCCTTTTCAAGATCACTGGGGGATGTCCCAGATATCCCAATCTTTTTTCCCCAGTAACTTTGTACCCTGGAGCTCAGGACAGCTGCAGGAGAACAGCTCATGCAGGAGAGGACCTTTTTGAACTCCAGGTATCAGAGCCCCCCTAAGCTTGTGTGTCCCCCAGTCTATTCCTTGGCTTTCTTCCAGGAGAGTTTTGCCAGCTCCTCTGGGCCAGGGCCTGCGGTTTCAGGAGAGGAAACATTATTTGTCTCATAATACAGACATCAAATACAAACAAGGGAGCTGCAGTTCCTGGCATGAAAGCTTTTTTGTAGCAATTTACTGTCCAACATCCTTATAATTAATGAGGGCTATAACCACTATTTTTAGTACAGTTAAAACGAGCTGTAAGTTGTTAGAGAAAGACATGTTGTGTAATATGTGACTAATGTATCATTTTACCAAGAATTTGTATTGGATTGCTGAAAATTGCAGGGAAATGTTTTCCGGAGTATTCCAAGTGCTCTGAATGCTCTTTAATATGTAAAGTATAAAGCAATCTATAGCTTAGCTGGCCTAACTGTCTAATTATGTCAAAGCCTTCAGAGTACTAAACTACTAATGTAAATCTACATTCTGGAAGAAAGATGTAGCCAAACGTATTTCAGGTATGACGAGATTGAAATTAATTTGGGCAAGAGGTGGTAAATGGAAACGGAAGCAGATTGCCAGTGGCAGAATGGATGAAATAAGCTGTTTCTTTCCATGGGGGTTTTAGCGTAGCTGTTAAAGGGTGCCAGAGATCATTCCACAACCATGGAGCCAGCAGCGGCAGGCCCACAGCCCCTGTGAGCTCTGGGGCTGGGGGCTCCTTGCTCATCACTTCTTCCAACAGTGCTGTGGCCAAAACCATGCTGAGACAGCCAGCCAACCCCTCTGGTCCCCCCAAATCCACTTGTGTCCCATCCTGAGCTGCCATGCAGCGGGCCCAGCCTGGCCATGGCACCAGGCAGCGGGTCCAAGCCCAGGCCCAGGCCCAGGCCCAGGTGGAGGAGATTATTCGCACAGGTGGAGGAGATTATTCACACATTATTCAGCACGAAGAAGTGCCCACCAGGGAAAGCAGAGAGCCAGAATCTAGTTCTCCATGTGTCTGACCCAAAGTTTCAGCAGTGGCTACTTAGATGCAAAACAAACCAAAACGACAAAACAAAACAAAAAAACAAAAACACCAAAATAACCCAACCAACTAAACAAACAAGCAAACACCACCACAGCAAACATACCATTACCACCACCAAAAAAAAAAAAGAAAAAAAAAAAAAAGAAAAAAAAGAAAGAAAAAGAAAAAAAAGAAAAAAAGAAAACACAAAAAAAAAATCCCAAAGCCAGAACAAATAAACAAAAATCCCACAATTAATTAACCATATGAAAAATACCACCAAGTTGCGCATCTTTTGAAAATGTCATACAGTTTTTCTGCTCTTCTCTTGAGATGGGTCACATTCTGCCCTACATAATGATGTTGTTTTCTTGTCTGGCAATGTTGTACACACTGTCACAGCTATTTGCCATGCAATTCAATTCATAAAAGTCTGCAGGTTGTTGAAGTGATTAGCCATATTTACTTAAGAGACGCCCAGTACTGGAATTGCTGGGAGAGTGCATTACAGGTCAAAATTACAGTATTGACCAGGATCTGGGGGAAAGCTTGTACAATCATGTTAGCTAGTCCTATTTATAACTCTAGGTTAACCTGTAAACAGCTGCCCTTAAGAAACGTAGGTGGGAAGTAATTCTATGTAAATTGTATATGGTATAAAGTTTATGTGCATCAAGTCAAAGATGATAAGATGGCAGACTGGATTCTTGAGATGCAGGTTACTGCAGCTGCTGGGCTGAAGTGCTGGCAGTGATGCTGGCTGGAGCACTGAGTGTCCCAGGGCAGACATCAAGATGTTCGAGTGCTCCAGTGAGGAGCCAGAGGTTACCATAGCTGGCTTGGTGCCCCACTGCCCACAAGATTTCCCTCTGTGCCTGGGGAAATTTTGTCTACATCTTCCCAGCCAGCTGGCTCAATGTGAGGCTGGGACACATTTTGCACAGGTGTAAGAGAAAAAAACCTGCTGAGGGAATCATTGTGACTCTTTACCTTCACGTTCAAAGAGCAAAAATCCATTATGGACTGAAAAAAGGCTGGCTGGATGATGGAGCACAGGCCTCAGAACACAAACTGGACAATGGAAACTGAAGTGGGATTTTTCAAAGCATGAAAGTAGCTTAGCAACACGTATTTATTTCCTGTTTTAGAAAAGGTGCTATGAAAACATGAATTCCTAGAAGATGAATCATGTATAAAAGACATGCTTTGTTTTGCTTTGAAATTGCCTATGAAATAGCAGGGAGATAATTCAGTATATACTTTCCTCCATTCACAAAGACCTTGCATGTTGGTCACCTAGCCTGCATGCATCCCAACACAGCACGAAGTTGGACAGTCCTTGTGAGAAAGCACTTAATGTCTTTCCCCTCCCATTTCAGTTAGTGGCAGAAGAAGTAGCAGATGTAGATGAATCTTTCAGAAAAGGAAATCCAGCCCAAGAAGTTATATTGGTACATGAGAAGACTGAAGTTAGAAATTTCTCCATGTGTTCCTAGTTTAATAAGTCATCATATATTAACTTGATTCCAGGAGCCAAAAATCTAAAGAAGATGGTTGATACAGTGTTGTATCTGTTTGGGAAAGTGTAAAGCAAAATGATTCCGGAATCATGTTTCAGTGAAAACAAAAAGAAAATCTAACTTTACATAGGCAATTGGCATTTTTTTCTTCGCTCTAAAGCCTTTCTGTTTTGATGGTGACCTTCAGTTTTTGAAAACAGCAGCATTTTCTGAAAAAGTCAAAAACTATGCCTGAGTGGACAAAGTTTTAAAGGTTGCATGGGTGACATTCATAGTTCAGCTATAAGCATAAGATCTTTAATGGTCTTGAGCAAGTTAAACTCTACAGCTCTGTCCATAACCATACAAATATTGTTCCACCTGTGTTGAAAGATATTTATTGACACTTAGCAATTTATATGAGGTCATCGACCTTTCAAACAGGTCTCTTGCTTGAAAATTTTATTGCCATGTTACATTGCTCGACTAAAAATAATTAACCTTCTACAACATTATTTAATGACACTGCCAAACTACCAGTAATAACATGGAACAGAAATGTGAGGCCTTGAGAAAACTCTACCTCCTGCTTATTGAGCTCGTTTTAAAAAAGAAAAGCTCTTATTTTATTTTATTTTATTTTATTTTATTTTATTTTATTTTATTTTATTTTATTTTATTTTATTTTATTTTATTTTATTTTATATAAATCCATGAAGGTATAAAAACGTTCTAGTTCTGTTCCTGGGGTATTTGTATAGTCCAGTGACTCCAGTATCCACACCACCTCCTGATCTTTTATATATTTGTTCTCACAGCAAATTGCTAAGTGACTTTCTTTCCCTGCCACAGTGATTGTAAAAAAAAGTAAAATATCTGTCTACACATGCAGCTGTATATACCTGGGTGTGTCTGTACACAACTTTAACCCTCTCACAATTTGTGACACCATGATGTGACCTCTCTGTGACAAGCACTTGCTGGAGCATCGCTGAAAGAACCAAACTCTGCAGCCTAATGGATAAATGGTGAAGGAAGGAAGCACAGCCAGCATTGAGACTGCAGTCTTAGCAATTGCTAAGGAATAAGTATGGTACATGAGTGAGGATATGCAATAATGCTCCTTTCAAAATCTCCTGGGTGGGTCATCATTGATAGCTGTCTTGAAATACATGAGAAAATGGCAAATTTTCATGTTCTCCCATTCCCCATCGTTTACTGTGATAAACCTGTACTTAAAATGAAAATAGCAACTTAACCTGTCTTTTATAATTTACTCCTCACCTGCGGAATTATTAACCTGGTCTGAAATAACAAACACTCATTCCTTCCCATCACCTTCAGCTTCCCATGGCCAGCGGGAGGAGGGAGATGGTTCAGCCCAGGACCAGAGCTTCAGAAGAGGGCTCAGGAATGAGGACCAGGCATTTCTCTCGTTTCTTCCTTTTCCCCAGGGCCCAGTAGGAGAGCTCTCAAGACATTTAGAAAATCAATTCCCTTTGTTTTTGTCCAGCTCAGTTCTCTGCAAGTTAATGTGCACACCATTTCACAGCTGGTGACAACCCAAGCCACCAAAGATAGTACTAAATGCCTTCCAACTGTATTAAATTAACTCAATCGGATATAGTTGGTGATTTTAAAGGAACAAGATGGATGTGACCGATTAGATCTATGAAAATATGAGACTGAATACTGCTTCCCTTTGGAGCAACCCTGTTTGAGTATCAGAGTTGGTGCCTGTGTATTACTGATTTTCATGTATTTTTACGCATCAATAAATCAAATGTCTGTGCACATATATAATAGACCTTGGTATTTTTTAAAGCAGAGTTTGTCTTGTCTTTGAAGGAAGTGTAAATTCATGACTGTGCTCACACAATATCTCAGAGGCAGGCAAGCACTTTTTCTTTCACAGGTGTTCCTTGCTCTGCCTCATTGTTTGGAGAAGACTCACAAAATGGGAGCAATTCCTTTTGGTTGAGTTTGAGGGGAAGTAAATCCAAACCCAGGCTTCACATGAGATGGACAACGCGTCTCTCTCTGTAAAGCATGCTCTGGGTGAAGGAGAAGGGAGCATGTGGGTGTTAAGGGATGTTAAAATTGACTTTCAGTTATTCTGGAGACACACTGTGCTTCCTTACCCTTCCTGTCTACAACAGGAACATATTGCTAGTGACTGAATGCTGTCTGATGGAAAAGAACTGCAGAGAAGTTGTGTGCATGTCTCCCACTGAATAAAGCATTACTTATATCAGAAATGTGGGGGGGGGGGGGGGAAAAGAGAGAGAGAAAAAAGAAAAAAAAATGCATTTTAACTTCAAGACTGAAGGAATTTTGGTTGAAAGTTACAGAGATAGCAGTTACTGAAGTAAAAGATGAAATATTTATAATATGTTAATGGAAGTATTTCTTCACAGAAGCCAAGTTGGATAATGATTGCATTTTGAAGGGGATGGGTAATTTGATGGGCTTCAGTTGATAGCAGTGTAAAGGGAGATAAGTTCACACTCTGTGACAAAAGCTGATCTCACTCAGGTGTTAAAAAAGTTCTGTGTAGTACCTAACAATAGATTGTAAGAGTCATATCTTAGACTCACAGAGTCATCTAGGCTAGAAGGGAGCCCTGGAGATTGCCTGGCCCAGCCTCCTGCTCAAAGCACGGAGCTCTAGGAAGGAGTCAGGACTGTGCAGACCAATAGTTTACTCCACTGAGGGAGGGAAAACCCAGGTTCCTAGAAGTAGTTACTAGAAATAGCAACTACAGCATTATCATAACTTATGCTATTTAATAAAAACACTATTCAAATTAAAACAAGAAATCTGGGAATCACGGAGCACATTTATTAATATGAGAAACAAATGGAGCACTAAACCTAGCTATCGCTTGACCAGGGATGCCTTACAGCAGGGTTGCAGATATCGTATCAGATATCAGATATCAGATATCACTGCTCCACACTAGCTTCCTGCCTAGGTCGGAGTCTCCGCTGCCTGTAAAACACGTGAAAGATGAAAATGCCCAAGCAAATGCCCAGTGTAACTGCTGCAGCAATCTGCATGACAGCAAGTCAGTGCAATTGCTTTCAGATGTATGGGCTGTCTCGTCTAAATGTGAAACATATCTTCATCAGGCAGTGTTCAAGACTGAATTATCTGAAAGAGTGTCAGAAAAGAAAGTGAGGCTCAGAGTCTGGAATATCCTCTGTAAAACTCATTGTAGCATCCCAGGTGGGAAGGAATTACAGTCACTGTTTTCCTTTAAACAGCAACACAGGGTAAGGACGCCAGGTAGACCTCAGCAAAAAATATGAACGTCTTTAGTGGAAACTTATCACAGAGAGTCTGGCAGCATGTCAGCATCGTATTCTGAATATCTGCCCAGCCCCCTGTAAGGTTTTATTAATTCAAATATGTGTATCTTATAGGAAGAAAACCTATAAACACAGCTATGGTTTTTATTATTATTATTTTTTGCCTTGCTTTGTTTTGACCACTGATTTGATATGGCATATGCACAGATTTGTATTACCAAACTCCAAGAGCACCCTGATTTGTATGCGCCTGTGAGACAAATTTAGCAAGGTCCTATGCTGAATCCAGGCTAGGTAAAATGCTTGTAGTGCAAGAAAAAAGAAAAAAACACACTGTGAAGTTGAGTACTTAAAAGACCGAACATTTTGTTCCTCTTCCTTCAGCACGAGCTGCTCTAGCCAAGAATATTAACACGAGTAACAAAAGGGATGGCTGAAGGGGAAGTGCAAGATGAGGCTTAACATCCTCCAGGTCTGAACCTAAAGTGTTTTCTGCAGCTGAAGCTGCTATTGTTGCTAAAAAGCACATTGCTTGTTCAGGGACAAAAGCAAGCTGGCCGCTGTTGTATGAATTTCAAGGAGAGTAAATTAACTGGAGTAACAGTATGGAAAGAGTGCTTTGGCACTTGGGAAGACCCAGAAGATGGTCTTGTATACATCTTTAAGAAGGTCCATATTTTCCTAGATGTCAAGGATTCACTCCTTAACAGCAGATGATCTTTGAAAGCCCTGAAAATATCCAAAGTTCACAAAGCCAGACCATTAAACATCTGAGTCTGAAGGAGCAAAGCGACCTGCCCCACTGGCTTGCAGTGCCTCGGAGAGCCGAGCCTCCTGGGGCTCCAGAGCAGAGGAAGCAGCCCAGCCTGCACACATTTCCATCCCCATGAGAGAAGTGCCTCTTTCCCTTCCCCATGGGTAAACTCAGAGCTGTTGCTCGGGCCCAGTTACACCTCCATCATTGCCAAATCAGTGCCTGACCAAAGACCTGCCCACTGTAATTCCCCTGGCATCTGTGATGTCCTGTGGTGTGTGAGTGACTGACAGGCTGACACCCTTCTGGGGATGCTGATGGACCTGCCGAAATGAGACAAACCCTGAGTCCTGCAAATAACAGCTTGCCACCCTGTCCAAAAAGCACAGTGGTTACCATCCACGAATTGTATGGTGATAAAGCACACTTTTTCCCACTCCCTCTCATGCACCAAAGCAGTGGTGTGGCACTTGGGCCCCATTTCTCATGAGGACAGCGGGAGGTGGGCTGGGGGCTTCCTTCCTTCCAGGGCCGTGCCATGGGGCGATGGAGGAAGGAAGCGGATAACAAACTGCTGCTCTGCGTGCACGGAGGGGGGGCGGAGGAAGAGTTAATGGCTGTGAGCCACAAATATCCGAGTTGGAGAATAAAAGCCAGGTGACACCGAGCTCCAGATGGGGCCCGAGCTCCCTGAGCATTGCCGGGAGCTGGGTCGGTGGGAACCTTCTGTGCCTCCTGGGCAGCTCCCAGTGCTGCTGAACCATCACTGATCTGAGCCACGGATGGGGGAAAGCTGTGTCGAGAGCTTAATTTGGGCTGGCAGCGCTGCCCTGCCAGACCCTTTCAGGCAGCAATGTGGTTGCTTCGTTGGGTGGTGTGATGGGAAGGACAATAGTCATATCCACATCCACCACTGTTTTTCTACCTATGGTTATGTAACTATAACTTAATGGAAGCCAAGTACTTTTGCCAGGTCAGTGTCCCATTTTTTTTATTTTCCATACACAACCTTGCTTACTATTAAATGAGCAAGTCACTTGGTTTTAGTGGGAAGCATATAGATTCCCAGAATATCTTATTATTTTTTTTTTTTAAAGAGAATAGGCAAAACACAATGAAAATGAAAACTGCAGTGAAAATTACAACAAGAATATTATTCCAGTACTCAATTATACTGTAGTCAAGCAAATTAAGTAACATCTGGGTCAGGTGAATCCATCAACAAAACTCTCATTCACCCTGGTGGCAGGTCTTTCCCGTTAACTAAAACATCTTAAACGCAAGGATGAGGAAGAAAAGGAAGTGGGTAGAAGTGGCAGCAAATGAACAACGACAACAAAGAAAAAGAAAAAATAGAAGAAAAAAAAAAAAGAAGAGAAGAGAAGAGAAGAGAAGAGAAGAGAAGAGAAGAGAAGAGAAGAGAAGAGAAGAGAAGAGAAGAGAAGAGAAGAGAAGAGAAGAGAAGAGAAGAGAAGAGAAGAGAAGAGAAGAGAAGAGAAGAGAAGAAAAGAAAAGAAAAGAAAAGAAAAGAAAAGAAAAGAAAAGAAAAGAAAAGAAAAGAAAAGAAAAGAAAAGAAAAGAAAAGAAAAGAAAAGAAAAGAAAAGAAAAAAGAAAAGATAGTGAGGCCCTGTGCTTAAACACAGCTTTCCACCAGGCCACAGCTTGGTGTGAGAGAGACCAAGAATAATTTTTGCTGCTCATGTGGGTTGTGGTTCAAAGTTGAAACACTGGAAACATCTGTGCTCTGCTCTGCCCTATTTAAATCACTTCAGGACAAATCCAGCCCTGTTGTAAGTGGGTGTAACCCTGTTCAAGCCCGTGGAGTTGCACCTGCTTACACTAAGGCAAAATTTGGCTCGGTTTGGATCCAAATTAACTCAACATTTGGAAATAAAAATGAGAAGCTTGGCATATTCCAGTATTTCATCTGGAATCTCATAACACTTGAGATTAGTTTATCTAATAGATTTACTGCTTGAAAAATATTTTATGCTGCTATCAACTCAGTCCAAAATCTCCCTCTCCCTGCCCCCTCATCCTTCCGCCCTCCTCTCCCTAGGCAGGAGGATCAGCCCTGCCTTGGACCCTTTTGGCCCACTGAAGCCAGTGGGGAGCCCAGCTAACAACAGCACATCCTTTTTGATCTCCAAAGTGCTCCACAGGAGACAAAGAGACTGTTCCTGTTGGTATGGGTGGCCCTGCTGCATCCATCTGCCAGCTCGTCCTCGGGCTGTAAGGATGTGAGCGGCTGAGGATGAGGGACGCTTCCTGCACCAGCACTGCCAAGGACTGAGCCAGCAATGTCTGGCATCACTGGGAAGGAGGAAGTCTGGTTTCCTCCCTTAATTACTAAAGAACTGGTACAGAGGCTCGTGTAGGAAGAGAGTAATTTCTCCGTGTATTTTTTTTCCTTTCTGCAGCTTTGTACATCTGTCACGTTTCTTTAGGTGACAAGTAGTTAAGCCTGGAAACCAGCAAGGATATGAATGGGTGTCTTCCAAAGAAAGGAAAGCAAAAGGAAATTTCAAAGATCCTCTACACCAAACCCACTTGCTCAGAAAAAGCCTGAATAAATAGATAGCCTATGCAACGTGTTGGGAAAGTCAACAAACTTGGGCTCCCTCACACAAGGGGGGAAGTAAATTCCTGATTCAAGGATTGTCTCCTGAGAAGACCCTGCCCACAGCTCTGGGAAGCACAGAATATCACCCTGTTAATGCTATTTCTTGCTTGGTCCTCCAGAAAATGTAGTCCTAGAAAATACCTTGGAGTCAAAGAGAATCTGGCTCAGCAGAGCAAAGTCATTTAAATTACACTCAGAAATGAGCTGCAAGACAGATCAGTCTTTGCATTACGCATTTAGTATGCTTGAACATTTTTGTATGTGTATAGATATGTGTGTCATACCCCAACAGCCTTTCAGGGAGAATCAAGTGAGCACACTGTCATGATCCAGGAAAAAGAAACACCAGGAATGCCTGCAAAATTAGCAGTGGGTAAGAAGCACCACTTAGAGGTGCATCTCTCCACATTTAATTCAGAGGATTGTCATTTCAGCTTCATCCTAGCCTGGCAGGAGTGATTGAGCAGCTGCCTTGGCTGTGTGGGATACCAGGCAGTTCACCTGAAGGGAAAGCAGGGTGCTGATGCCACCACAAGGCATGTTGTCCCATTGTTTCCCTTTTCAGCTTCATATTCACATCAATATACAGGTTATATATGTCCAGAACACAGCACAAACCAGATGGCTGGTTCTCTCCAAGTGGAAAGAAAGAAGCCACTCGAGTGTAGTTTTATCTAGCTTTCATTCATAGATGTCAGCTCAGGCTGCAGCTCAAGGCATTCCCACCACATATTCATCTTTCACTGGAGGGAAAACAAGTGCGTGCTACAGCAGTCCTCATTTACCCAAAATCTCCAGCCAAATACAAGTTGGTCAAATGATTTACCTCATCTTAGCTTGTGTGCTGGTTTTGTCACTATATGTTTTTACAAAGACTGTTTTATTAAGCCTTTTTTATCAACCTGAAGACAGAAGCTTGTTGATAGCATTGTCTTTGTCAGGATAAGACTGAATCCATTATTTGTAAATGGTGAGGCTTGGCTTTTCTGAAGGAAACTGTCAACAGTTGCCATGAAAGCAGTTTGAATGAAATAGCTATTTTCCTCTAACAATTTCATCAGCAGTGAAGAACTTACTTCCAAACCACAAATAACAATCAGCTCACCATCCAGTTCCTTCATGAGTTTTCCTGTTTAAAGCACACTGGATTATTTTCTAGCAGCGTGCAAATAGCAGATCTTGAATCAACAATGAGCTACAGAGGAGCAGAAGGAAACAGTGAACTGCACCACTGAGACAAGGGCAGCAGCAACTAAGAAGCCTTTGATTAAAGCAGATGTAAATTCCTCATTTGGTGAACGTGAGTGGGAATTTTGCCATTCGCTTCAAACTGCTATCTGACCTGTAAGAATATGAATCTAAACAAAAACACACACTGGGGAAAAAAAAAAAAAAAAAAAAAAAAAAAAGACATTTTGGACACCTAGAACAAGATAAATTAGTCAGCAGAAATGAGGTATTGCATGTTTTTTAGCTCTGTTTGGGCTCTTTTGAAGCTGAGAACTTCTATAAGTATCTGTCAACTCTTCTTTATGCAGAAAACAGGCTAGTTTTTCATTTCTCCTTCAAATGATCAAAAATGAACTTTACATTCAGAAAGTCTACATTAAGAAGGGATAAAAAGTTGAGTCTATCGTAGTGTGCCTTGCATGGAAGATGAGCAAGAATCAGCAACAAATATTTAGAGAATGTCATCAGATTGTTAATTCTATGATAATTCATAACTGGGAGCTAACTCCTGCCACCAAGAAATTAAGAAGTACCTCTTATTATCAACATGTATGATATTTCTGTTTTTTTCTCCCTGTATGTGAACTCGTGGCAAGATCCAGCCAGCACATAACTCACAACAGAGATGATTTGTGTCATACTTCCTTACAAATATGTAAAATCTAGAAAAGAATTTGCTCATCTTGACTTCTGAAGACACTTCTGTAAGTCATGTCATCTCCCTCAAGTTTAGTTTATTTTTAGTGTTTCACCAAGATGTAAAATAAAGCCACCAAGTTTCTCTGGTCAATGGAGCCCAGGTGCTGTTGAAATCACAGGGACGTTTTTAGCATACAATCTGGAATTTACCCAGAAAGCAGGAGCATTTCGGACTTTCCCACAGATGTCTGCATGGCAAACCTGTCAACCTATAGCTGTGATTTCATGCACTTATAAAATTGAGTAATTCTCATAATAGCCAGTGGTAGTTACTTGCTTTGCTTTGACTTTCTTTATTACTTATTTTATTTTGTCTCCCATTCATAGAAAAATAAAATTGCTGATAAACAATACTACTGTGTCATATAAAGTATGCAGAACTGTCAGTGAAAGAAACTGGCAGAGAAGGGGAAATAACAGAAGGTAGTTTTATCAGATCTTTTTGACCTGAAACAATAACAAACATGAAGTCTGTATGATCATGCGTGATGTTTTTATATGAGTGTCATAATTTAGATTGGTTTGCAAGAGAAACAGATAAAACTGATTGACTGGTGATGTGGCAGTAATTATGCGAATGGAGCAACTTGACCATAAAACACTTAAAATGCAAGAAGGTACCTCAGTAACAAGTGAGCACAAGAAATGTGGTTAATACATCTGTCCTATTGCCTTGACATCTCTCCTACCAAAGAGTGATAGGAATGGACGTTGTGTAAAAAAAATTAAATCACATAAAATGAAAGTCTTAGATGACTTGTCCATATAAAAATCATGTCTTTAGTTGCCAACAGTGTATTTCTTACAGTTTTGCTCAGTCTTGGGCAAAGTTCAGTTTTATGAGACCTCGTGCAGCAAACACACCTTTGCTCTGCCGGTTTACTGCAGCATTAATGGTTCATTTGCCTTTGGGGGTAGGGGAAGGTAAGTGCTGCTGTTCTTGCCTTTTTCTTGTGCTGCTCAAGGGACAACCATGAGGTTATATTAGTTCATCAAATAATCCCATGAATTATTCTCAATTTCAAAGTCAGCTGTGATAGCAAGCAGCAGAAGTGTGTCCCCTCACTTCCTACTCCACAGTCCCTCTCGTGCTGAAGCTGTGTGGAAGACTGGTAATGCAGACGGGTGGATGCTTGAGAAGGGGGAAGTGAAAAGGTATGATGCACATTTTCATCTTGATCCCAACGGAAGCCTGAACAAAAGTGCTGTCCACTTATTTATTTCTTGCCACTCACTTTCCTGTGTCCAAAATATTTCAACCCTACCCCAGGCCACATGGGCCTCCATATATCATCACTGCCCTAAACAAACTCAACCCCAGTCTGCAGTTCATGCACCAAATCCCTGCAGCACCTTCCAGCCTTCCTCAGCATCAGCTGTGTGCTAGCAGTGTTCCCCTCGGTGAGGAAGGTTTGGCCAGCAGCCACCTCTCCAACAAGTCCCTGGCTGACCCGTAATGATACGTGCAGTCAAATGGTTACTCCATTTCTATGGGCTGACTATATTTGCATTTGCCCCAGTCCTCCAGGTCAGTCAGCTGGGCAGAGCCCTGGCTGACTGCTGTCCTTAGCTGCGAGTCCAGTGCCTTCTGGCCAGCTCAGTGTGGGGGTGTGAGCCAGTCTCATTGTGCCTGTGCTCTTGGCCTGACACTTCTGGATGTCCCCGAGAGACCTGTCACGCACAAACGTGCCGGTGCTGCAGCACAGGCTTCCTTCAGGGGAAAACCACTTCCCTCCATTGTCTGTCGACTGAGTCTCCCAAGCTGGAAATGACCTGGGGGACACAGGTTTGAAAACATTAGAGGCTTTGGCGGGGATAGGACAGTAGTTTATCAGCAGTAGCTTGGAGATTGCAGACAGGGATCAGCACGTCCACGGTGTCTTCCAAAAGATGACTGAGGGACCATCAAATGAAGCTAATAGGCACTGGGTTCACAACAGGCTGAAGGAGGTGGTTCTTCTTGTGGCAGGTGCTAGGTCTGCAGAGTCACTTGTCAAAAGGCACCGTGCACACAATTTACATGGGATAAGGGGGAGACAGGACAAGCCCTGGATGAGAAATCCATCTCAAGCTGCTACATAAACAAACTGCAGAGGCTTAGGAAAGTCCAAACGGTTCTGAGCTGAAAATGGTCAGAGAGTGGGAGGGACTTAAAGGAAAATATTACACATACTTGCCCTGTTCTCACGCTCCCCAAGGCATCTTTTTGTAGCCCGTTTTAGAGACGGAGTATTGGGCTAGAAAGATCCTTGGTCTGAACCAGTACGTTAGCACTGATTTTTCCCCTACAGACAATTAGACTGCTGCAAACTTCTCACCATGTAGATAGGATATAACAAAGAAAAAAAAAAAAAAAAAGGTATTAAATCTTGAACCTTTTACTCTCTTGAGCAGAAGGTCCCTCCCACCCCTATTATTTCACAACAAGTAGTTATGGAGACTGAAACTAGCTGGAACTGAGACTGAAGAGGTGAAGGTGAGGAATCTCAGCTGCTCTCAGCAGTGTTGTAAGGCAAGAAATGGTTATGCTAGTATAGTCTAATAGTCATCATGAAATCAACAGGTGTTGATTTCTCCCATGTGTAGAAACTGTGATTTTCATACTATATGACAAGATCAGTAGGTTATCAAACAGCAAACACCATGTCATGACATATGAAGGTCTATCTGCTCTGGGAAACCGGGGGCTCCTGCCTTGTACAGCCTTCATCGTGACTGTGCAAACATATTTTCTTCTTATTTGATTATTGTGCAATCAAATAAGAAGAAAATATGTGTGCGTGGTCACAGTGAAGGCTGTACAAGTCTTGTGTCATCGACAGAAGGACAGCAACAGAGGTACCAACTCACAAGGCTCCAGTAAAGACAGTAGCTTAGTATCACTGGGTGAGATGAGCAGGACTGGGTGCAGTCATGCTTTTTAACCTAATTTAATCTGCATTTAGTCCAGTGTCCATCCGGACTAGCACAAAATTGCCTAGAGATGGGAAATGATATGTTTATACACTTATAACAATAGTCTGTATATGAAAGAAATAGTCCTTCAACACAGGACACCTCAGACACCAAGGAAAAGGCAACATTTCAGCCCATGTCCTGCAGCTAGACCAAACACAGAAACACAATTCTCACTGGGGTCATTTAGCACTTAAATGTAACCAGTAGGCAGGTGAAAAAAAGAAAAAAAGAAAAAAAAAAAAACAAAACTCCATTTCTGATTTAAAAGCAATGCTTGAACCTGGCACAGCAGAAACAATAGACTGTTTCCCAAGTGGACATCAGGTATGTTTATTTTGCTGAAATATATGGGTTTGTGACAATCAAAAGCAGATGTTCATTAACAGGCAGAACTGTAGGTAGGTTTCCAAGGCAAGAAGCATGAGGAGGGCAAAGGGGCAAAACATTCAGTCCCCTGCCTTGAGCCTGAATTTGCCAAGTCCCTTACATCAGTTTGCAACAAGAAGGTTTTTCAATTTTTAAACTTTTAAGTAACAGCTATGGAGATGCTATCCTCGTAGAACAAATAATTTGGACATTATTTTGATTTCTATTTCAGGATATTAACCCTTTGTTTGCCTTTGCCTTTACCTGGGATCCAGAACTAGATTCAAAATTTGATGTTGGAAGATGTGCAGAGCTGGGAGACATCTTTCACAAACCCACTGCAACCTTCAGTCTAGAGTTCCTTCAGAGTCTGCACGTGCTCAGATCCCGTGCAGAGGGATTTCTGTGGATGTGTTAGTCCTTATATAGCTCTCATGCGTCTCCTAGCAGTTGGAAACTCCCTTGCTGAAGGTGAGTGATGTTGTACCAGACCAGGGCAACCTTATTTCAAGCAGGAACTGTCAGCAGGATCAGTGCAAGGTCAGCCGCTCTGGTTGTTCCTTTCAGGAAACTACTCCTCCTACAAGCGCGCTTATGCTAAACAAACCCCCTGAAATCCATGGGCTGCAGCATTCTTCCATTCGCTGGCGCCATGAAGGCTGGCAAAAAATGCCATAGCAGCAAATGTTAGCAGCCTGCCAGACCAAATCAAGCCCCATTCTCCCTTGTACAAGGACAACTCCAAGATAACTTTGTAGTTGGCTGAGTTTCTCTTTCCAAACAGTGCAGTGGAGTATCAGCACAAGAAAGTCTCAGGAGTGTTTCTGCCAGGGAAATTGAGTGATGGGACCTGTAACTGCATTCAACACACAAGCAAAATAATTATTTTTATCAGCTGACCTTGAGCACACTTATAAGATTATGTTTTTTTTTAATTTTCATCTACAAGTACATCTGAGCTGCAGCTCCAAACCAAACTGAGGTCTATGCATTGCAGAACAGCCACTTGAGTGTTTTAAAAAATGAAAACCAGGCAAAAGGAACAGGGTGGATTTTGACTTACGGAATTTCCCCAAAAGTTGCTTTGCATTAACTTGCCTTTGTCAAATAGCCTGAGACATCTCTGTCTACCTTTCCATGTGGTTCATGCTCCCAGAACATGTTTGCACCCAGCCCAAGACGGTTTGCTGTCCACTAGGCTATGTGTGCTACAAGGTATTCTTGGTGGAAATACCCATAAACTAGCCTTGCAAACATCTCTAGAGGGAATGGGACCAAACTCCTTAGCTGCTGCATTTTAGGGAAAATGCTCACTGTAGAAGAACCCTAGTCCTACCTCCTGCAAAAATCTTCCAGCTATAAAATTATACAACACAAGGCACATCTGACATAAATTGTAGCAACATTGGGTATCTGAAGTGGCAATGACTAATTGGAGGTCTAAGGCCAAGTCCTGGTTCTTCTCTTTTTTCTCTAATCAGAAGCCAGACATCAGTGGAGACTCCTGAGTCCCTGCTACTGTGGGAAGGAGGTGGCACAAAAGAGCTTGAGGACAGCACACAGAAGGCCTCCAGGGGCTCTGGTGGGCCAAGGAGCATCTCAGTGACGCCCTAGACACAGAGAAGCATTTTGGGAAGGTCAGGGAGCGATGGGCACGTAGGTTATGTGTCTACACCTGGTACAGACCTCAAGGCCATGTGAGTGATATGCAGGCCCATGGTCCAAGTCCATAAGGTACGTCCTGGCCCTGCCATGCTTCCACTGGCCCCACACAGATGGGGCACTGCTGACCATGGGACAGGGATAACAAAGCTAAAACAGGTATTTGACACCACAAACCTTATTTCACTGTGTTATGAAAAGTCACACAGGGCAGTCTTTATTCCCCAGGCTCAGCATTCAGAGCAAACAGGCTGCTGTAATCTTTAGCAAATACATTTTTGCTTGCACAATAAATCTGTTCAGAAATCACACATTTCCATTCAAACCAGTCACTAAAGAGTCACGTGTTGGGGCCTATCTCTGCTTTGTGCTGACACTGCATAAGCAGAGGATCACGTGCCCTCATGAAAAAATATCCCCAGTTTTAAGGCAGGGCTTGGCTCAGGGTCACAAAAAACTCATCCACATTTCATATGGTGTTTTATCTTCTTTCTTCGTGAGCCATTCTTGAAAGATGCCGGTTCCTTGCAAGCAGACAACCACACATCACAAGTACATATCAAGGGGCTATATTTATGCTGGGGAAAAAATAGGCCAAGGAACAGGCAAAGGGAGAGTACTGCAAAGCACAACCTATGTCCACCAAGCTCTCTCATTCTCAAAGCAGGGGGCAACAATTCAAGCTGGGCACAGTCTCCGGACCATGCTGGTCCCCTGGCCCTTGCTGGGGGGCAGCTGGGACAGTGCTATGTCATCCTGGCCAAAACCATGCCAAGAAGTCACCAGTGGAGCTGTCACACACCATTGCCCATGCCCATGTCCACCAGCTGGGACATTGCCTAGGGCCTTGGAGATACACCATAAGTGTCTTCTCTGTGGAGAGCACCTTTCAGATTTCTGACAAACCATTGAGTCCTTCTCATCTCTATTGATTCATATAATGGATAATGAGCCTTGATCTGTTTCTCAGCAGTGACAGGAGGACAGTGCATTTTCCAGCTTGGATCGTAATGGAAACGCATGTGAGTACTCCAGTTGTAAACCAGTGTGGGTTTATGTCATTGGTTTTGATAGCGTCATCCTAACAGAGAGCAAATACTAGGTCTAGTAACACAAGTAAAATGAAGAAGATTCATGATCAAGCTGGAATTTTGGCCACTGCTTTAAATTACAAATGAAAACAGTCACCTACATTGAAAACATGCATATTTGAGATAAACAAGAACATATACCTTTAAAATATACAGTTAAAAATGTTTGCCATATTACAAAATCAAGTGTTTTAAATTATTGAAATCAGTTTTCTTCTTTCATTTGTGTAAGTGAAAGATGATTATCCATTCCATTTTTATGACCTATTTATTACAGTTATCTGGAATGATACCACTACCTGAATTTCAGTAAGGTGATGCTACCATTCGCTTATGATGGCGAACCCAATAAATGCAATGGAAAACAAACAAACAAGAAGTAGTTTTATTCAGTGCTGTGGATTTAAAGATTTATCCAACCCCCTGATTGTCCAGAAACATATGGAAGACAACCCTATAGCCAGGAAGAAACGAAACAAGATGCACCAGATGAAACAGATGGAGAGAGAGGGAAGAAGAAAAAGGGGGGTGGGGGAGAGAAAGGAGAGAAAGCAAGGAAGAAGGAGGAAATGTCTGTGCTGATGTTCCCCTGCTCACTCATGCACCCTTGTGCCAGCATGGCATTTGTAAGCCTGCAGCTCTGCTGGGTGCAAAGCACCATTGATTTTCAGACTTTATTCCTGAAGATCCTCCGAGCTATATAAAAGTATAGATTTTAATGCATAGCTTAGCTACAATTCTTCCAACATACCTGGTCTTCCCCTTGCATATAGAGCAGATCCCCATTAAAGAACAGAAAGGTGTATACTATCTATATTGCCCAGCCAGGGGCTATGTTTCTGTCTCAGGGAAGGTGCAAGTGCAAGAGAGGCATGGTGCTCACCACCCCAGCAGGGCTTCACTGCCAGGTTAGCCAGGTCACACTGGGGTAGGCTCTCCTTGAAAGTACTACTTTTTTTCTGAGAAAAAGCTTCTGCACAGCAGTGAGGCTTTTGCTAAGGCTGTCATATGGAAACTTTTCAGACACATCTACTTCACGGCTGCAGGAAGCCATAAATGCTTGCCTACATCCTCCAGTGTCCTTGGTTCCCAAAATTGCAGTGACACTGGGAGATGGAGAACTCTTGACATCAGGTAAGGGTCAGCTGCAAAATATCTGTCTTTCCACGTGGAAGAGTTAACTGGAAAGACGGTTAAAGAACAATATTCCATTACGTCAGTGGTGTTTATGACATGCCCTTTAATTACCCTTACCAGTAAATCAGTGTGTGCACTTTAGTTCAGCAGAGTAGGGCACACTTCAAAGAAAATAATAGTTCTGTTGATTAGCTAATGAATATCCTATCAGAGAACTCAAGGAGCTTTTTCAATTTATTACTCACTTTAAGTAATAATTCCAATTAAAAACATACTGCATGCCTCAGGTCCACTGTTCAATTTTTGAAACGAAACTCTCACATGACATTTTTTATCTACCCTGTATTTATTAATAGAAGGATGCTGTCCTATCCTCTGGCTACACAGTTGATTCACAGGAGTCCGATAATAAACACAAAACTGAGGAGTTAATATATTCATGGCTTTGGTTGATAAATGATCCCCATTCTTCATGGGACAAGGGAATTCCCCTTCTCACCCTCTCAGCATAAGCCTGCTGGCTAAGACACAACACCAGCATCCATGTATCAGGTAGCACCAAAAAATACAAATGTCTTGGGAAATGCCAGCTCATCTTTTCCCCTTCCTCCCAGGACACCCACGCAAGCCATGGTGCTTGGGGAATGGACGTTTCTCCCTGCTCCTGCCAGGGCTTGGGGATGCTGCCCCCACACCAGCGATGCTCCAGCATTCGCAATGGGGACAGGGAGGAGAGTGTGTGCACCTGGGGACAGTGATGCTGGAGGCTCTGCATTTTTCACATCTCGCATAAGACCATCCTGGAGACCCTTGTTTGGGAAATGATCACGGCCAGAAAGGCACAGAGGTGTCCCCCACGTCCATCTCGTTCCTTTCCTCTAGCTGGGAACGTGAGCTGCGTGCCTCAGGTAGACACTTGCAGTTGGCCTACAAGTGGTATAATTTATTTAGTGTAAATCAGAATTATCTCCACAGTGGTCATTATTATTATGTCCCTATCTCTGGTACAAAGGGCAAAAATGGGACCTGTATTTTCTGCTGCTATAAAAAAAAACAAACAACATCTCCCTGTGAGTAGTTGGAGTTCATTCGCCTTGCACCTCACCCTGGGCTGTGACGAGGGATTGCCAGTCCTGAATCATTCAGGGGTTAACACTCAAACCACAAGGATGTCTTCAAAATGTTTTCTGAAGAGAAGAAAGAAAAAAGGCCAGGTGCATTAATTTTGCTACCTTGTTTGTATTTTGATTGAATTTAAATTTTTCTTCTTTACTGTGAGGGCCACAGTGATTTAGATTACATTTGTAAGGGTCCAGTGAGAGCATGACAAACCTTGGCAGGCCCCAGGGCTAGGAAATGTCTCTGGAAAATGGGCTCACCAGTATGAGTGAGAGTTTTATTTTCTCCATCTCTCAGTCTATGATGCTGATGCAGAAAACTGTTAAATCTCTAAATTGCCATTTCCAGGACTGTTAGGGACTTTGTCTTTTCCCCACTGCTGATGAGGCTGAAGTCAGTGTGTCTAATGAGATCAGGTAATGAAGGGAGCTCAGAGAGTCACCGCTGTCTCTCCCCAAGGTTTCTACCTTGTCTGCTTTCACAGTGAGGTTCTATCTCTGTTCAGAGTGAATTTACCTAAAAGAGCCACTTAATCTGGGCTCTTTTTCCTCTATACATCTCTAAACTCTGTAGATCAGGCTATATCGATCCAGGGTTTGCCCTTCTGGAGGACTCCCTTTTGGGGACAGATGTCTCCGGGGCAGCACGCAGCCACGATGTCTGCGGGTGCCTACAAGTAGTCTGTGATGCAAGCAGGGCAAGCGCAGACCATGACAAAATTACTGTAAAATTACCACAACAACAAGTTTGGCAAATTGTAAATTTCCCTTAGATATGCTAAAATGTTCGCCACCAGAAAATGTACCATGCCAGGATATAACTGAAAATACAAGAGGTTCTGCAAAACATTCGTCTTCCTGCCAAAGGAGCCTGGTTGTGGCAGAAATTAAATAAAATCGGAAAAGCCACCATTCTAACCCACAAAATGAGAACAAGGAATGTAAGGAATGTCCTCCAAAAGTTTTGCAGAGACGATTCAGTCTCCTGATCACACTACAGGTTCAGGTTTGTGCTGCTCTTCTCCTGTGCTGCAGTTGTCCTTACGCTTAAATTTTCACCCTAAAAAGACATTTTCCCACTGCCTTCTGCTGCAATGCCTCTTATTAGCAGAGCTCCATCCAACCATCACGACCTTGCTTCCCTCCCACCTATGCCATGTGGGCAGCACACGTTCATGTTTTTAACCACCTGGAGTGTTGGTTCTCCTTTAAACAGGCCATCTTTGACCAGGACAGAGTCACCAGGCCCAAAGATCAAGCTCTCTCGGCATCATCCCAGGTGGGCACTGCTCTCCTGCACCATCATGGAAGTGGTGGAGGTGAGTGGGACGCCTAATGCCCCAGCAGTGAGGGGTGACCCTGTCCTCCCCTAGGGACAGGGGGTAACTATGGATTCTGATGGCCAAGATTGCCTGGTAGACCTGGCAAGTCCCTAAAACAGACACCATTCAAACCATCTGGAAAAGCTAGATGAAGCCTGTCCTGAATTCCTCTGCATTTTACGAGGCTCCTCCCAGTGGCTGGGGTTTGATCTAGGAGGCTGCCATCGGGAGTCTCATTAATTACAAAGGTGTCAAGCATGTACTCCTTGCCTTTGTAGCTAACACAGCTCTTACATCGAAATGGACGGCTTACTGCTTCCCTGCCATAATTTAGGTACTACTTTAGCCTACCATAATTTAGGGCTGGGGCTCCTCTCTTTAAAAGGTCCTTATAAATCAGAGCTCACCTCTGCCGCTGACCTGCCAGGATTTGTGCTCCTGACTGCAGGGGGAGCGAGCACAGGCCTGGGCTGGGGGAGTTATGGGAGGTCCCAGACTCAATCTGCGTGGATAAAGAGGCAAAGTCAAAATTTCTCAAGAACCATTTGTGACTGAAACCTCAGAGTCAACGTTTCACTCACATAGGTTTCCCCCTGGATGAAGTACATTAAATCATCCTGATCACCTTTTAGGTTGCCGGGGGCCAGGAAAGCAGAGCGTACATAATAAACTTCATGCACACTTTGGTGCGTAGCAGGTGTGAAATACGAGTTTCTCACAGATTCACCCTGATTTTATTTTTTTTTCAATGTGGCTCATTTTAGAGGTGTTAATCCTTTGCTTAGATAAGAAATGGTTTCACAGTGCGACAGAATTGACCCTGCCGCGCAGTCACGAAGCAAGCACTCTGGCTCACTCACCTACCTACTTGCACAGGAAAAACTGCACAAGCATTAAAGGCAGCAGGAGTGGGACCAATTCACACTGCAGAAGGGATATGGCACACAGCTGTTGGTGCCTATCCCCTTCTTCCCTGATGAATTCAGACACGAAGAAATGGTAAGATATCAGTGCCTTGTTTACAGAGCCTGAGTCTTCTGGGATCTGTACTTGAAGTTTCTTACTTTTGCTGAAAACTGATCATGGAGACTTAGTAAGACGAGCTGTTTTTCCTGAATTTCCTGCTTATACAAAGCTTTCATTTAGGCCAAGGAATTTTATCACTACTCTGAGCAAAGCATGGGACCTGGTAATAAAATGGGAGCTCTAATTTTAAAGACACCACTGGCCTCCTTCTCTCTAGTGCACAGATAATCCCAGTGATACTTTGGGAGAAGACACTTTTTTAAATTTTCTGAGAGTTGCTAAACTGCACAATGAGTAGACATTTCTCCATGCTTACTCTGATTGCAGCCGGCATGCAATTTAAAACCTTGAAGGAATCACTTCATAGTTGCAAGAAAGAATAAACGTTTTATCGGTCAAACTTTTAAGCAACTCTTTTTGTTGTTTTCCATTAGACAAAACAAAAATGTTATTTTCCAGTCTCCAGATTCTCACCTTGATTTGCTAAAGAAGGCAAGCCAAAGTTTCTGGAACCTATAGGACATCACCATTAAAGGGAAGGGTGTATTGCTCTCTTCAGGAGCCTGTTCCAGGCTGGACAAAATGGTCCTAATAGTTTAAAATAAAATGAAATGAAATGAACCTTTTGACACAGTTTATTCTGTGAAGAACAGAGAGTATGGTCTGGAAATATGGCCCCACATTCCAGCACTTCTGTCTCCTAAACATGGCTTCAGGTGAATAACAGGCTACTGTGGGACATGGTAGAAGAAGGAGAGAAGAGAAAAAAGATCTAATTTTTAAAAACAAAGGTGCATGCACACACACAGACACGTAGAAGAGGGGGACCTCATCCTGAGGGCCAGCTGGAGCTTCTTGGCCCTTGGGTGCCTCAAGTCACAGCAAGAAGAGCCTGCCCAACATTGAGGTACAGCAGATCTCATCTCCAACAGATATCCTCTCTCCTCCTGTCCCTAAGCCCATTGCAAGCACACGCACTCTCTTCTTGGCTTTGTTGCAGGAGGTGGGAGAGGCACATCTGACAGGCTTGTGCAAAACCCCTCCAGTGTGTGAGCACTCCCCAGGATCTGTCCAGCTGCCTTGGGGCTCCTTTGTACTGCAAAGGGGTCAGAACAATGATGAACCAAATACACAAGGTGCATCTTTTCCCACTGCCTCTTCAGCAGCAACGCTGGGTCCCCAGCAAGCAAGGCACAAAATGCAGCATTTTTTTTCCCTGTTATATTTATCCCCGTGAACAAAACAGGTAGGGTTTGGATCAGAGACAGGGTTTTGTGCACTGTACAAACCTACCATTGCTCCCCCTTTTTAAAATCCCCACATTTGCAAGAAGCTCCACGTGCCTGTGTTCATTTTTCAGGCTGCAGTCTTCATTGTATTGAAAGGTCACAGGCGGAAGACCCACAGACCATCGTCTTCAGCAAATGTTTCCTTCCTGCTTCTCCAAGAACAGCAAGCTGCTTCACAGGCCCTGTCTGCATGTTGTACCATAGAAGATGAGAGATTTTCAAGTTTTGGTTGTTCATCTTTGAAACATGACCCTTTCTTCTATGCAACTCAGGAAGTATTTAACAGGAAACAACAAAGATGCAGGACAGTTTTGGAGAGGAAGTAGGACATTTTAGGTAAGCAAAAAAATAATTACTTATGCTGAAACTGGGTCAAGACACCACAGTGTTTACCACGACTCACAGGAAAAGTGCCATGGTTTTTTTTTATAATGACAAAAATTCAAGATCTCAGCATTGGGTCTCATCCCAAAAAGTAATATAATTTCAGGCCAAATGGAAACTAATACAGCCTATAAATTATGAAGAAGCAGATGTAACCCACTTGGTCCTGAGCTCAGTCATTTTGCTCAGCTAAAATTGCTCTTCCAATTTTGTTGCAAAGACATCAAGAGACTGAGCACCTTTCTTCCCTTGCCATCACTCCCTTTGCTAATTATGTTCATTGCTTCAGCTGAGGCTAATTTCTCATTTGAGTATATCTGGCTTCACTTTCTGTCCACTAGACCTTGTTATGTCTTTCTCTGCAGGATCAAAGCCCTTTAAGTACCAAACATTTTCTCCTCATGAAAGGACTCTCTAAACCAGTCACCTTTTAGTCCTCTTTTGGATACTTTAAACAAGCTGTGGTCTTTAAACTTGTCAAGGCCAGACATTTTCCCCAGTCCTTAAATCATTTCTGTGGTTCTGTTTCCCTACACTCTCGTTTTCAACATCCTTTTCAAATGTGCATGCCAGCTCTGGATGCAGCATCCCAAAGAAAAACTACCTCCTTACTCCTGCTCCATGTTTTCCTGTTTATTTGTTCAGGCAACATATCAGAACTTTTGGTTACTGCACTGCTCTGACAGCTCTTGTTTGGCTGCATCTCCATCAGGATTTAGGGCACCTAAATCCTTCTCCCCTTTCATACATCTTATTCCAGTTTTCTTCAGATATCTTTAAGGGAAGAAGGTAAGAAGTGATTCCAAAACACGTTACAAACATGTAACAAGAATCTCAAAGCTTTTTGCAATTTGTGGAGCTGAGGCCACTTGGAATTGCCCCTCAAGCCTTCAGTTTCCTTCTCCCCTGGCCAACTGCAATAACCCTTGCCCTATATTTTAATACTGAATTCAGTGTGTTTGACACAACCCTGGAATTTCCAATGTATACAGATTTAGGAACTGAAGGATCTGTGAGGAATGAAGTTCAGGACAGCTGGATAAGGAAGATCTGGAGTTGCAAGCACACAGAAGGAGCTGAAGGAGCTGAAGTCCATTTTGGGTTTCCTGCAGCCTGCATTCAGCTATGGCTCTTGGTAACAGGACTGGATGTAACTCCTAAATCCATTTTTTTTTTTTTTTTTTTTTTTAAAAGAAAATAGGTTATATTATTTTTATGCAGGAACAGACAGTAAATTACCCAAGTTCTATATAACAAATGTTGCAGGGCTGACAAATGTCTCTATCTAGGTTTGTAGGAAGAAAACCAAACCAAATCAGCTACTTTGGCTCCTCACTTCACATCAGGTCCTTGTGTTCTGCTGACCCACTAGTAACAAAACCCACATGTGGTGGTGGAAAGTGCCAGGTGCCTCTCCCTTTGGGTAACATCCTCAAGTTACCACCAGGACTGGTTGTCTCTGTTTCACCCCATTCACCAACCCAAGCCCAGCAGTTTCTGTACCCTCTCATACCTCCACAGCACTCATACCACACCAGTGTATGCCCTCAATGCCATGCTGAAAAATACCACTTTGGACCCCTGTAGGGATCACAGCTGATTTTAAGCACATTGAAAGGAAAAAAATATATATAGTTATGGATGAGGGCAACAGCAACAGATCTAGTACCAAACCTGAGACCTAGGGAAGACAGGAGCCTGGGGTAACACACATGTCCAGGATCAATCTGCTCTCGAGGGGTCAGCTAAGCAAAACGTGAGCCTGAGTATTACTTGGCATGGGAGCTCGAAGCAGATGCCTTGAGTCACTGGCTATTTCATTTTGGTTGTTTCCAGAGAAAAGGTGCTATGGTAACAAGTAGCCATATATTGTTGGTGGTGCTTTTTGTTGTTTTTTTTTTTTTTTTTCTTTTTCTTTTTTTTTTTTTCAAATGTCAACTCTGAAGCTTCATCCTGGTACTAGGGAGCTGTTCTGGCGTCGTTTTGGCTTGTTCAGCCTTGCTAGTAATTGAGACCCAGAGTCGAACCCTTTCTTTGTTCTTTCTCAGCCCATCCCAAGGGCTGTCACTGAAGAGAAACAGGGATAAGTAAGGAAAGCATCTGGCCAGGCCGTCTATCGGTATCAGTGCTATTGGTGATGTATGAGCCAGAGCAAAGTCCAGCTCACACACCCAGAGCTGTGCCGGCTCAGCAGGACTAAAAGACAAAATTAAAAAAAAAAAAAAAAAAGAGAGAGAGAGAGAGAGAAAGAGAGAGAAGTCTTTATTTTGCCAAACAGCTCCAGAAATCAGTACACTTGGAGAGCAGTTTTGTTGAGTAGGGAGGTACCCTTATAAGAGTTCTTGTAGACTTTTTCTATGTATAATCATAACACAGAACCTCCTCGGCATCTGTAGAGTAAGGCAACAGGGTACTGCATCCCCCTTCCCTCTTGAAGAGGAATAAAAACCTGGTTTATCCCTGCTTCTGGTCCAGGGAAGCAAAGTATTTCATTCTTGATGCTTTTGCTGATAAGAAATAATGGGAAACACCTTCCCTATGAAAAGCTGTTTTTTTTTTTCCTTTTTTTTTTTTTCTTTTTCTTTCCTGCTTATATCACCTAAACAAGCATTTTCAGCCTCAGATCCAAGAGGACTCTTTTTACATAGGGCATTCTTCTATGCCCCACTCACTCATCTGCAGGAACCACCCTAAGTCAGAACTTGGGTAAAAGTTGATGCTGAGAAGGGAGAAGGGCTTCCCAGGAGCCCTCTTAAGAGATGCCACAGGGTTTCAAAGCAATGTAACCATCTGCAGGTTGCTGGATGTGTATCCTAAAACTCCCTGTTTTAGTTTTAGTATCCTAAAGCTCCCTGGTTTAGGATAATTCCAAGCAATGTAGCTCCGACATATGCAGCCCTCTCCTGCCCAGCAGTGAGTTTCACACTCTGCTATCCAGAAGCGGCACACCAGCTAAGCATGAAAGCTGTTCAACACCAGTTAGCAACAGCTTTTTTTATCCATTTAAGTGTCAACAATGAAAAACCACAGAAGAGGGTATTTCAGCCAACAAATGCTTCAAAAGGAAAGAGATTCACCCTCTTCTCCACACCCTTGGCTTTTTAAACCCAGTGTTTCCCTGCATGGCCCTCTTTGTACTTGGGTAGGGCTTTCCATCTGTAAGTCATGAGGTCCAAGCCCATGTGGCCCTCAGGCTAGCAGGACTGGGGTGCACGACCACATCAAACCCCAGGGAGCAAGAGAGCAAGGTGACCCAGCACCAAGGCTGGCGTGACAGCCCCACTGGGGCTGCTGTGCTGGTCCAGAGCAGCCCAAACCCTAGGAGAGGCTTGGTCTGACCCTTTTTGCTAGAAGCTGTTCTTCACCCAGGGCTGTGTCAATCCCTTGGTTCTCACATCAGCTCCTGCGTTAAGGAGGCAGCCTCAACCCTCTGGTTTTTACAGGCCAGGGTCTCAGCCAGTGCACATCAGCATAGCTTCTCTACAAACAGAGGAGCTATCCCACTTCACCTCAAAGGAAAATCTGGCTCAGGGAGGCAAAGACTCACACCACAGCCACTCCATGGGGTGATGGTAGTGCTGGGCATGGTGGTCGGGCATCCCGGCCTGGCAGTGCTGCCTACATAGCTGGAAAACACACAGAGCATCAAGTCTTGCTCCCATCTGCAAAGCAATGCAGAGGACTGGTCCTCAAATCCAGGCAGGGGTTTTCTGCTCCCCTCAGTAGCTCTTAGTGGTCATCTTTTTTCAGCACCTTCAGTTTTTGCTACCCTTCAGACTTCACCTCCAGAGGGTGACAGAGGCTCACCGCAGAGGGTGACATCCAGGGCTCTGCCACACCATTTGCAGATTTTTACATACACAGGAGACCTCGTGTCTATCCATTAGCGATGGTGTGAAGGCCAAGCAAAACCATGGCAGTCCCCACAAGGTTTGGGACCTGTTCCCTAGGCTTTCGTCAGAAAAAAACATCTCATGTGCACTTGTGTGGGTAGGTGCGGGACCCTAGTTTTACATAGCACTAGACGGCATAGAGAGGAACTGTAGGAATACCACACACAGACTTAGCGAGACAGAGCAGGCACTTCAATGTGAGAACATCACTGCAGCCATCAGACACGCTGCCTCTATCAGGTACATCTCCGTCGCTTTTAATACAGCTTAACAACTCCGGCTGAGACAAAGGAGAAGGCACAGTGTACAGAAAAAAAAAAAAAAAAAGAAAAAAACAACAAATGATACCCTTTTATTTGTAAAGCTCTGATGAGACAACTTTCCAAATGACATCCCATTTGAAAAACAATGGAAACCAACCTAACTATGCGTCAGTCACACTATACAGATTGCATCCTAAATTTTGAAGATGCCTAAATATCTCATGGAGTATTTACATGTGTATCAGTTAGGTAGTAAAGTTTCATTGCAATTTGTTTCTTTCCAGCACATACTTATTCAATGGCAAAAAAAAAAAAGAAAAAAAAAAAAAGAAAACCAAAAAATAAACAAAACAAAACAAACAAACAAAAAAAAACACAACCTGGGGATGCATTTGCTTTTTTTTTTTTTTTTTGTACAAAAGTTATGAGCAAATGGCTAGGGCAATTTTCCTGAGAGAAGGCTTGTTCTTTGAAACTCTTGCTTTAACAACTGGAAATACAGAAAGTGGACGTATTTTTTTTTCTTTTTGTTGCACTAAAAAGCCTAAGGATGCCTAGTTAAGTTTTTCTTTTAAATTATTTACGTACCATTAAGTTAAAATGTTTACATTCATTCATTCGTATAAAAACCGTTGTTAAATCTTATGCAAATGATTTAACACTGATTGCTGCAACGCAAATTGCACTTCTTTAAAAAATTATTGTATATATGGAAGAAAAATATCTGATTGCTACCCTGTTTACAAATTTTGACTGACTCTATACAGTTCAGCCGCAAAATATGAACTTTCATAAACCTCAGTCACAGTGTACTTCAAAAGTTATAATGCAGTCTTGCAAAGTGAGTAAATATCTTAAAACAACAACGAAATCTCCTTAACCAGCTCGACCCCGTGAGGCTTGTACCAAAGGCTGTGATTTCCTCCCCGGGTGTAGCTGGGCTCTGGCACAGAGGAGCAGAGCAAGACGGGCGCTGGCGATGGAGGGTGCAGGACAGGTGAAGACGTCAAATGTCCAGTTCGGGGCACCTGCGCTGACTCAAGCAGTATGTACACGTTTCCAGAGCTCTTCAGAAAGTATCTGGCTATGTCTAATAACTCAAGCCTCCGCTACTCCCTCCCCAGTGCTGACGGTGTCTGTCAGTTCTTGGGGGAGAAGGTGGTGAGAGAGTGAAAACAAATATACAATCAGAAAGGCAGCACGGCTGTGTGAGTTGAGGATGTAATTCTGGAACCTATCGACAGTTTTAAGTTTCTTTTTTTTTTTCTTTTTCTGTTTTCTTTTTTTTTTTTTAATTTAATTTTTATTAGGTGTGTAAGGCTGCATTAGCTATCCCCCGGTGGGCATTTGCTTTCCCTATTGTTTTCTTGCATAGATGAGGAACAGGATGCTTCGGCAGAGCCTCTTTGGGAGGGCTGAAAGCCGCCTCTGCCACCAAGGCACAGAAACAAATTCAGAGGAGCGTCCCTTGCCAGCACTCTCGCTGCTGCCACCGCCGCTCCAGAGAAGAAGAAACCCCACGTGGACATCCGGGGGCTGCCACACAGCTCCGGGATCCAGCTTGGCTGGCACCAGGTCACGCCAGAGCCAGGGCACACCAGGGATCCTGTCTCACGGACGCTGTCACCTCAGCTGTGGAGGTCAGGCTGACTCCTGTGTACAGCCCGTCTTGACCTGAATACTTAAGGTTGCTGCTTTCGGGGCTGGTGCTCTCTCCTGGGCCAGACATCACTGACGAGCTCGCCTGCAGAGGGAGAAAAAACAGAGATTTTGCTGAGTGGGTGAGCTTTGCATGCAGTGCTTTCCTAGGCATTTGTGAAAAGCCAGGGTTTTTGCCCCACTCTCAGGATCACGCAGCATCACAGGGTGGCTGAGGTGGGAAGGGACCTGTGGAGGTCACCTGCTCCAACCCCTGCTCTAGCAAGGCCACCCAGAGCAGGGTGCCCAGGACCATGTCCCCGTGACTTACAAAGATCTCCCAGGAAGAGACACCACAGCCTTCCTGGGCAACCTCCCACTGCCTGCCTCCAAACCCCAGGTGGGGTAGCACCTACGTTTTTGCTCCCCTGGTGGGAGAAGCCCAGTGCTTCTGGCAATGGGTGCTGAGCGCCTCCTGGAAGTCAGACTTCTTTGGCTCCCGCAGACCTTGAAGCATGTAAAATACTCCTCATCTTTCAAAATGCTTGCCATGGCCATTGAATTCCAGCAAGGCTAGCCACTAGGGGAGATGCCCCTTTTATCTCAAGTGGAGGAGAACTATGCCTCAGAATCAGGAGCATGTTTGCTCTGTCCCACAAGCCACCACCTACACTCCCGAGACAAAGCACAGGGAAGCCCTGGTAGGCACGAAGCTGAAACTCTGACCAGCACTGTAATCAGTCCATTTATTTTAACAGAGAAACGGGGAGTTGCAAAGACAAAGAAACAATCATTTTTTCCATGAGGCTGAGCAGATCCACTAAAGAGGAAAAATTTGCAGTGCCAGACAGAGAAGGGGCAACATTTTCACCTGATAAAGGAAATGTTTAAGAGCTGACTTCATGCAAAATTAACTCTTGGATATGTCAACTTTAAAACCTTAATTTACTTGTTAATGGATAGTCTTCGGACAAGATTCCTTAAAAAGAAGAAGAAGAAAAAAAAGACTATCCTAAACCGTGACTGCAGAAGCTTCCTGCCTGCTGTTTAAGTGAAAAGTATACATATTTAATCATTTTACTAGAGTAGAGCTCTTGGCTGTCCTGGAGTCGTGCCAAGCTAGCAGTTCGTACATAGGAAAAGTGGGGCTTCGCTTATCCAAAGGCAATTTCCAAGTGGCACTTTGCAGAGTTTTTGTTGCCATGTTTAACCCAGCTGAAACCTGACCTTCTGAAGGAGATACTCCTTGCCAGTGGTCACTTCTGTCTGAAACAACCTGGAGACCAATATTTTCTTTATCTTTCATTAAAATGGCTGAAGACTGCTACTATTCTTGCACCCAGTCATCAACCAGGACCCCATTTTCTCAGCTGCTACCCAAAAATGCAGACAGTAAAAAAAAAAAAAAAAGCCACACTGCTTCCCCCAAAGACTGCCCAAATGGCTATAATCTGAAAAAAAATATGTTTTCGGTTATCCCTATATCAGATACACAACTGCTGTTCAGTAACATCTGATCTCTGTAGGCTCTTTTTCTATGACTGGACAAATAATTCAGTAAGGCAGAATTCATGCAAAACTTTGGGTCCATTTCTGGGTCTCACATCAACATAGATTTTCAACAATGCTTTTTAAAAATTGTGATACATCCAGTGGACTCCTTTTGGCACAGAAGGTCTGATTTTTACCCCACACTGGAAGAAGGGTTGCAATTACAGTTGAACAGCGTTTGCTCAACTTGAGCCGAACACACTGGGAGCTGCACTGAAAGGTTCCCGGTTGCCCATATTTGCCGCTGCTGTTCCGGTAGGCAAATATCTTATCTCTGCCTTTTTTTTTTTCTTTTTTTTTTTTTTTTTTCCAGGCTCAGAAAGTGTAGTTCGCCCTTTTCCTCATTCAGCCCCACAAAGGTGAGGCTCAGCGCTGAGCCGTTTCCATGCCTGGTTATCAGCCACCCCTCCCTCTGGCACCCCAGAAGGGAGGACGTGGAGGCACGTCCTGTTTGAAGGCCGCCCATCCCTGCCCAACTGAGGCCGGATCCTGGCTCCATCGAGCCAGCGCGGGCAGGACCTGGGCAGGACTGCTGGGCCTGGAAACCCCACCCCGGTAATGTCATGACAAATCCAGTCAGCTCGGGCAGCTCCCAAAGTGAGACATGGAAAACAAACTCATGGGAAGGAGGTGGATGAATCACTGAGCTAGGCGACCTGAGCTTTTACTGCTCTGGCTTTGACAGAGGAAAGGCAGCAGAAGTTACAGTTGGCTATTAGAGGAGCTGTCAGCTGGAATAAATAAGCCAAGCAATGCTGAAGTCAAGGGGCTATTCTAATTCACAACGGCTGGCTCTATCAATAAAAAAGTAATGGATTTATTGTTATTGCTGATATCTGGTAACAAGATAGATAATCAACTGGAGCTCAACTTCCTGAGCTAAAAATGAATGAAATCCATTGGGAAGAGCTTGCCTCCCAAACAAACAGAGGAGGTTCGAACCTGTTATCTGCAAAGGTGGTTTAAGGATCCCACCTTTTTTCTACCCAAAACAGCAGGAGCTGGACATGGGGCTGCCCCCAGGCAAGCTGTCTGGATCAGAGGTGGCCTTGCTGTAGAAGACCTGCCCACCACGCTCACGGGGAGACCTTGGCCAGAGCCACAAAGGGATTTAGACACCTACATCCTCTCCACTCCTGCAGGCCCAGATAAGAAATGGGCCGCTTGGCCCAGCACTGAGGGAACATCTCCATCTGAAGGCCTCCTGCTTTATTCCACCCACTCCTTCCTGCATGGAGACCAGGGAGAGGGGAGGAGTGCCCACCCTGGCCTCCCCCCAGGCCTCTGTGTTGAGAGGCAAAAGCTCCAGTCAAGAAGTTGTGCTGACGTCTGGAGGGGGTGGCTGAGGGCCTTGGTCTGGACCTTTGCTCCGTCAGTTAGACCTTTGCTCCATCTGCTTCGAAGGTTCAAAATGCTCCACGAATTTTGGACCGTACTACATCTGTAGTAAACTGAGCCCCAGCTGATAAACTGCTCCCTTCCTCTTCTATTAGCCTAGCTTAGCTTCGCTACACTTAAACGATAATTGTGGTCAGCTGAGACACACTTGCAAAAACATCTTTCACATATAATGCATTTTGGCAAACAGCAGTGGAGGCCTTAATTTTCCAGTCTCAGGCTCCCCTTGATAACTGCCATCCCCACTACGAGAGCTTTCTCCAAATGCTATAACTCCCTGGTTTCTGAAGAACAGGTCTCGGTACTGCAAATCCACAACTTTTTTCTTGATTTAGTGACCCCCTGACTACAGAAAGCTGTAATTTCTTGCTGGTCCAATTGATCCTTTTGTTTATATTGCAGATGTGTAAGTTTACATATCTTCTAATCTCTCCTTTGTATTATAGCAACATAAATCTGTGGTTAATACTTCATTAATTTCCTAAGGGAGGCAACTTCCAGCATGGCTTGGGAAAGCTGATGACCCCACTGCTGTCAAGGGCTGTGTGAGTAATTGGCTTTATTGCTTTGGCAATAAAACTAAACAAGGCAAAATGTATGTGTCTATATGCATATATAAGGTTTGGGTAGAACCAAAAATACTCCTTTTCCTTGGTTTTCCCTGCTGAAACAAAAAAGCTGGATTGCCTTTTTCAATTTGATTAAAAAAAAAAAAGTTTTCTTTTGAATACATGTACACACCACTAAGAAAATGAATGCCTGAATTTACAAAACTGACTGGGGAGAGGAAAGCAGCATCTTATTTTGTCCAGGAGTGAGCAATAATGCAAAGGACGTAGGGGACCTAGATTCATTTCTATTCCCGGCCACAGGAGATTTAAACTGGTGTATTACATCTCCCAGCATAATGCCCTGACTACCAGACTATTTGATATTGGAGGTTGCCATGTTCCTCATGCCTCTTGTTGATCTTATTCCACCTGGTTTAGATAAATATTTAGTCATACCAGGACTGAGGCACTGTGTCCCCATTTTCCAGGTGAAAGTCCTAACAACCTTGCTGGTGAGGCTTTCTCATGGAAACTTTGTCCTGGCAGCTACGGAATTAATCTATCCCAACTGAAATCTTATCATCAGATAGTCTGAAGGACCCTTGGACATTCAGCTTTCCAATATCCAGGCAGTTAGGAAATTTTTTTTAAGAGGTCGAGTCTACGGGTTCATCCACACTCTGGGAGATACTGTACTCAAGCTGGTTCCCCCATCGCCTGCTTCAATGCCCTACCGATCTTCTGCCTGAAAGGAAACAAATATCTCTGACAATCTCGTGATTCCTCTTGTGAAAATGAAATAAAACAAATGCACAAGAAGCTATTCCCTGAATTCAGACCAGATTGTCAGACATCGAGGGCACAGCTAGAACTGTATTTTTCCTCTAGCTCCTCACCTGCTAAGGCTGTTTCCTTCTTCTCTCCCACTTTCCATACTACAACACTGAAGAGCCAGTCCTGAACCACTTCTAAAGATCAGCCTCCAAAGGAAGTAAACACGTGTTTTACCTGCAAGACAACTGTCCTAAGTTATTCTACAGTTCTTCTGTGGTGTGTGCTTATGGTCCTTCTGAGACAGCTACGAATTGGAGGCAAAGGGTGTAGTAAGAGTCCTCTAAAAGAGGAGCTGTGCCGGTGCTGCTGAGCCTTTACTGACATCAGCTCTGGCTCTAAGAGCCGCCATGCCCTGCCATGAAAAGCAGATTTTACAGCAGTTTTCATCCTGCCTTTTATCCTAATAAGGGAACAAACCCTTCTGGTAATCACACCAGTTGGAGCCCCTGCATGGAAATGTATGGGTGTGCACTAAAGACTGTGCCCTTCATTTAGCAAATTATTCCATGCAGCTTTTCTCTGTACAGTTTCAGCAGCATCAAAGGGAGAGCAGGTATAGATGCAGATGCAGGCTGCCTGAAACCTTCAAATCTTCTTTTTATGGGGATGTAAGGCAACTTCATATATCATGTAGCTGGACCTTTTCCATATTAGTAACACAGGACACCCAGTACTTACTTATACTGCTTAGGAAAACAGAAATGGGCCTAAATCCTAGATCCAGATGTGAATTTGGCAAATAGCCCCTTTACAATGGGACAACGAAACATGCACGATCCAAACACTTCTACATTTTGGGATGTTTGAAATCAACTTTGCACCCATAGCAATTCATTAATCATATCTTTTAAATGTTTAAACTTCAGCTAGAACTTAAAATCAACATTTAAGGTTCTCGCTAATTTGTCTCAAAATTGGCATCGTATAAAATTCCCTTCATGAAATGGATAGTCTCAAAGACATTTTGGTGAGTAATTGCTGCCCTTCTCTTTTTCTGCCCTCCCCTCTTTATTTTACTTTGAAAGAGATAAAGAAAGGTAGGGCAAAAAGTGAGTATTACTGACACAAATGAATTCTGCTGAATTTCATTTCCATTAGATTTCTACATAACTAGGAGCTCTTTTGGCAGCCTCCCACAACGGGCATAATAAATTACTTTTGTACCAGTAGAGGAATTCATTTTCTCTGTTTCATTTAGCAACAACATGGCTGTGAATTTCAGACAACAGTTTCTAAAACGTCATCATATTTTTCTGCCTAATGTCAATTTGGCATTTTTCCCCTCCTTACAGAAGAGCCAGAGAAGCAAAAACACAGTGAGACAACAACAAGTTGCCATGCCAGTTGTGTAACGCGTGGGGAATGGGCCAGGTACGTCCTCCAAACAGGTGCCTGTGTTTCGGCAACGTCACCCTTCTTGTTAAAGTGACCAAACATTAGAGGGCCTGGATTCATCTATCCAGGGGTTTTTACCTCCTGACATAGCCTGGAGAAAATTATACTCCTTGTGCAAAGCCATCACCTGGGCTTAGATTAAAAAAAAAAACTTCGGGATACCAATGTGTCAACTCAAATGGCAAAGAAAAAAAAATCAAGTAAAATAGAAGCCCAGTATAGTATCGGTGTTTCAGCATGTGATCAGATTAAAGGCTGTCAGGCTCTAAAATGCTGAATTTCCTTCCCTCACGACAACTTCAAGGGGCCTTATGAGCCCTCAGCCTTCCCATGACATTGCAGCCCACCAGCAATGGTTTTGCTCCCCTCGCAGCTGGAGACCGCTTCCCAAACAATGTGGAACAAGCCTCACCAGCCACCTCCCTGCTTTCAGCCTTCACTCTTCCCTGTCCATGCTTGGGCATCATCCCTGCTGATGCTTGGGCACAACCAGGAGACACAGCCTGTCTCCACCACGTCCTGTTACAGAAATTTTGCACACGAGAGGCACTTTGCAAGTGCTTTGTACATGCAGGGCAGATGTGATGGAATCACGGTGAAAAAAAAGCTGCCACTGTCCTCTCCTAGACTGATCATCTTTGGAAAAAATCAGGGCTGTCCTGGCACTGAGGGATACCTTTATGTAATTAATTTTGTTTAAATTTGCTTAATTTTGTCCCGGGAACATCCAACGCTTGTCTTGTACTCATACAACTCCCTGTGCCAAAATTATATCACAAACTGTGCCACTAAAATTATAACACAAAAATTGCTAATATCACTTCTAGGGAGGGAGATGGGCTGCACAAAGGAAGGCAAAAGTCAGCCAGCCAGAAAAGCAACAGTGCAGGGAAAACAGGATCTCACCTCTAAGGTCTCTTCTTCCAGAGCAGCACACAGCTGCACCTCTGGGGATCAGGGTGGATTTTGGTTACTATTCTGTCTACCGTATAAATCGCACAACATTTCTCAGATCAGTAGGATACCAAAGGGAAGGGCAGGGAAAGGTTTTCTGATTTTTTACCATTTGCTAATATTAGGATGAGAAACTAAAGCGACATATAGGGCTTCGCTTTGGGGAGCCTGAACAGTTCACTTTTTGGTTACTTTTTTTTTTTTTCCATCTATTTTTTTTTTTTTTTCTGGTGTGACCCGTTTATTTTATTATACTGACAAGGTTTTCTCATGTCAAAGAGGAGCCCTATTAATGATATTCTTGCTTGGCAGCATCAGAACCAAAAGCCAAGTGCCTCTGAAACTGGGTGGCCCTACCACCACACAAACAATCACATTTGTTAAAACCATTTTTTTTCCCTTTCTACAATGAAACTTTGTATGTCAGGAATTAAACTATTGAAAGCATTTTGGATGTGGGAATGCTGAGACATATTGAAAAATAGTCATTATAAACAATGTCTTTTTTTTTATTAATAAAGGAGTAGAGAAGGCCACGTTAGGAAAGCTTTTCAAAGAAATTATGTGGCAGATTGAAAGATTCAGAAGACCAGAGTGAGTGTAGATATGGGTGCGTATAGCCAAATGGTTAGGAATTAATCTATATAAAGCTATGAAACGTTAACAGTAGTATTTGTTATCACATGTCCTAACTGAGTGAAGAAAAGCAGTGTGAGATGGTTTGAGCGTGTGATGTGAAATCAGGATCACAAACTTGATAGCTTGGGGCTGTGGGATGCTGAGCACCCATCCCCAAGGAGCCCCCTGCCAGCAGAGGGCTGATCCCCACGCACCACAATCAGATCGGGTCCTCTGCCTGGTTTCAGAGAGGTCTGGAGCCGGGTGTAAGCACATGTCTCAGTTCAGAAAGAAAGCCATTATGTTTCCCTCCAGGCAGCAGAATAAACCCTTATCAGACCATTTCAGAAAAAAAAAAAAAAAAAAAAAGGGCACGTGCGCAATTGTTTCTTGAAAGGATCAATTGGGCATGATTTTTTTTTTTTTTTCCTCCGGAGGAAAACCTTTGAAAGAGAAGAAACTAAACACTTCAAAACGAAATGTCTTAACTTAATCATAAAAATTATATAGGTCTTAATTAAGGGGTTTGTAAAGTACTTCAGCTCCTCACTCTGTTTACAGCTATATGTGATATCCTCCGAAAATCTTGTTCCAGTATCAGCTAACAAAACTGGAAAGTTTGTTTAGATTATTGTTCTGCTAGATAAGATAAAAGCTGTGATAACACTGCACAGTGATCAGCCTGCTTACAAACACGGATGCTGTGTCAGTACTTACCCCTGAGGCTGACGGTTGTGTGCTTGGGGAAGCGTTTTTGCTACAGTCGTCTGAGTTTGTAGAAGACGTGGATGTTGGAGTCATAGGAACTGCAGTAGTACTGTTACCTGAAAGATCGGGATCTGGCATTAAAAACAAGAATTTTCCAGTTGGGGATAAAAAAACAAACAAACTCTTGCAGCTCAACTACCTTATCTTTTCATATTTACCAGAGCATGCCTTTGACTTATTTATGTTCTTAGGTTTTCGCTTCCTGGTTTGAATTCCTTCTTTTTTCATAGCAAGAGGTCGGGGAACCTGAAAAAATTAAATTTCCACACCAATCATAGAGTTGTACATATGCTCTAATCACCAAAAGCCAAAACTAGAATATACGAGCAAATAATGATGTTGAAAATACACGTGAAATGAAGTCACATATAGCAAGTCATTTTTCCCATCTCACCGTAGAAATTCCTAAAGCATTTGTATTTTATTTGGGCAAAGCAATGAGTAAATAAATAAAAAAGGGGGGAATGTTTTTCTTGATGTAGTTTTTCCAACACCTTAGTCAATCCACAAATTAACAGCACAATTTTAAGGAAAAAAAGGCATCATTTGGCCGTAGGTCATATGAAATTAAATTGGACTGGGTGTACCTGATCCCCAATTCGTTTTTCCAGCCAGTTTCCAGATTATCTTTAGTGGTTCGTTTTGGAAAGCAAGAATGTGAAGGAGGGAAAAAATTCTCCTCTTCCTCTGGACCAGCTATGCAAACTGGATTGTCCCCAGGAAGTGTTTTAGGACAGAAGCTTCGTGCCGTAATCAGCACAGCCTCTGTTCCTATAAGCAGTTCTGCACACGATACAGCTTTTTGTATCCAAATTTCTATTTGTAGAGCAAATGTGTTCAAAAATCAGCCTTGTGTTCTCTGTTATTACAACCATAATCGTTATACAGAAAACATTGGCTTAAAATGTATTTTAACTTTGTGATAACACCGGTTTGGAGAAATAGAATTCAGCCATGTGCTTACTATCATTACGATGTTTAAACCAGTGATATAATTTACTTTTTTCTCAAGGGCTAGACCAAGTTACCAACCAGTCCAAGTGCCCTTGTTCTTCGAACACTTGTACGTGGCTATAACCTAACCTGCCGGGGCACAACAGGTTCCAAGTCTCTCCCCAAACTTACTCCATTACATTCGAGTTATTTTCCTCCTGCATTATTGCCTGTGAAAGGCTGGAATCGCATTTAAAGTTTTGCAGGAATGGCTGGAATTACATTTAAAATTTTGCTGTCGTGGCTATGTCTGTCCACACTATGAAAAACTGTCGTACCACAAGTCTATTTTTTTTTTTTTTTTTCCATTGAATAGCTGATTGAAATCACGGTAGCAAAAGGGGATCAGCCACATAACCAGAGGCAGTTTCTTTGTACAAATCTGTACAAATTTGCAATTACAAACCCTTTTGGTCACTGACAAAACCATAGCTCACTAAAATGAGACAACCATTTTCCAATGACTAGAATTTTTCTGTGGTTTTATCGATTTTATACACCTTTATCATTTTTTTTAACTTTACGGTTTAACTTTATCATTTTTTAACTTTACGGAAACCACAAGATGAGACCATGAAAAGTTTCACCAGAAACCTTGCCCCAACCTTCAGGAAATCCAATGCAACCCGCACACAAAACCCGAAACCACCAGAGCTTTGGGGACAGAGCACTGAGAGCCTTGGGGACCGAGCACCCAAGCCTTGGGGAAAAAGCTCCCAAGCCAAGCCGGAGGGGACTTTCTTACCCCGTGAAGCTTCATGTAGAGGCCACAGGCGTTGCAGACGGGCTCGCCCTCGGCGTTCCTGCGCCACAGGGTGGTGGTGGTGGTGTGGCAGTTGGCGCAGGACAGGCCGAGCCGCCTTGAGGAGGGCTGCGGGCAAGCAGAGGTAAAAACACAAGCATTAACAGGCAGGCAGGAGCGGATGGTTTGTCTCTTTGCAGTTTACTGGGAAAAGGGCTTTAAAACTTGGGCTTGGGCAAGGGAGAGGGCTCGAAGAGGGCTTTCAGTGGGGGAGAGTACGTCAAAGAGTGTCGTCTCCGTGAAGAGACTTCCTTATCATCGCACATTTTATCCTCGTGCGAAAAACAGCATGCCTCGGGAACGTGTTTTACAGAAGGGAGCTTTCCCCCAGCCCTCAGAAAAACTGGTGCGGGACAGCAAGGTTCACACTGCAAACAAGCCATTTATGACACTCTTCCGTGGAGTTTGGAGCCAAGGTGAAGCAACCTTGTATCAGAAATAACCGTATAACCCAGCGCTTTATGGCCTCAGGCTGTATATCATAAGTGAAGGCAGTCCTCATAAACATGTGAAATGAAGGTGAATGGGTTATAAAAGTTCCCGTAACAAGCGATCTCTTTTACGTTCATCACAAGCAAAGAATTCCAACTGCATCATAAATCTATTATTTTTCAAAGTATCGCATTGTCAAAAAAATAATAATAAAAAAAAAAAAAAAACACGACTAGCTCTGCGTCTGGCAGCTGAACAAGTTTACGTGGAAAAGTCAGTTTTAGACAATTGCATTAATCTTATTCTGCCCATAAAGCGCCCATAACTGAAATTACTGACTTGAGGGTACTGTGCCCTTCCTCTTGAATCATTTACTGCTGGGCTGTTAGACACAACTCGGTCACCTTTGATACCACAGAGCTGCCTGCCACTTGGGAAACGGATAGAAATGTTTTAAGAATGAAGAATATTCCAGAGTAATAACCAAGTTTCTTGAATTTCGATGGGAAAGAGTTAGAGATCAAGTGGGATTTTTGTAACTTTGAATCAGTAATTCATTATTAATTGCACAACAAGAAAACCAGCCAAATGTAATATCGGCTGAAGTATATATTTCTTTAAAATCGAGTTCTCACAAAAACGGAATTTTTGATCTCATTATTAAATACGTATGTGCAGTGTCCGAATTGCACTCTAAATTGTGCTCCTCGATTCAATACAAGTTTTACATGGACCAGGTAAACGAAAGTTGGTCTTTTCACATACACTGCATTTTCCTTCTTTGCAGATGAAATGCCATCAGACATTTCACTCTGTTAAATCTGCCCTTTTTTTTTTTTTTTTTTTTTTTTATGCATTAAGGTCTAAATCTTCATATATTTTATTTCAATACCTTTCGCTCATTCCCATAGCTAAACAAAAGTGAGGTTCTGGGCAATTTTTGAAGCTAAAATGACTTTTCTGCCACAGGAATTTTATCAGAAACTTCAGGGAAATCTAAACATGTTTAGCATTTTCAAAACATTTTCCCTTCTCACCTACATATTTTCAACCACATGAACACGCAGTCACGTTTGATTTATAGCTATGGCCAGTACACTTGGTGCGGACTGTTGCACAGAACTATTTCAGAGTTATTCAGACGAGGTGTCAGGCTGAAATCAGGCCGCAGTTTGACTCTGGTTTGGTCTCCTCACCCCTCACCCCCTTCCGAAAAGACGAGGAACACAGAGAGGCCGGGGCCAGGTATCGGCTGGCTCAAATCTGTGCCGGAGCCAAGCTCCGACGCTGCTCAGGGGCTGCAGACCTGTGTGCCTGCTGAGGAGGTAACACCTCCCCTGATGGGATTTAGGGGACAGACAGATAGAAAAAAAAAAAAAAAAAATAGCACACAGCGGCAATCAGCTCCTGGCTTAACATTAAATGAAATTTTTTAGGTTTAAGGGGACCTGGGTTGGGATCACGAGCCCTTACTGTCCGATCTGCTCACTGCACGTTTGCTTTTTGCTTCCCCCCATAAGGGCACTAAATTCAGACGGTTGTGAAATAAGGAACGGGACGTGGTTTAACGCTACGAAAATAGGGACGGAGCAAGCAGCTGGCGTGACTGAAAGGGTCTTGAAGGGCTGATCGGTTTGATACGCTGTCTCCATACACAAGGGTCCAAACATCAGCTCGGATTATACCGGCGTGATTTATTGTGGCTCGCTCGGTAACAGCCATTATGGAGGAGAGTATTCTTTTTCTCCGCTGACCTCCACCCAGATTTGCTAAACATAATGTGCAGTTCCCGCTTGTTAAATTTTCTCCTTGCCTATTCAGTGCCAGCCTGAGTTATAAACAGGGGGTTCTGGTTTGTACTATTTATTTCCCCCCCTAGTTTTAGGAGTGTATTTTTAGAAAAATTGCCGCGCATTTCTTAGGAGTAAAACAAAACAAAGGCTATTATCATTGTTTAAACAATTGGTTTTCTTTGAATTATATACAAAACTTGCTTACATTCCCAAGGATCGAGCTCTCAGCAAACAAAGCAGGTCTGGAGAAATTCCTAGCCCTCTGAACAAACACTTTCCAACCTTGATTTTTTTAATTTCCCCCCCTTTTGGAAACTTCCAACATGAGCAGCACCAAACCCTTCCAAACCAGCAAGACTCCCTCACTGACAGGGTCCACCAACCCCAAACAAAACTAAAACCCATCCGCCCTGTGCCTGGTGTGCTGCTTGCAGGGGGCAGAGGGTGATTTCGCCCACACAGGGCCCAGAGGTGGCCTCGGAGGGTGGCTCTCTCCCATGCCACGATGGCATTGCCCCCCAAATCCAACCACAAGCCCCGCTTTGGTTTTGCATCCTGGAGGTCCCCATGCATAGGGGCTTCAAGGGCGCTCGCCCTGCCTGGCTACACTAAATGGGGGACCCCAGGGCTGCAGCCCTCGCTCCTTCCCCACTCACCACTCTCTTCTGGGGCTTGATGAGGGGCCGGCTGAGGCCGTTCATTTTGGTGTAGAGCCCGCAGGCGTTGCACAGGTAGTTGCCGGTGCCGTCCCTCCTCCACAGCGGGGTCTGGATGGAGCCGCAGTTGACGCACTCGCGGCTCTCGGACAGGTCCTCCAGCAGCTCTGGGGACAGGAGCAGAGGGGACAAGCGGTGGGACACGGCCTGGACAGCGGCACCGGGGGGCGCAGAGCCCCGCAAAGCCCCGTGGAGGAGCGCGGCCGAGCCCCGTCGGAAAAGCAACTCCCAGCAGCGACAGCAGCCCTCGGGTGATTTAAAAAAATAATAATAAATAAAAATCCTCTTTTTTATTTCCCTCCCCCGAGGTGCGCCCGGAGGCTGCCGCCCCCACAGCGGCGACGGGGCCGGGAGCGCAGCGCAGCGCCCGCAGCCCTGCCCGGGGGGCTCCCTCCGACGGCTCCCGGCCCTCGAGTGGTTTGCCAAAACCGGCTGGCACCTGGGGGCCGGGGTGCCAAGGGGGAGAGGGTTTTGGAAAGAGGGGTGGGTTGCTGGATGTTTGCTCCGGGTCGAGGCCGGGCGGGAAGTTTGGCGGCAGGGGGGTCTCGTCGGGAGCGCATTGCGAAGGGCTTAAACTTTGGGTTCAGGGGGCGGCTGGGGACCTGAGCTGCTAAAGGGGAGAGAGAGCTTCACTCGGTTGGTTTGCTTAAATTCGACCCCGTTGTTAGGAAGCGGAGGAAATGGAAAAACGTGGAGTGTTCTGCCATCCTGCTCGGACAGCTACTAAACACTGAAAAAAAAAAAAAATAGGTCTAAATGCACGGCAGAGAATAAAGAGAGCCCACAGGCAAAAGCAAACACCTTTCCCCTCTGCCAGTCCTTGTGTACTCGTTCTGTCTCACCTCTCTACGTTTCGTGGAGAAAATAATAATAATAATTTAAAAAAAGAAATAGGAATTTCCCATGTAACGCGCCGCGCTGAGCAGAAATCATTTGAAGGGAGCGCTGTGATTTCTGCAGCAGCTTTGGCGCTCGGGCTGGGAAAGCCTCTCACGGAGCGTGGATGATCTTTAAGGTCCCCTTCCAGCCTAAAACCGCTCAACGATCCTAACCTCAGCTTCGCCACCGAGTTGTGCTCCCTCCATCCCCTCCGCTACCTGCCTGAATTCAGCGTTTGCTTATTCTTTTCTCCTTCTCTTATTAGCTTTGCGGGCTGTAAAGCGAAAGGGGGCTCGTAAATGTCAAGCGGCTTTCGGGACGGGGCTCTGGTGGCACTTTGCTCCTACAAAGAAACGGCTCCTGGCCCGTGCCCACCACCCAACATTTCTCTCGCCCCTTCATTTGCAAGTTCAACGGGAATCAGAAAGCGGCAGGGTGCAGAGAGCACAGTCCAAATTACGCTGTCAGCTTGTGGCTCTCAGCACATCACCAAGATTTATTAATCTTTGCACTAAAAGCGCCACCGACTACTGTAATCAGGAAAATGCTTAAGGTCTCAAGGACGCTGGAAGTTAAGCAGTTATTTGTCTCTGCTATTTACTTGATAGCATTACCTTCGTGCCTACTGAAAGAAACCCTGCCGTGATAATATTTCCCGGACTTTTTTTTTTTTTTCCTTTTCTTTTTTCTTTTTTTTTTTTTAGTATTTTCCCCTTAACGCGTGAGAAATAGATTTATCTCGAAGGGCAGCAAAATAAAGCGCTCGTTATAGATAAATATTTAGCAACGCTTCCAGCAACGTCAAAGAAGCCGTATCAGGCCGGCTAAATATCTCGCTATCAAAACGCAGCTGCCGGCCGCGGCAGCGACTGCTGGCTTCGCTGTGGGATTTCGTCCCCCAGGACCCAAAAAACCCACAGCCGAGGGGACAGGGCAGTGGCATCCGTGAGCACAGGGGCTTGTTGCTGGAAGTATAATCAGTGCTATTATTATTCTGATAAAAGCGAGGCAGCGGGCATCCCCCGGCTCCTCTCCTCCGAAAAAAATAATAATAAATATATATTTTTAGTTCCTCCCATCACCTAGCTTTCCACTGGAATTTGGGGAAATTGTGTTAAAAACTCGATTTTCCTGTCGGCTCTGCTCTCCCTCTCCCACCTCTGAAGCTGAGCCTTCCCCGCTGCCCTTGTCACTGCGGCGAGCACCAAGCGGGTGGCTCCAGGAGCCCCAACCCCGTCCCGTGGCACCGGGAGGGAAAGGGCAAACGGGATCGGGGAATTTTCGGCGACATTGCACTGCAAGGGAAAAATCACGGCGGGCGTAAAAACGCCTCCCTGGTGGGCAGCTTGGGATTAAAGCAAACGCTGCTCCAGTGCCTGCGTGTGGGTGTACGTACACATCTATACATGCCTGTGTAGGACCCCCTCACGCCTCTGTATTTACATACGTGTTTGCTGCCGAAATATATCCTAGAGAGGCACCTGGATATATTCTAGAGAGCCACCTAAATATGTTCTAGAGCCGAAGAGGCTGCAATAATCGTTAACCTTCCCTTGCCCGCTGCTGCATCGCTGCGGCTCGGCCGCCACTTCGGCGCTTAAAACACCGCCACCGCCAGCTGCCTTCCCTCGGAGTAAAAAAGGTGACAACACCTCTGAAGCGAAAGCAAAATTCCCTCGGGACGGTGCGGCGTTTTGGGCAGCAGGATTTTAACGGCGTTTTTCGTTCCTGTCAGCGGAGCGGGGTTGGTTTGGTTTTATTTATTTTTTTAATTATTATTATTATTATTATTTTAAATCCTTTTTAAACGAAGCAATAGAATGGATGGCAGATTCAATAAATAACCGCACATGGGCTGAGCGAGCCCGGCAGCTTCCCCGAGAGCTCCGGGACCGAAAAACCCGCAGCGAATCAATCCTTCACCGGACTCCCGTATTTAGGGGCAAGCCGAAAAGCACCAAACAGGGGAAACCCTTACGGCCGGCGACTCGCTGGGGGGACACCCCCGAAAAAATAAAAGGGAGAAGAAAGCCAAAGCAACGCAGGAGCCGCCCCCGTGTCCCGCCACGGGCACGCGTGGGTCCCGTCCCGTTCCCCTGCCCGCCCCATCCCCTCGTCCGCCCCGTCCCCCGCCCGCCCCGTCCCGTGCCGTCCCCCCCCCGTCCCCCCGCTCCGTCCCGGCTCCTACCTGCGCTGGGGGCCCGGACGGGGATGGGGGCGGCCCGGCCCTGCAGGCAGTGCAGCATGGAGTTCTCGAAGGGCGCCGTGGGCCAGGCGGGGGTGAGCTGCGGCCCCACGTAGGACGTGTAGGGCGCCGGGTAGGAGCCGTTGAGGGGCCGAGCCAGCGGGCTGTACTGGTCCCGGGCGCCCAGGCTGTTGCCGTAGGCTCCGGGCTCCCTGGAAGCCCCGTTGGCCACCGGCGGGCTGGGCGAGTAGGGGAAGCGGCCCGAGGGGTGCGAGCCGCCGCCGGCTCCGTACGAGGGGCTCTCGGCCGCCGGCTGCGACCAGACGGCGTGGCCGCCCCCCGGGTGGCTGGGCTGCGCCGCCCCGCTGCCCTGCAGGTAGGGCAGCGTGGGCAGCATGGAGCCCACGCGGGTCGTGGGCACGTAGACGGGCGAGCCGGGCGAGGAGTGCATGAAGCCGCCCGGGGATCCGTCGTAGGGCGCGGGGCCCTGCGCGGCCGAGATGGCCAAGGTCTGGTACATCTCCTCGGGCTGCTCGGCGCCGCCGGCGCTGGGCTTGGCGCCGCGGCTGGCCCAGATCAGCTTGGTGGCTCGCTGGAAATCCGCCAGGAGCAGGACGTCCTCCCAGCCGGGCGGGCCGGGGGGCTGCGGGACCCCCGAGGGCTGCGACGGGGCGGGCCGGGGGCCGCCGTCGGGAGGCTCGGAGGAGCTGCGCTCGCCCTGGGAGCCGCCGCCGCTGCAGGAGGAGGAGGAGGAAGGCGAAGGAGGAGACGGGCCCGGCTCGCTGGCCGCGAAGGGGCAGGAGGAAGCGCCGGAGTCCGCAGCGCCCCGCTTCAGCACGCACCAGCCGCCTTCAGCCACGGCCATCCAGGTCCCCTTCTAGCCGCTGGGTGGGGATGGGGAAGGGAGGAGGGCAGGGGGAGGAGGGAGGGAGGGAGGGAAGGAGGGAGGGGAGGGGGGTCCGCAGGGCAGGGCGGGGAGGGAGGGCACAAAAGAGGAGGGAGAAAGGGAGGGAGGGGGGGAGAGAAATAATAACAACAAAGTTAGCGAGCGGGACAGCCGCTCTCCCGCCCGCAACCAGGCTCAGCGGGGACCCTCCGAGCGCCCCATGGCTCACGCCGCCCCACCGCTGCCCCCCTTGTCCCCACCGGGCTCTGGGGAGGGTGTGGGGACGAGGGGGGGGCAGAGGGACGTGTCCCCTGGCTTGGCCGCCGCCGCTGCCCTTGTTGTTGTTAGCGCTGCCTCAATGAATGAGTCATTTGAGTCGGTTCCACCGAGAAAACAATTAGCAGGGCGATCCCTTGAAGGGTGCTTCTCCGGGGGGAGACGGGAGCTTCTCCGCCGGGAGCCCCGCTCTTTTGCTCGTCTCCAGCCCAAGGTCACGGAAAGGAGGAGGAGGAGGAGGAGGAGGAGGAGGAGGAGGGAAGGCACCCGGGAGCCGGGGGATGCGCAGGGGCCGGGCCCCGACGTGTGCGCTGTGATGGGGTCGGGGCTGGGGGTGCTATGCATGGGGCAGGAGCCGGTGGCAGCGGGACGGCCCCGACCCCCAGCAGGTCCTTTTGGGGTCGGCACCGTCCCGCCGCCAGCCGGGCACCGCTGGCATCCCGGGGCCGCCGGGGCACGGGCACGCAGGCAGGCGGGCACCCGCTGCGTTTCGGGGGGAAAGAGCAGAAAGGGAAAGGGGACTCCGAGGGGTGACAGCGAGCAAAGCCTCCGGTGGGGGTCCCCTCCCTCAGCCCACCGAGATAACCGCCCCCCGACCCGCGCAGCGCGCCCGGCCCCACGCCACCCACCCCCCGGCAGCCAGGGACGCCTCTCCCTATCCCCCTGCGAGATAACGGGCAGATAGATAAGGGCCGGCCAGATAAGGGCTGCAGCCACCGGCCTCGGATGTTTGCCCACCGGGGTTCCCCGGGGCTCCCCCGGGCCGGGAGCGGCTCGGCTCCCCTCGGCGGCCGGCCCCGGGGTGGGTTGTGCGGGGCGGGGGGGAAATGGGGCCGGGGAAGCTCGGGGATAAGAGAAAAAGGGCCGGGGCAAACCTGCAGCCGGTGGCCCTCATGGGGCCGGGTCCCGGGGAGGTAAATCCGGTGGCGAGGGGGGCGAGCGGCGGCGGCGAGTCCGGCGGCGGCGGCGGGCGGCTGGATGTATAAAAAGGAGAGAGGAGGAGGCGCCTCTCGCAGCCCTGCCGGAAAAGTGCAGGCAGCAGCCGCTGATTGGGCTCGGCCGGCCCTAAAACAAACACGGAGCTCCGCGGGGGTGCCAGGCCCGGCGGCGAAACCGGCCCGAGGCTCGGCCACGGAGGGGGCGGGCGCCCTGGAGGCCGCCCCGTCGAGGGGGGGGGGGACGGGGACGCGGATACAGGGACACGGGGGGGGCACCGCGGGGATGGGATGGGATGGATGGGATGGGATGGAGGGGGCAGCGGCCCCCTGCCCGGGGGTGAGCGGAGGGGGCTCGTAGAAATGATGATGATGATTTTAAAGCACAATGAGTGCCTCCCCCCCCCCCCCCTCTCCTCCCTCCCCCGTTTAGGGGGAATGTTCACGTTTTCTCAGGGATTTTTTTGTGCCCCGGAGGATGTGCCCTTGGCTCCCGCTGTAAGGGATCAGGTGAACGACCCCAAATCTCCCGGTTCTTATAAGCAGAGCCATCCGAGAGGGAAAAACCGTGGCTCCTCCTTGAGCTGCCCCAGCCATCAGGTGAAGCCAAAGCCGGCCGTAGGATGTGGCCAAGCCAGCAGCAGGCGGTAGGCATTTTTCCGCTGTTTCTTTCTCATTCTTCCCTTTTTCTCCCCCCCCCAAAACCTCTCCCTTTAACCCTTCCCCCTCCCCCCCCCCCCTCCTCCCCCCCTCCCCAGCCCTATCCTCTTATCTCAGCTGTGTACAAAGCGATACGGCACTTAGCAGGAAAGTGACTGGAAATTAAAATAACTCGGTTCGCCAGAGGTTATCAGCTGGGTATCTGTCATCATCAGTCCCTCCAGAAAGACGCATCCGCGGCCAGGGCTGCCAGCAGAGCTCAGCCCGGGCTCGCCGGGGCCGCATCCAGCCCGGGGCCCGGGCCCCGCTTCTCCTGGGGGGTCGCAAGGCAAAGGTGACCTGGGGCAGGCGACGACAGAGGCTGGGGGATGTGGCACGGGGCAGCCAGCTGCTCCGCCGGCGCCTGGGAGGGGGGGGACGTGTCGCGACAGCGAGGCTTTATCGCGCGCCGTGATTGCGGGGATGTCGCGGCAGGGGTCGGGGAGGGACGAGCGGGTGCCTGGGGAGCCGGTTCCCTGTGGGGTTAAAGGCGGGCTAATGAACTTCTGGCTAATGAACAGCGCTCCTCGGGTCGCCCTGCCTGATAAAAAAAGGCAGAGATTGGAGGGATTTTTCTTTTCTTTTTAACCTTTTTGACTTTTAGACGCTCTTTCGTGGGGGTAATTTTCAACAGAAAACGCTTCGTCGTCTCGAAATTCCCCGCCTTTTCTGCCGACACGAATTTGCCACTTTATTTAATTTTAATTTTTTTTTTTTCCGTGTTTTCACTTAAAAAAAATAAATTAAAAAATACGCTCCAGGAGCGGGGGAAGGATGCAAACGCCTCTTCATCCCAGCCAGGCTGCCGCCGCGCCCCGTAACTGCCCTTTATTAATTAATATTAATTGCAATTCCTTCATTTTCCCATTTAGCAAGCCCAGCCGGACTGGGGCCAGCGTGGCAAACCGCCCCCACGCACCCCTTGCCCCTCCACCCTCGCTCCTTCTCCTTTCAGCTCTGCCCCCGGGTCCAGCCCTCGGCTGCTCCCTCTTGGTGACGTCACCGCCTTCCCAAATCCCCGCGTGACGTCATTTTTCAGCCCGGGGCACACGGCGGGGCGGTGGCACCAGGGCGGGATGCGCGATGGGGTGGGGGGGTTTTGGGGCCGAGGGAAACCCCGCAAGGGGATGCTCGGAGCTTGGAGGCACCCCGGGGAGCCGAGGCAGCAAGGAACTGCCCGTCGTGGCCAAAAAGGGAAGGATGATTTAAAAAAAAAAAATACTAAAAGGGTTTGCATCCAATTAAGGCAAAGCCCCTCACGGGCATTTCGGCCTCCCAAAAAAGGGGTGGGGGAGAGCCGTCTGCGGGCGCGCCCTGCCCGCTCCTTCCCCGGCCCCCAGCTCGGTGCAGGGCCGGTCCCCGCAGCGGGCAGCCCCGAGCGGGGGTCACTTTGGGGACTGTCGCGGCGTGGAGCGAGTTCTTCCCCGAGCCGTGTTTATGTAACTTAATGTACTTCAGAAACTGCCGGCGAGTTTAGGCCGGGCTGATAAGCCCAGCGGGTATTGCAGGAGACGTGCCGGCAGCTTCCCCCCGCTCTGCTCCCGCTCCCTTATCCGAGCTCCTTAAAATACCCTTTTATCAAGGCCACCCCGTGATACGGAGCGATTCCAGTCCCCGGCGGCTGTGACATTGAAGCGGGCTGAGCCACCGCCGCGGGCACCGGCCCCGGGTGGGTCACTTTATTTTATTTTATTTATTTTATTTTATTTTATTTTATTTTATTTTATTTTATTTTATTTTATTTTATTTTATTTTATTTTATTTTATTTTATTTTATTTTATTTTATTTTATTTTATTAATTTCATTTCACTTCTTTTCATTTCACTTCTCTTCTTTTCATTTCATTGCATCTCACTCCATTTCTTTTATTTTTTTTATCTGTCCTTTCCCCAAAACCCCCGCTCCGAGGCCGGCCTGCAGCTCCAGCCTTGCCCTCCGGCTGCTCCCCGGCCCCGGGCAGCCTCCCCCGGCCTGCGGAGAGGGGGAGATCCGGGGGTCCTTTCCCCTTGCAGCCTGCCGGTGCTCCCCCCCAGCACCACCGGGACCTGATCCGCCGTGCCTTGGGGTGATTTCCCCGGGGGCTTTCAAACCCCGACACTCACACACCAGCGGATTTTTTATGGGATAGGTGGTTGAGAGCGGGTTCCTTTCTTTTTTTTTTTTTTTTCCCTTAATAATGATCTGCAGCTTCTTTTTTTTATTTGCCCTCCCTCCAGCCCCCGAGCTCCGCCTGGTTAATGATTTCAACCTTAAAAAAAAAAAAAAAAAAAAGGAAAAAAGAAAAAGGCGGTGTTAAAAGCAGCGCAAGGAGCGGAGGAGAGGCTCCGACGGCCGCGCCAGGCAGCCCCGGTACCGGCGGGGCGGGCACGGTTAGGGCGATCCCCCCCCCCAGGTGCTGGGAGGGCTCCGGGAAAAGACCAGTTCCCAAAAACCCACCCTCACCCCTTCGCTGCTTCCCGTAGCGGCCGCGTAGTTGCCTCCCTCCCTATCTCCGAAGGGCTGGGACCGGGCTTCATCCATCCCTTGCCTCCCCATCCTCTAGGAGAGCTCCTCGTCCTCCCCCTGCGCTATCACGGCGGTGTCAGCCTCCACCCAGTCCCATCCTGCCTCCCCTTCGTCCCCACAGCAGAGGTTATAGAGACTTTTTTTTTTTTTTTACTTTAAAAAATAAAAATCAGACAAATTTCAAATAAAAATTAGACATATTCCCAGGGCATTATCCCACGCCGCTAAGAAAATATCGTTTTGTGCTTCCAAACGAGCCCGCCGCGCATCGCTGCGCTCCTTTTTTTATTATTATTTTTATTTTTGGTCTTTGCTAAGAAACGCCACAAAGCAGCAGGATCGGGCAAAAGCTCCCAGCGCGATGTTTGCCGTGGGACCAAATCCATCCATCCATCTGTCTGTCCATCCATGCATCCATCCACCTGGCGACACTGGCTCCGTTTTGCGGGGTTTTGCTCTGAAAAACCGGAGCAAACAGCACCGCTGCTGTTGGCAGTTGTCGGAAGCACCCGGTTCCCGTTGGGAAACAATTTTGATGACCATTTAGCCGTTTTACCGAAGCGTCTGAGACCAAGGCTAATTTAAAAGAAAAAGGTAAAAAAAAAAAGAAAAATATAAAAAGGAAAAAAATATGAAAAAGATGTAAAGGAAAAAGGTAAAAAATAAATAAATAAAAAGGAAGAAAAATGAAACAGATGTAAAAGAAAGGGGTAAAAAAGAAAAAGATAAGGAGGAAAAAATGAAAAAGATGAAAAAGACGTAACAGGAAAAGAACCGGCCACAAACCAGATAACAACAAACCAACGAAAATTGCGATCTGACTTGAGCAAAACTCTTCCTTACTCCAAAACTACAATTCTCAGATTGTTCTTCCGCGGATAAGGTCAAAATTTTGGGGTTTGCTCCTGCTCGGGCTGATGGTTCATTAGAAAACGTTAAAATATCTCCCAGAGCGGGTCCGACCAGTTCTGGAAATTAAAATCCTGCAGGAAAAAAAAAACAACAGCAGCACCAACAAGCCCGACGCCAACAAATTCAAGGCACCACATCAGAGGGCGGCAGGCTGCAGTTAGCGGCTCGGGGTAATTAGGCAGCCCATTAACAAATAGCCTCGCTCCTCGTCGCCCTAAAAGGGAGGCCGGTGCCTCCTGCCCCGGGAGGCAGGCGCCCTGCAGGCAGGGTGGGGATGCTAAATATAAATAAATACGTGAATGTGCCGCGATTTCCACTCCGTGCACGTAACGCCCGAGGTGTTCATCCCCTTTCCCTTAAGCCTCCAGGAGCGAAGAGGCTGTGCAAATAATTCACTCTTTTCGATTCTTTTAGGAAAATGCTGCTTTGTACCGCCGTTATTGCCGGCCGCATTGCATTTGCAACTAATTGTTAATGGACACCCGTATTTTCAAATAATGAAAAGCGCAATTAGACAGCCGGTTGTCCCCAAAGATGGTTGTAACGGGGTGGCCGCAATGCATCGCCCCGCTGCTGTTACTGGTGTCTTCTAAAAGGTCATAGCCGAATTAATTTCAAGGCACCAAACCACTCTATTTTACATCCCGATCAGATGGCTACGAGCAAGAAGTGCTGTGGTCGGTTACACATAAGGATGGTTTTTACTCTCTGTAATCATTTCTTACATTTATTGTCACTGCTGGACATAATACATGTGTAAGGAATTAAAGCTTTAACACAGAATTGGCAAAGTATGTGGGAGTAATCCAAATGTGCTTTTTTCTTTCTTATTTTTTTTTTTCTCTTCAGTATTCATAATATGGACAGAGTTAGCAAGCCTTTTCTTGAGTAACCACTCCTCCGAGTAAATCAATGTGATGGCAAGGCTGTACAGTGACCAGCATTTCCGAGAAAAAAAAAATAAAATAAAAGGACCTAGACGTTTTCAATAAACTCTGAACATAATACCAAGCAACTGTATAACAAGATACCCTCGGGGATTTAAGGCTAACATCCGTTTGCAACCAGGATCACATCTGGATCACGCTCTTAGCGTTTAGTGATGACAATCAAATATAAGTTCAGCCACACACAACTGTAACATCTAGCTGTGGAATAAGGAGAAGAAAATGTTTTAGGATAGATTTACACATACTGCATGCCTTGCTTCAGCTTTGCAGCAGTGCATTTTCATTGTTAGGACATTCTGTAGGTTAGTTTTTCTGACAGTGAAATCAAACACGGATTTGAGTGCATGTGAATCAGTGTTTGCAAAGAAGCCCTGCTTCTGTGATTTTGCTAATTTATCCAGATCCTGAATATGATTTTAGGCTACTCATTTAGATGGAATTTGTCCTCAACTCATGATGACTGGAGAATAAGAACGAGTCCCGAGAATGAGAGCTCTGTGGAAATACCTGGCGAAGCAATGAACCTCACAGATTGCTCTGTTGGGACATTAGCAGGGTAAAGTGCCACGCGGCCCGTCAGGGCACGACTGCAGCTTAACCCAGCTGGCTTTAAGCAGATCCTGTCCCAAAGCCCAGATCCATACATGGACGCCTAACGCAGAGCTTTCGGCTGCCACAGCTGGGAAGGCATTGATCCCAAACAAACAGGCAGCTCTAATTCAGCAACTCCCGTAGATCCTATAACGAGCTTAGCAGCTCTAAGGGCAAGGTAGATGTTCCTTGTTTTATGTTGAGCTCTGACAGGTTAACAGCACCCCTTTAGGGATGGCAGAGAGGGTACCTCCCAGCCCCATGGCTAGCACAGCCCTATAAACTTGCATTGTTCTTGCTGCTGGGCAGCAAGGTGAAAAGAGCATTTGCAGCAATAGCATCTGGTGGTATCACAGCTAAACCCAACAGAGCCCCAGGTGTGCTTGCAGATGAAAGCTCAGCAGTGCTCAGCTGGCTCATTGGCTTCTCCCTAGCAAAGGACTTGAGGTTGCAGCTGCTATTGGGTCTCCACTCACACCATGTCCTCGGGCTGAGCATGTGGGCTGAACTCCAAGTCCTTCATCCTTCCCGTGCCACATCCAGGCAGCTCCCATGGTCTGGAGTTTTCTTCTGTGACGTGAAGTACATGCAGCACGCGGCAGGAGGCTGAAGACAGGCACAAGGAAGTGAGGTGGCAGCAAATGTTCATGCTGACGCTCAATTCTTACATCTTAGGTAAGGCAGAGCACATAGTGTGATTTTGGGGCACAGATTTTTGACGGCTTGCACAGCAGGAAGGGGGAAGCTGAGGGAAGCTGTCAGCATTCCCCCAAACACCCCTACCATGACAGCCAGGAGGTACCAACCGGCCCGTAATGACCACAGCTGTAGGTAACATTACATAAACCAAAGCGTTTCAGCTTCTAAGCAAAGCCACAACTCTTCCCCTCGTATCAGTTAAAATATTTCCTTTTACCCAAAACAAAGTTTTTCTCACTGTCTCTGAATTATTTAACCTGGTAAAGGACCAACTGTGAAACAAATGGGTTCATTTTGAGAGGATGGAGCAAGTGCTTCGAATTTTCCTCTCCCTTTCAGTTTGGCTGAGGGGGGTCACACCTGGGGTGGCAGAAAAGGTCTGTTACATCTGGCCTCTCACAGCCTGGATCAGAAGCCAAGATCTCAGCATCTGACCAGAAACCACAGCAAATCCTCTCATTTTCTGCCCAGTGACCAGGGCGTGGAGAAAGCAACAGCCCCTGAACTGCCTTAAACTACCCCATCTGTGCTTCGGGTTTAAAGCTAAAAACTCATTTCCTGGAAAAAGTAGGGACCAACATGAATACCCTCCAAGATGTTTCGCTCAGGGAAATTGAGGGGGATGTAATTCAGCCTAAACCCAGACTTTTAGCTGTACTCTTCCTCTAGTTCTTACTCCCTGCAAGAATAATTATTACTGACCTCAGAAACCCTGCCTGTTGCCCGTGCTAAGCTTTCATATCGGCTCAGTTTTGCTTCTGATAGCTTCAACAGAGTTGCTGAATGACATTTCCTTTAGCGGGACTTTTCCAAACAAATTAACTTCATTTCTGCTTGCAAGAAATAGAAAAACATATTTTGCTTGTGCCTGCTTGGAACTACGTGTGCCTGTGAGGTCCAAAGGGTGACACATCTTCCACGAGTGTTTCCTCTCATAAGCGTAGAGAGCAGAAACTAATGGCTGTGAGCTGTAACTACTAGAAAGCCGAAAATACTCTCTACAAAATAATATATGATACCCAAAGCTACTCTCTTGAACCCGGGGAACACAGAGCCGACTAGGGTGAAGCTGCAGGGAGAAGCAGAAAGCAAAACAATCAAAGCCGAGCTGGAAAAGGAGGCCCGCTGAAGGTATCAGGGTGACTCCCTTGGCCGAAATGAGGCCCGGCCCTCGGAGAGCTGAGCCGAGCGCTAACTGAGAGCAGCTAGGCTGAACCCTTCACGTTGGCTGGGCATTTTGGATAGAGACAGTGTTATCACGGCGAAAGCAGAGTATGTTCCCTGCTTTGTTATGGTTAAGGGAGAGAAGTGCCACGCGGGTGGGGAGGGAGGTTAAAAGGCACCATCTCACTCCGGGCTCTGTTGCTGACTGGAGCTTGGGGAAAACACCCCAGGGGCTTTCAGGGGCTGGCTTATGGGCTACTTCGAACCCACCCAGCTCTTCCTATAAAAGCAGAATCCAGCAAATCTAGAATTACACCTCACTAAAAAGACTAGCAATACATAACTGTTATACTATTCAGCCTTACAGTGGTTCCCAGCGTCTGTCAAAACTGCACCGCTTAATGGACTGAATTATTTTATCGGCCCTCTATTTGGAAAGCAGAATCCTGCTGTGTAAAGCTCCAGAAGTAAATAAAGCCTAATGATTAAGGACCAAGCTCCAGTGGGAGTTTTGCTGGAGAAAGGCCTGCACAAGTTGACCTAGTTAATTAATATGTACTAAAATGCAGTTTCCTTTACAGCGCTACACCCTAGCGTCAAGCTTAGAATCACCAAATTTGTTAAAAGTTGAGCAAAGTGGCTCATCTGTGGTCACCTCTTGGTAAAAAAATAAAAAGTTAAAAAAAAAAAAGGCAAAATGATACTTTTAGGGAAATGTGTTTATAATTAAAATAAATGTAGTGGTCTAAATGAGCAGTACTGACAGTATTAAAAAGGATAATGACTTAATTATTTTTGTTGATGTCAGTTATTCATTTTTTGGGCCATCAGGCTATAAACCAGGGTAATTTATTGACTGCAATATAAACTGGAAATGTGCCATATTATTCAAGAAAAACAATACACTGCAAAAACAATACAGAGAAGAGGTAATTTGTACAGAGTTCATGAGACAATTATATCATCTAATTACGAAACTGACTCACTATGCCCTTGGCTCTATTTAGTAGAAGAGAATTGAAGGACGTACTAAACATACTGAGAGCCTAGTAATTTAAATTTAAATCCTGACTGTACACCCAAGCATCCAGGAACTGGTGTGATCCAGCACATAGATCAGGAGACCTGAGGGAGTATTCCTTGATTTGTGTGACTCAGGGTACTACTTAATTTTTCAGTGCACTGGAAATTAAACTGCTGGCCCATTTTGCTGAAAAGTGCTTTGAAACTCAGTCAATATCACAGGGGGTCTTTTAGGAAACTTCCACCAACATTTCAACACCAAAAATATTTAAGTAATTAATTACTGATTTCAGAACTTGACAGCAGTTTGAAAACTGTCTGGATTTTACATGCTTCACTGGTGTTTCTGCTGGTGCAATCCAGCAGTAACATTTGTATGCAAGCAGATGTATTTCTTGTTCAAACAGAAGCAAATCGCTAAGGTGTCTGAACTGTAGCATATAACCAAAGCTATGCACATATAACTCACTCTCACACAGCAAAGCTCATCAAAGCTCAGAAATGACCGAGACCAAAACAAAAGCAAGTTGCTGAATTACTCCTCAAATTGCCAAGTCATATCTGCATTGCAACCTTTTGAACTCTTTTCAGATGTTTTTCCTTGAACTTTTTATGCTATTTAAGGAATGTACAAATATTTTCTTTGTTGATCATGTAAAAAAAATTCATTGAATAAAGTTTTTTTTTCCCCATCTTTTCTGATGTTTTTTTATTCTGTTTACTGAGCATTTTGTATTTAAATAGATTTTAGTGGGTGACATCTAGCTATACTATCAAATTTTGCAGGAGGCTAATGATTATAATGAATATTCATTTATAAAACAGGGGAAACCTCAGTGTCTATTTGTTTCTATTAATAATAATGCTGGCTTGCACTCAATACATTCTAAAATTAAGGCCACGAGGGTCTAGGAGCTGGAATAGTAAATGGAGTGCCTGGGAGCCTTGGGTCTGACTTTGACCCAGGTATGGAAGGCATAATTCTGTGTGTTGGAGGGTGTTCTTCTACAGTGCACTGGCTTTGGTGCAATGCTGGATTAAGCAATGCCCTCCCACTGCCTGGAGGGACTCCTCTGCCTGGAGCCCAGCAGTCCATGGCCTTCTCCACTTGTGTTAATGGGACCAGGCTGGAAGAAAGACCCTGAAGTGGTTACAATTAAAAACATCTCCCTCTCTCCTCCTCCTGCAAAAGGTTTATTTTAAACCTCCATCACTTCAGTGCTCTGATTTAAGCACTGTCCTGCAAGGAGTTGTTTTGGCACGACTGAGGAGGTGACAACGGCAGGCCAGAGGTGGGAACAAGCATCTGGGACAGGGGCTGGTTGCAGCAGTTCAGTTGCCAAAGGCTAAGGTGTGATAGTTCATTGTATGAACTTAAACATTGCCTTTCCTGACTGTTTTCATAGCCACCAAGCATCTCTGCTGCAAATCCCTTGTACTGAACTGCTGCAGCAGTGCTGCTTTTCTATCCCAATGCAGTTAATTTACACTAGAGATTTGCAGTCATGTGAGTTTTATCGTGGGAAATACAGCATAGGCAAAGCCTCAGCCAAATCATGAGGCCTATATCCTTAAAGACATTTATTTAGATAGCTAACATTCAGTCAGTGGAAGGCCTAAATGGATGGGTTTAAAAAGAGTCATGAAGCTGGAGACGTTGTCTTGTCCACAGGGTTACAGCCACCTACACTCCCCAGCTGTGATTCCTTGTGGGTCTCTGATCACAGTCTTATTTATTTTGCTTACATGCTAAGGATGAAGTTGCCTAAGTGATTCAGAACTGAGTAAGAACATCTCCCAAGTCATTCTGGCCAGGATCTGGGGTTCTTCCATTTTTCTCTCAAAGTAAAGGCCATGAGTCACTTGCTGAAATCTCCCAGGCCTTCTTTCTTATCTCTCCAGCTTCCTGCCACGCCGTGGACCTCAGGTGATGGTGGCCCTTTGATTTCTTCAGTCCTCTGCCTGTGATGTCTGTCTCTTGGGGACTCAAAAGCTATAACCTCATTCAAATTTTTGCATACGGTTTTGTGAGCGCTTGGGCAAACTTGCATAGCCTTTAACACACAGGAAGTCAGATAATATCTAATCTCCTGCGCATTAGGGTAAAAGTGTGTTCCTAGCCCCTTCCAATGCATTCTAGAGAAGACAGCATAGTATAACCCATTCTGCAGTTCCCTAGATAAAAAGCAATCATCCAACTTGTTCACGTGTGACTGCATCGGAGCGTGACCTCATCCAGAAACCGCTGAAGTCAATGGAAGAAGATGCAATTCACAAGGGTTGAAACTTTCCTTCGGTGTCTCAGTTAGCTGGCCTTCACATCACAATCTGCTTTCTGAGCCCCCACCATGTTAATCACCTGTTATTTTTCCTTCCAGTCTCAGCGTAAACCAGGGACTCTGAAGATTTTGTTACTTGTGACCTGTGTTTTCACCAAATTTAAGCAGTATCATTTTTTTCAATAAGACCTTGTTTGCCTGCACAAGCATGTTCATTCTCTCCTGGTCCACATGCACTTTTCCAGTCCTTCCTGAAATTAGTATGCATTATTGTAATGCAAATAAATTAAAAATAAAATAATATGGTGACTACAATGGAGCTCTTCCATGGCACTCTACAAATCATAGAACCATAGAATATCCCAAATTGAAAGGGACCCGCAAGGATCATTGAGTCCAACTCTTGGCTCCACACAGGTCTACCCAAAAAACAAATGAATAAGAACATCTAAATGATGGGCGTACAATTGCTGCCTGCACAGCAATCATACTCAAGAAGAGGACTGATCTCACACAGTCATAGTGGATGGTTACAAGCAGCTGGATGAGCAATACTGAGTCAGAGATCCCCCTCCTGTTCTCCCTTTCCTGGCTGTAGCTTATGTAAAAGAGTAGAAAGAAGGAAAACCCACGGAATAATGAAGATGAATGCAATAAATATACCCAAGCCTGTCTACTTGTTTTAGTGGTTAATGCCACTACAGAAACCCTGCAGGGCTTTAAGCAATTCTTAGTGATGAAGATTTATGAAGCCCTTTTAAAAACTTCATTAAAGGGTCAGAGAGATTTAAGTGGCCTTGCAAGCTCTGCACTGAGCCAAGAGATTCACTTAGCAGAAACTCAGCCAAAACAGTACGGGGGGAGATTTCTTGCAAGGACTGCCTCACGAGCTCTGGGCTAAGGGGGAAGATGCTGGTACCCTTGGGGTTAGGTGGCACAGTGTGCTGCCCAGGTCCCACACGGGGCTGTAACACTTAAGATAGCCAAAGGATAGCAAAAAGGAATCATTATGAACAGGATTAAGACTGGTGTAATATGGTAAACCAGCCAGTTCTGCATACACTGCATCACTCACTGCTCACACATCTCTTCCAGTTCCCTCAGTTTGTCTAATGTTCATTAAAGCACTTCTGTAGTTTGGATGTATTTCTTCTTCTGACGACAAGGTCTGCCTGCATCCCTCCAAATCATAGCACAGAGCCATCCATAGTGATGCTCTACAAACTGTTGTTTAGGGCTGTGGCTATTTAGATATAAATAGCAGCGCTCATTAATCTGGCAATCACTCCCAGCTATGAAAATGCAAATCAAGTTGGCTTGTTTGTGTTTCTGAGAGAGAGAAGGTGGTGGTGGTAGGTGGGAAGGGGAATGTTCCTAAGGGTGCTGCTGTTTTCACCACGAGCCAGGGAACGTTTCATCTGCACCCTGCAGCACCTCACCCAGCTCCATTCCACCACTGCTGGCACCACACTAGTCTTGTAAGGGTGGTTTATGGGCTTTACGAATTGGGTCAACCCCCTAAAAAACAGCTCCTGAATTTTTTTTTTTTTTTTTTTTTGTAGGTGTGCAGCAGAAGAAGCTCTGGTTGCTGACAAAACTGACATACCATTCTGTCCCAGACAACAGTCAGCAGCACTCAGAGAAGCCTACAAAAATAAATACATAAATAAATAATAGCCATATAAAGTGGCCCCTCCTTTTTCTTTTTCTTTTTTTTTTTCTCCTCCTATCCCCAACATCTTAAATACCTTCAAATCTAAATACCTTCACCAGGATTTGAAGGGGATTCCTGAGTTTTAGCAGTGCATTACGGGAAGGAGAATCTCATAAAGGGGTCAGTTTTCATAGTTTGGGGAGAGTTTGTTCATACTAGCTGTCATTGAGGAATGCACTTTTTACACTTGTGAAGCTTAAAGCATCAGCTTTACACAAATTGAAAGGGATGGAGGGAACTGAGCTCTTTTGAACAGCTGCTCCACCATCAGCTTTCTAACCAGGGGTGTTCTCCAGGAAGGGTTAAATTGATGGTTGATGCAACGGGCAGTGCCCAGCCACCTCTCTGGGCGCTAGCACTATCTGGCACAATTTTAGCATCTGCTAAGAGCACAGCATTGGCTGTAGAGTCTCCAGCCTCCAAAGCAAGCCCTGGCAATACTTCCCAAACCACTGTTCAATACCCGTTTCGTTATTAATATACGGTATACGGAAGTATAGCCACCGTTACCTACATCCTGCAGCATTTCTTAGAGGAGCAAAGGACCTTACCTCGCTATCTTCATCTGAATACAATTATTTTTGGTGCACGTCTGATTGCTGCATTCCTGAAGCCAGCAACAAAGAAAGGAGGTGTCCTCACATATGCAGGAGCCCAGGGAGATTTGCTGGGGAGCTGATTGCTGCTCACAGGAAGGAGAAGCCTCCCTCATGACACTGAGTCATGAGATCTCAGCGCTGACAAGAGCTACTAGAGAAGAGCCAATTGCATCATATTGCAAAGAAGAGCAATTAAGTGCCTTCATTGATACCAGCTTGGCGTGAGCTGCATGCTGCAAATAGCGGCTTCATTCACGCCATCCCAGTGACACGCTGGAGATAGGAAGACCCAAGACAATGATGTTTTGTGATGGCATTGTGGGGACCAGGGGACCAGGAATTGTTCCAGAGCGGGAAGCTCCTTTCTCTCACTGAAGGCATTGTTTTGATCTAAAAACCTGCTGACTGTGCAATGTTGCTACATTTTTAAGATACCTTTTTAATTACTCCCTGGGTTGTAGGGCATAGGGAGATCTTGGCAGTAGACAAGGACTCTTCTGAGGCATATGCTGGGAGGGCAGAAGGAATCTGCTCCAGGCAGACACGGGGTTAGCTTACTTTATTTTGATGCCTCCACACCAGGAGCAATGCTCTCACATGCCCCATAAGGGACACAGGGTAACAAAGAAAAGCAGCGGTTGGCTTGGGAACCCAGTGTCCTCACAGCCCCGAGGTGCAGCACCTCGTGTCCCTGATGCTCCTGCCCGGCTGCTGCTGCTGGGGGATGTAGCAAGGGCTCATCCAGGAGAGCGGAGCTGTTCTGGGGGCTGCTGTCTATAAGGCTGTGCTGCTCCAGTAGGCAAAGCGTAGGCAGGGCGTAAAAGCACTTGGAGGATTAGTAACAGCTCCAGCAAGTTCACAGGGAATTGGACCCTGGTCCTTCATTTGGAGCTATATTCATAGGCTGCTAATGTAGGAAACTTCTGAGGTGACAGGAATCCATGAATCAGTGGCCCATTTGCCATTGTTTTCTTTTTTCTTCCTTTTTTTTTTTTTTTTTTCTTTTTCCATTTTCCACCTACAGAACAATACAGGTTGTCATAACATTATTTAGAGGCTTGTGTCGATCCCCAATTAGCACTCCTAAGGCTTCTGCTTGCTTCGGGTTTCTGACTGAAACAAAAGATAAAACAAAGCAGAACACAGCCCCACTTTTCCTTAAGCCAGCGGGAACTCTGCCAGCATTTAATTTTTTAAATCTGGTTTCCTCAGCTAATTTAGTCACGTAAAATTAGCAACCTCAAAAAGGAAAGTGTAAGTGTGTGTTAAGCCTGTAATACCCCAAAGTGGGTAATGTTTCCCATCAGTCCCCTCGAGCAAAGCCTGTACATCTATGAAGAGCCAGATTTTCTTTTATTTTTTCTTTTATTTTTTCTTTTTATTTTTTTCTTTCTTTGTGGCAAGGCTTTAGCAACAAGCGAGAAGCAAAGTTTGTTGCAAGCCTTCTCTCAGGCTTTGGTTGCTCTCAGGGCTCTTACCTAGGGGCTGTCGCCACATGCCCTTTCTGTGGAGGGGAAGGAGAACATTTCCTCTTTCCTTTCCCCTCCATGTGGTAAAAAGCCACAGGCTTTTTCAGGCTTTTTCAGGGCTGTGCCACGCTGACCTACTGCTACCAGATTTGTCTGGGAGCTGTTCCTACTGGAAAGCCACCACGAAGTGCCACCACCACCAGGCTCCCATGGGGGCTCAGATCCCTCCTGCTGCACCATCTGCAGCGCAATTCAGCATTTGGGGACTGCCCATCCAACTCCAGAAAAAGGAAGAAAAAGGGTTTTAGGTAGTGGGTTTCGGAGGTGTAAAGCTGCTGCACAGAGAAAAGGAATATAGGAATATTTTTTTCTCTGTTTCTGTGTCAGATGGAAGTGATGGGTCACCCGTCAATAAGGGTACAGGCAATGCTAAGGGAAAGCCAGAGACTGCAGACTCCCCATCACACATCCTTTTTAGAGCAGGTTAAGCAAAAACCTTAGGGAAAGACCAGATATGAGGAAAAAAGGGGCTAGGTAGCCCTCTGAAATCGCTCTCAAGAGAGTACCTCTGTGGTTCTGCAGATGAGTGATTACCCACGTCTGCTGGTGGCCAGTGGAGTCTCCGGGGGGAAATGTTACATTCCTCAAATAAATGATTCATTGAAAATCACTGCCTGGCTCCAGAAACAATTCACTATCAATGTTTTGCCTCAAATCTTAGTCATGAAACCAAGAGGAGTTAAAAAAGGAACGACTGTGGCTCAACAATGAAACCCCTTCAGCAATTAAACCCCACCAATAAATAGCGGCGAGTGCTGGATTGATGCTTTATTTCTAGAAATGATGCTAGCTGTGGAAAATATAAACTGTGTCTTCCCTGCAGACACAGCCAAAACTAATCAAAATACTCCTAGCTACACAAAGGAAATACCTCTGGGCTGTGATAAGGAATATGAATGCAGTTCTTTTACGTCTCCACTAGCTCATAACAATATGATGGACTGGTGGCACCGTTTTCAGCACCGAGATTAATAGCCAGGGAGAAGCTGAGAAGGAGAAAGTGCACTTTCAGTTTTCTTTCCGATGGCTAATTAAAAAGCCCATATCTGAGAGGAAACGTTGTGGAAATGAGAGCTATTTGGATGTGCCTTCCCCCATATACTATCACTCTGCTTCGTGAGGAATGCTTTATTAATGCTAATCTCATCCCTGTGCTTTGACAGAGGTTACAGTTTCCTTCCTTTGCAGCCGCTAAGGCTGAATGCTATTATGGGGTTTGTTTTATGGGAGCATTATTATTTTACTAAATTACCTCATCTTCTGGGAACAAACTTAACCTTGAACTACGAAGCTAAATGGCTTTTTAATGATGCAAGTCTGTTTGGAAATTGTGCTTTGATGACTCTAAATTTTCTTCCTTCTGCATGTTTAACATGTGCAACATAGACAAAAAGTGAATCATTTACGCAATCTTTCCTGATTCCCTGTTTTAAAATCAGATTGCTACAATTATTAGGGTTAAGATGAGTGGGAACAAACTTTCTCCGCAGGATTCAGGCACCACTGAGAAACTCCTCACAGTATGAAAAAAAAAACAAAACACATCTTTAGTAGCATGGGAAAGCAACACCAACACTGGCATTGAAATGCTTGATATTTAAATGTTTAAATTCTAAGATGACTTAAAAGTCACTCTTAGGGGCTTTCTGGACGGAGCCTTCTTGTACTGCCGTGGCAGTCAATGAGAAGCTGTGAGGAACAATGAGAAACTACCACTGACCCTAATGAGACTGCCATCAGATCTGCAGTTCAGAGTCAGGACAAATAAAGGTGATTTTATAGGGTACCGTGTAGCATGGTGGACATCTCTGATCCCAGAAAAACTAGGCTTTTGCCTGCAGGGTGGTTGAGCAGAGAGGCTGAAGCACAGTATAGGGGTATTTTGCTGAGATCTGATGTGCACTAGAGGAATTATTGTCTTGGTTCCTGTTTGATTCACTCCCAAATGCCTGTAAGTCACTGCGAACCCACACAAAAGACTTCTTGACTCTAGAAAAATGTGTGTCTGTGTTTTGGGCGTGTGCAGTTTGGGTACTTCTGAGATGGTGTTGCCACAAGGTCACCTTTGGGCTAAGCTGGGGGCAGTGTTTTTTGTTTGTGTCAGACTTGAGTGGGAATAAATACATGAAAACCAAACAGAAACATGCTGTCTGCTCATGGGGTAGCTACACCATGGTGACCTATCTGTTAAGGAATATTGTCAAAGCTGGAGAGCTTCGTTCCACCTCTCCGTGCAGAAGAGCCCTCCATCTTCCTGCAGCAGGAGCTGAGGGCTAGGGGCTGACTCCCTCCTCTTCCCCATCAAATTACCGGACCCATACAGACAGGCACAGTCTGTCCTGGCCTTCCTGGAGGCACCGAGCAGCTCCCTACCTGCTGCTTGTGTGCACACACGTGTCCCTTGCCTGCTGCCTTGGGAAAATGGTGCAGCCTGACATGCTTGGGGGTTAGGGAACGAGCATTGATAGGGTTTGGCCCTTTGAGGGGTCTTCCCAACCACTATGTTCCCAAGGGAAAAGGTCTTTCCTCTGGCCCCAGATGGATGTGTGGCTTGGCACGATGAGGAAAGAGGTCCGCTGAAAGAAGAGGTGATTGTTTGCAATACCAGCATAGCTCAGCCAGGCTGCCAAGGGGTTCCCAGAAGAAAACGCTACCAGGGCCAGGGAACAGCCTGGATAAATTGTTCTGAAGGCTACAGGCAGACCTTGTCCATGTTTAGCTTATGGTTTTACCTCACACTTCTGAGGAATTAAAAGCAGGGTTGTCATGAGCAAGTCACTTTTAGCACAATGTTCATCCTGCCTTTCTTACAGCAAGGAACAGCCCTGGCAGATCATATGGAAACAGCCTCAGAACTGGCACTAATTATTTCATCTGTGGCTAGACACCCAAAATCAGCAGAAAGTTGTTCGTAAGAGAAGCCCACAGTCCTGATATCTTGTTTCCTGGTCCTCAGAACTGACAAAGCTGATGCCTGAGCATTACACTAAGATGGAGCCTTTTCTCTGGGTGCTCTCACCAGATGTCCCACTCTTCTAACACCACGCATCCAAACCACTCCAGAAAAGCCTTTCATCCTTTTCTGGGTGCCGTCTCTATAAGATCTCAACCTCTTGCTGTGGCTTTTTATACAGAGACTCTGCACTTGTCTCAAGGAATGGCAGAGAGCTCACCTGAAGAGACCACAAACAGCCAAGTGCCCCTCACCTGCACACTTGTTTGTCCCTCCAGCACCCCCGTTCCTTCAGCAGTCCTGGGCTCCCATGGCATTACGACTCTCTGTGAGAACTCTTGCCCTACAAAGAAGGATGGCCAACTTTCTCCCAGGCAAACTTACGTGCCTACATGCCAAAATCTTTTCCAGACAGGAGCTGTGGGACAACACAACACCGCAGGCACCAGAAAGCTGAGGGAGGAGTCCTGGCAGAAGTTCATTAACTGGGGATAGCAGTGATTCCCCACTTTTCTCCTACATGGTGGGGACAGCTGGGACGTGGACTGGGTTTCAAGGCAATTTGGTGATGTTTGTCCCCATATACTCTGCCAGCTTGCTTCCCCCACCACCCAGGACTGCCCAGGAGGCCCTGTTCCAGAACAGCTCTCATGTCTCTCCAGTGAGAGGTTAGGTACAGGTTCACCAACACATAGCTATGGCATTTCTTGGAATTTCAGTTGACAGACAAGGTCCTGCTGCGCTACTAAACCTAAATATTTTCCCTTTTTGTTGCGTTAAGCCTTGGCTGGATTTATTTTTTTTTTTTCATCAATATTTTTTTCCGAATGGGAATGCAAGCAGCTGAAGCACAGTGAGAAAACATGAAAATAGATTACTAGGAAAGTAACCAAAAGGGCTTTACCAGCAGGACATGTTGCTTATCAAGAACTATTTTAGGAACGTGAGGAAACGAAACTTTGAAGAGAGATTTCCAAAGGGGAAGATTTACGGAGGAGCCGAGGGTTCAAAGCAGGATGACAGCAGAGCTATCGGGAAACCTTCTTCGCACCTGTTTCTCCACCAGCTGCCTCGCTGCACTCCCCCTCCTTTCTGCTGGCAGCTGAGTGACCGAGGTCTGCATCCCCTTTAGTGCTAATCCACCCCACCGCCTGTCTGGAAAAGTTTGCCCATCCCCTCCTCCTCCCAAGCAGAGAAACGAGACAGTTTCCGATTTTAACACCCAGCTGTGCTCCAGACACTTTGTAGAAATCCGAGTCAAAACACAGGGTCTCGGCATGCCTCAGTTTCCCTTCTGCACAAGGGAAAACCAATACATCCTTCCTCCCTTTTCTACACATGATTTTGGAGTCACTTTAGGATGATAAAACTGGCCACGTCAGCACATGGGCACCAAAGTAATAACAAGCAATGAGTGCTATCTAGATTATTAGTTTCCATGACCTAGATTACGGAAACTGGGAGCCCGTCCCTTTCCAGCCATACCCCAGCTCTACCCCAGACTAAACCACTGGCTGGCACCAGCCCCAGCTCAAGATGTGTTACTCAATTCTCTGCTTTCCAGGGAAGGACAGCAGCCTTGGATGCTCCCATCACACCTTCTCTCCCACTCCCAGGCGTGGTGCTAATGTTTCAGCTGTCAGTAACAACAGTTACGAACAATTATGAGCAATTAAAAGCACACCCTAATACTGCAGCCTGGAGAAGTATTGTCCCTCTCTGATGTCTGCCCAGGTGGTTTCATGCAAGTTCAGAAGCCCCAAGCTCCTCTCCCAGCCTGGTTCTCAGATGACCCCTCACTGTGTGTATACGGAGGGAGAGGTGAGGGAGCTTCCTGCCCTGGGTTTGGACACATTACTTTTATTCAGCTGTGTTAGTGATGGCCCTACTTGAGCTATATCCATAAATGAGGGATGTCAAATAAAAAGCAACCCATCTAACATGTAGCTGAAGAGTCTGCATCCCATTTCTCAGCTTCTACTCCACCCTAACAATGGACAGTCAGCTTTAACGTGTCTCGTACCTCAAGCTCACAGCATCCTCTTGTTAACATCCACAGCTGAAAGTTATTGAGCAGTGTGTGAGCAGTTATGGAGGATGCAGCTACCTTCATTGTACTAAACTCCATTTCACAGCATTTATCTTGTTCTTTTTCACACTCATCCCCCCTTTTCTCATAAGCTTTTGCCTGGATGTTGGCTGGCATTAGGGTGTCACAGGTGGGAATAGCAGCTAATTCCAGAAGACATAGGCTGTGCACATGGAAACTTCAGTCAGATTTGTACGGTTTTGGTGTATGAATGCCACTACTGTTCGCAGCAAATGGATAGGATTGTTGCCCCAGACATAGGTTATCTCAGGAGCACCTGGAGGATTTATGCCAAGTGTTAAATATTTTGGCTTAGAGGGAGAGGTACAGTGATCATAATACATTGGAATTTGTACCTGTTACATATATAGAGAGAGATGCAAATGCATACACTTTTGTTTACACATATTTATTTTACATATGAATGTATGTATGTGGGTGGATGTTTCTTACCACTGTGCAGCCCTCTAAGAAGCATCCCTGTGTGCCCAGTCCTTGGCCACAGCGAACACGTTTTCAGTGTTACCCTTGCAACTACAGCCAGAAATGGGTATCACATGGATTTCCTAAATATTGGGGCCATCACGACCAGACTAATTGCACATAAAAGGCTGGTGGTGGCTGATTTCTGCTTTGGTCTTTTTCTTCTGCCTGGGCGGGGAGCTCAGCTCAGATACAGCCTGTCCACGTGGCATCTCGTAAGCACCAAGGCTGAAGAGGTAGACATTACATAGCAAACGTTATCACAGACAGTCAGAAGCCATCCTCTGTTCATAAAAGCTCAGAGAGGGGGGCAAAGCTTTGAAGCTTTCACCTCACGAGATCCGACCCCTTTGGCGAAGGCTCTTTTTGCTCTTTTCTTACACCTCACTCAGCAAAGCAACTCAGCCTACACTTACTTGTGCTGTCCCATGGCACTGCAGCCACCCCGTGCTTGGCTGGCGGGGCTGGTGGGCGCTCAGGGCAGAGAGGAAACACAGCACCTTTGCACATTGGAGCCGTTTACAATGACTTTTGTTGCTGATGGCGCATGTTTGGTTCTGCTTGTTAAATCTTGTTAAACAGGAAACAGGTTTTGAGGCGAGAGGGTCCCTTGGAGTTCAAGCTCCCGCTTTCAAATGTTCTTACAAGATGCACAATTGGCACTGGCTTACAGGAAATATTTAATTGGAGTCGGAAGGCGCTGGCTCCACCGACCTTGTATTACATTCCTCTGCGTGCTCCTTTCACAATGATTTTCACCTATAGCTTAAATCAGCGATTTATTTATAGAGGCCAATGGCAAGTTGAGCGGAGTCGAGGGGACGAGTGGACCACGGAGATGCGGGGAGAGAAGGGAGGAGCGAGCAGCAAGGAGCAGCCTTACGAAGCAGAAGGGGCTGCCGCAGCCCGGAGAGTGACATATTTATGAGTCCAGTATCGGTTGCCTGCACTGATAAGCCATGGTCATTAAAGGAAGGAAAAGTCACCTTTGTGTATATAAAATATACAAGATTCATAGTCTGAAAAGACTCGACAGGAAAGCATTAGGTAAATAAAGGATATCCCATAAAGCATAATGTGAAAATTAAATTACCTCATAAGGGAGGAAGGCTGTCTGTCCCAGCAGTGAAAGTGAGGAAAAAGTAAATTCCTCCATTCTATCCCAAAGCTGATTTGGCTTTGGAGTTTTGGGTGGATCTAGACACATTGTTACTGATGTCTATAAAAAATGCATTAAAGTCCATTACAGAGGACTGGAAACACTGCAGCTTCCCATAAATTTTCATTGTATCCTCACAAGGTGATGAGAAGCATCCTATACTTTCCTGCTCATGGTGGCCAAATAACAGAATTGCCATCTCAGGACTGAGTTGGACTTTCAACAGTATTTCCAGTTTTCAGGTCCTTACCAGATTTTCGTGTCAAATCATTTTGAGACCTGCACGTGTGAAACACTTTGAAAAGTTTTAATCTCTCTTCCTCTGGCTTTTCTTTTCTGGTGATCAGGATTCATCTATTTTTGTTTTAACTGGTCAGTGTGCCTCCAAAGCTGAGGAAATGCAGAAACATCAGGGAGAGGCAAAAGGAATGAAGAAGAAAATGTTCATCATTCATTGCATTATCCAGCAAAAGAGATAATGGACGAAAAAAAAAAAAAAAAAAAGGAAGGTGAAAGGGGAAAAGAAAAGATAAGCCAGCATTTCAAAGCTTTATGGGTTTTGTTTGTTTGTTTGTTTAATACATATGTGTATTTTTCACAAGTGGTCTGCTAGTGTTTGCCTGCAGAAGGTGGTGCCCATGGAAGATCCCTGCCTTTTTACAGGTGGATAAGCACTGCACAACAAATAGCTTGGCTCAGCCTCAGCAGCAAGTCCTTGTGGATACAGCTTTCAGCCCATCCGTAGCTGTTAACTGAAAGCTTCACTGACGCCCAGGGTCTTTGTACTGTGATTTGTTGGGGAGGAGCTGATTCAACCTGAATCAAGCCAATCTCTCATTTGACTTCTCTGGTGCTTCACACAAGTAGACGTAGTCTGAGTCTGCACCAACACCTCTTCCCACCCACCTCTTCTGCTCCAGACTGGGACACGTTGCTGACCAGTCTTGCTCTGCCTGTGAAGCCCTTTGCTCCCCAGGAGCTGGCAATTTCCTGCTGAACAGATACCTCTCCAGAGCATCTCCAATCCTTCAGCCTTCTGCCTCAAGTAAAAGTACTGAGCATTCATATCACCGCCCTTTTAAGAAGGGAGGAAAGGAAGAAAGAATCATATTCTGGGCAAACTGAATTGAATCAATGAGGGTGAAACTTAGTTATCTTTGCAGAGCAGTAGTCTAATGGCATTGCTTTTGTATGTCATGACAGCAATTAAAGGGTCACCATGAACAGCTCCTCTCTCATTTTTGAAACCTCCACCTTATAGACCCATGTCACTAAACGCAGAAGTTTCTTTTCCACGTCAAAACAAACACAGGGTCTGGCTTTCTGCTCCTGGCAATCAACATTGCTCCAGTGACCTCCATTGACCTGGCTTGTCCCAGACAGTGTCCTCACTCACCCCTCTTCTCATTTCAAGTGCAAGGGAGGAGGTCCCTTATTTTTATCACACTTCTCCAAATTGAAAGGTGCCTCTGAGCTAGGCAACCAACATCGGAGCCAGGTTTATGCCTAGGAAACTATGACTAAAGAAGCAATAAAACTAATTTGTCACCCCTGGATATGCAGTTTAGTACAGTCCTGTCACCTTTATCTACAGCCACGGGAATATTTCTTTATTTGTAGGGAGTTTGCATTCAAAACTCTGCCTGTGACCCCCCATTAGATAAACACGATGTGATCCAGAAGTGAGAAATGGGAGATTTGTTTTGCATGAAGCTTTCTAGACAAAGCAGCTTCATTTAATTTGATTTGGATTTTGTTTTTAATTCCCTCTTTTGCCCTTTGCTGTTGTCACAGCTCCCTCTCTAATAAATAACTGGTCCACATCACTAAACCGCTGCACATAACTCAGAGCAATTTGTTACTGTTGGCAATGTCTACAGCGGGGGCCCAGGAACAGACCAGCATGGAAGCAGCATTACCTCCCACTCTTCAGGAGCATGATTTCTGCCTGATTACAGAAGGGGTCATTGGTAGGACAATGCAGAGAAGGCCATATACAATTGCCTGTGCTCGAGTCATATATGCTGCATGGTCCTTGCATGAGCTACTTCAGATCCACCCAGGAGTATCTGTCAGGAGAAATCAATCCCATGATATCAACACCGCAAATGTGGCAGAAAGTTGCAATTAATATATATCCGTGTACTATCAAAATGTCTGAGCATTTTACACAGCCCTGGGCCCAGAGGATAGCTCAAAGTACAGAAATTCCTCTACAAACAATGATATAATAAATCCACTAGGTCTAAGGTCCTTCCAAAAGTAAGACAATGAACATAGCCTCCAAATATTTGTTGAGGCTGTAACATTAGAAGCCATGTATGGTTTTAAAAAGAGATGGGAATGGATTATGCATGCGTTTTCCCTTGTTTCCCCTTCTGGTTGTCCTTCATGAACACTGGGGAGTGCAAAGAAGGCAGCAGCCTACACCTTCCCATGGCGTAGTCAGTTTGCTGGTGGCAACCATATAATAATAAGCTGGGAATCAAGCTGCAAAGAAAGGGATTTTTAGGGTCCTGACTGGAAAAGAATTGCTCATCTGTACTCTGCCTTCAACAAGGATGAAGGGTTAGCTAAGGATATGTGGGACTATGCATATGGGGCACCTGCTTTTCTTCTTCCCATGAGGCTCGTGAGAACTGAGGGGGAAAGCATGGCAGCTCCTGGCTTTGGGGAAAAAAATTCATTCTGGTACCTGACAGTTGCTCCGTCTCAGTAGGGTCTTTCTCAGCTTCCCTTTGTCTACACACTTGTGAAAATAGAGTCTCTATGATGCCTTTCTTCTCATGGCCACCTTACTTGAGAGCCTAGCTTAACACCTTTGGGATGGAAACACATGGAGTCAAGAAGCAGAGGGAACATGATTTTTCTACACACTCCTGTCTCTCATTGCCAATTAGCTGGTCTCTGTGGCTGTTGGTAACTAAGCCTGGAAACCTTGAGGCTCGATGAAAGAGCATCAAGTGGAGGGCAAAAATAAGCCAACAGAGCAACTGGAGGGCAACTGTGGCTTACCTGGACTGTAGCATCCAACTCAGCAGCACCATGTGCCAGTGCTTTTAAATTTCAAAGTTGTCTTATTTGTTTCTGTGGGGACTTAGGGAGAAGTTTGTTATTTGCCATTGCTTTTGTGGTTTTGTTTTGCTTTTTAACAAAGCACCTTTAGAAAGAGTACACTTTCCAAGAAGGCATTGTTTAAGGTAATAATAGAAGGGGGAAATGGAAGATGTGGGGGAAGGCAGAGGAGAACCAAAGCAGAAATAAAACCTCCTTGGTTGTTGTTTGAACTAAATCACTGGGTTTAGAGTGTGTGATGGGTAAAATACTGGGTGTGATGGGTTGAAAAAGAGATAGCTTCCTGGAATTTTTCAGACACACTTAATCGAATACATTTATTCTGGGGAAAAAAAAATCCTCTTTTTTTTTTTTTTTTTTTTTTTTTTTTTTTTATCTTTTAATGTTATTTTGTCATTTAAGCCCATGGAAGAGCCAAGTAAGGCAGAATGCCAAACTTCCAGAGCTGTCAAGCACAGAGTGGAAAGGTCTAGGAAAGGTCTGTGGCAGATCTGGATACAGCCACAGTCACACTGATGACCAAAATAAAAACCATGATGGCCATTTTCCCAAGAGAGGCTGGTATTAAACTAAAATTACTTGTTTTACTTGCTTTGCTCACATTTGTGTCATCTTTTGGGGCAAAAGAGTGAATGGAGGCAGCCTGCGGTGATAGCTAACTTTGCAAGATGGTGGCATTCACCTCATTTTGGACGTTTCGAAAAACACTGGATACCTGAAAGATTATGTGAAGGAAGGATTTTGTGGGGTATCTTTCTACAGCTGTAATAACATTGAGCCTCTGCATAGTCCCACAGAAATAAAGGAGCTACTCACACATTGAGGGTCAGGCACAACTACTTGTCTTGCTGGATCAGGACCAAATCTCTCCAAAACAGAAAAAAAAATCCACCACCAATTCTCATGTGATTTCCAGTATTTCCGGTTTCAAGGTGGGCTACAAATCTTGCCTGGCCATTTGATGATGCTACACCTTGCAAGCCTATACTCATCAGACCCAGAAATGAAAGTCATTCCTTAAAAAGGAAAATCATTCATGTGGGCTATCTATGCACATTCAAACTTCAAGTTTCAGTGTAAGGGTGGTTCAGGTTTGGGCATACAGATTAACTCTGCGTACTCACTTATTTTTAAGCTATATTCATTTGCCTCCTGTTAACATGCTTTCTGGCATGCTTATCCTTCATCACTCTTTCCCAGCATTTCCAGACCTGCTAAATCCACACCTTTTCCCATATTTACTTCTCTGGAATGAACAAGCCCCTCCTCCTGCCTCCCCCTTATCCCTGTGTAACATCCATCACTGTATCAGCACCTGTCTGAGCAGCACAAGGGAAGGGTCAAGGTACTATTTCCTACCCTTGACAGGTGTTATAACAACACCAAACCACCTCAACTTATAAAAGTTTCCATTCTGCAGGCTGCAGTGCGTACTTTTCTTCCGGCTACTCCATCCTCCCTGGAGGCTTCTCAGCTCTGCTAGTGCCAAGGCAAAAAGCCAGTCATGCTTCCGCAAATGCAAAAGTGAAAGACAGACTTTCCCCTTGTTGCACAGCTTCGAGAAGAGCCACTGTGCATGGGTCTCCTGCCGTGGCCAAGGCTGGCATTCCTCACTCTTTTCTCCTGCCCCCTGTGGAGGAGTACATGCACACAGTCGTATCTTCGGTGCTTTCACAATCCCATGGCACTCTCTTTCCAGTAAAGCGAGAGCAGTTTAAGGAATGAAGGACCTGTTAAAGCCGTGCAGCGTGTGAGCAATGTGAAATATTTGGAGGCTGGATTCTCAGCCTTGTAAAAGTTACGCACCTAGGTAAGCTAGCTGCCTGTTTTATGGGGAAATCCCACACGGGCAACCCTGTAAGGAGACCTGTTTCTTCCTAGTATAGGAGTCCAGGCTTAAATAGGTTAAATCCATCCCTGCCATTAAATCTCTCTCACCAGCAATTATCTTGGGCAATTAGCTGAAATTAACCATCTAACTTTCAGTTAAGTGGGGTGAATCCCTCGGGTCCCAGCTTCTTAGCTGTAGCTTAACATTTCCTGCCTTTTACAAGACACATTTCCTATTTGCTTGGAGTTCAGCGAGGCGATGCAGTAGGCGGCTCAGTTCGTCCAAAGGGGGAGGTTTGCTCCTTGGAGAAACTTTGTTTTTTGGCACCCCCACTCCACCCCGTGTGCACCCTTCCGTCTAGCAGTGGCATATTCCATCTTCAGGCAAATCAGGCAATTACTGCTGAGCACACCATTGTCCAGGACACAAGCATCATGCCTGCTCTTCCCCAAGTCCCTCCAGGAAATGCCAGGAAATTTGTATAGGCAGATAACTGCATGGGGAGAGGGCGTAAGAGAAGGAAGGCTGCAGGGGAGAAGAGAAACTTAAAGAAAAGAAAAGAAAAGAAAAGAAAAGAAAAGAAAAGAAAAGAAAAGAAAAGAAAAGAAAAGAAAAGAAAAGAAAAGAAAAGAAAAGAAAAGAAAAGAAAAGAAAAGAAAAGAAAAGAAAAGAAAAGAAAAGAAAAGAAAAGAAAAGAAAAGAAAAGAAAAGAAAAGAAGAAAAGAAAAGAAAAGAAAAGAAAAGAAAAGAAAAGAAAAGAAAAGAAAAGAAAAGAAAAGAAAAGAAAAGAAAAGAAAAGAAAAGAAAAGAAAAGAAAAGAAAAGAAAAGAAAAGAAAAGAAAAGAAAAGAAAAGAAAAGAAAAGAAAAGAAAAGAAATTTATTTATTTACTTCACCAAGGAACACTGTGTTTAAGGAGTAACCACATCTTGCCCCCAGTTGCTGATAACCATTGACGAGAACTGGCAGCCTTCCAGCCTCAGACGCCCCCGAAAGTTTCCAGACTCACTGGACGTGTGCAGAAGTAGATCGATAACATTTCTGGCATCCTGAGGCTGTCAAGCCAGCACAGAGGACCACAGCACAGCACTGATCATTATTTCCACTCTTCACTTGGACTCCTGCAAGCTGAGAGGTTGAATTTCCCTGTGATTCTGAATAAGAGACATTACGGCAACCTTTGTCCGCCGGAGGAATCCCCCAAGCAGAGAAATCCTTGCAAAGACTGCCTTTTCTTTGTCGAATCCATTCCTTAATTATGATTAATTGTTTATCTTAGTTTGGCTATAAATCATAAAGCATGCTCAGGGATTTATCCAGCAGAGATGAGCACAGCCCCTGAGCTGACACACCGCTGGCGCTGAGTCTCCTGATCTACCAGCAAAAGTGCTCTCAGTAAAACATAGAAAAAAAAGAAACTGCAAAAACAAAAGCGAGAAATAAAATAATACCCTACACAGAGGATAAAGAAAAGGCTAAAGTCAGCATTTTATCTGATAGTCCATCTTCAGGAAACGTCTGTGAAAACAGCTTTGGAAAGTAAGAGCTGATCTGGCTGCAGATATTCCTTAAAATGAAAAAGGTGAAAAACCCTGGTGCCATTTTTTTAAAAAGAAAACAAAATAGTTCTAATGAAAAGAAAAGCATTTTGACACCCTGTGAAAAGCAGAGCGCCTGATTAAGGGTAAAGTATTAGAAGATACAAAGCTGCTCGCAGAAGGGTTCGTGTACTTGTAAGAGCAAAAGGAAATAGTTCTGAATTAAAAATGAGTGAAAGAAAAGGGATAGACAAACACAGAAGAGGCTGGCACAGTGATGAAGTGTTTATCTAGCTAGGCTCTCCCTGAATCTCTGAGTGCCATCATCACGGTTTTCCTCATTCTTGTAATTTTTAGTTCCTCTTTTTTTTTTTTTTTTTTTTTTTTTAACTGACAGGCAATCATACCCAAAAAATCTCCACACTGCTCAGCTTTGCTGCATACCTTCCCCTCTCCGCTCACACAGCATGCTTTCTGCAGGAGAAAGAACAAGACAGCAAGCTGACAGGTGTCACACTCCCATTAAAGACAAGAAATACAGCAGCAAAGGTATTTCTAACACCCTGCCTAATGACCCCAGTTAAGAAAGGCATCGTAGCTATTGCTCCTAAAAGCAAGCTCCCCTTCTCTCCTCATGTTCAGGTTCACATTCATGTTCAAAACGCACATACCTCCTGCTACATCAGTGGAATTAATCTCACCGGTGCCAGCATCTTTTCCTGGGGACAGGATTGGAGTGCAATGCAGAGAAGCCCCACTTCCTGCAGTGCAAGTGATACCCTAAACCTGCCACCAGCAAATGAAGGCACCGCAGAGGGGAGCCCTGGCAGAAGTGCCATCCTGAAGCCTGGTAGCAGCACAGGTACTGCTAACCTCACTGTCACACCTGAGGTACTGCAGGGGCACATTTACTTGTGGGAGATGTTTTCCAGACTGACACCAAAGTGGGCACACATCTGCTGCAGGCTGTGGTTCATTCTCCATTTCTTTAAAGAGAGCAGAAGCATCCCAAGGACTGCACAAGGAGAGGTGCCCTGGAGCTGGGGGCATTGTTAATGCAGGGGGTGGCTGTGGGATGCAGAGCTCCTAATGGTATCTGGTTATTAAATAATAGAAAGCCACTCCGCTCAGGTATCGGAGGCGGCATGCCTGGAAATTATGTGATAGAAATCAAGTGGCAGCCTGCCATCCTGCCCTGCGATTCCTGCCTCTTCCTCACATCCTGTGCCAGAATCAGTCGACGGATCCAGATCCTGATCTGATCTAGCTGTTACTGGCATGAAAATGGGAAGGGAACCATCACAAACAGTAACAGCAATATGAATATCCCTTCAGAAATTGCCTAAGCAAACAGACACAATAACATAATCCAACCAAAAATAAAAAAGTGATGCCTCTGAACAGCAGCAAGTGGAAGATAAGAACTATCCTTTTATCGAGTCCAGAGGCCTCCTGGACAGAAGAAAAAACAAGTGGAAGATCAAATGGATTGTGGGTCAAGTAAAGCACTAGGCAAAGAGGTTTGAAGCCAAACCACAGGACACATTTGTCAAGCTCTTAAAAAAATAGAAATGCAGGATCAAAGCAGAAGCACTTTGCAAATATTAACATTTGTCACCTACTTTTACTTTTGATGTACTTCATTTTGAAGACATTTCTCCCTTTTCTCTCTCTCTCTCACTCTTTTTCTTTTTTTTTTTAAACAGGATAATCTAATCTTTTGGTACACACACTTGCCTCCTTCAAAAGAAACACGGTGAAAATATTACCGAAACATGGATGACTTTAATAAGAACAGATTAAAAGAACTAACATATGGAAAACAAATAAAAATATATTAAGCAGCAGTCCAGGGAAATGCTGTTGATACGGTCGTCCAGTGTTCTAATATAAAGGTTTTGGTAGTTTTCCCAGCAAAATATATGTGAAACAATAACTCTTTGTATTGCCTACTATTCAAGTGGAGGAAGAGCATTTATGCAGCACCTGAGTCAGCAACAACATCATTAAAGCAAACCATATCAGCACCAAATAGATCACATTTCTTATTGATGTGTCTGTGTTGTTTTGGAGATGTTACTCTGTTGATTAACAGAATCAAATATGGATGAAAGAAGGAAGGCAGGAAGGCAGGAAGGCAAGGAGGAAAGAAAGAAGGAAAGAAGGAAAGAAGGAAAGAAGGAAAGAAGGAAAGAAAGAAAAAGGAAGGAAGGAAGAAAAGGAGGGAGGGAGGGAGGGAGGGAGGGAGGGAGGGAGGGAGGGAGGGAGGGAGGAAGGAAGGAAGGAAGGAAGGAAGGAAGGAAGGAAGGAAGGAAGGAAGGAAGGAAGGAAGGAAGGAAGGAAGGAAGGAAGGAAGGAAGGAAGGAGGACTTGCAAACTTTTTGGGTGCACTTTTGTCTATGTGTTTGTCTCTGCTACATGAACTCTGCAGCTCACGTTCTTCGGAAAACAGCAGTGAGAGAAGTCCTCACTCAATGGTGGGATGCTGCTCCTGCAAGACAGGGCAGTGGTTTGGCTTCATCCCTTCAGTCAGAAGCTTTTCATGTCTCCACCAGCACCTGGAGCAGCAGGACAGCAGAAGGAAGCAGTGCTGGAGGATCTCCAGCGTGCATTGAGAGCAACCTCATCGAGAGCAACCTTCTGGATCTGCAGCACTGCGGCACCACTCCACACAGCGCAAGGTAACAACAACAATGCCTCAGGCCCAATTTAGGAAATTCGGGAATTGTCAAGTGTGGTAAATCATCTTTAAAGCAAACACTCTTGAAACGAGAGAGATAAAGCTCCTTGCCCCGCGACGAAGCCACAGGCAGGGTTTCAAAGCAGCCCGGTGGCGTTGGGTGCAATCCTGCCGCCCGCTGCCGCCGGCTCTGCTGAGACTGCTGGCACCAGGGTGACACGCCAGCAGTCGTCAACAGGGGAAGTCTGTCTGGTGCCTGCTCTTTGTTCCAGCCCCACTTTCACATTTGAGAACCCTTATGATATACTTTCTATTCACAGCAACGTTTTAGCCTGTCGCAAGTGTGGTCCCAGCGATTGTAGTTTGGCAAATACAGCAAGAACCCACACAAGCCTGAGCCCTTCAAAGTATCTTTTTTTTTTTTTTTCTTTTTGCTCAGTTTCCACTTGTTAATATTTGACTGGGTCTGTAGTTTGAACAAGTACTTCCCAAATATATTTCAGCTTTAAAAAAAAAAAAAAAGCCACTGAACATTTACGGTGCTCAGAGCATTTATGGCTGAAACTAGTTCTGCAGGTTCGGCCATCTGTCCCGCCTGTCCTTGCACAAGGCCGCTCTTGTAAAATGCAGGCACTTGTCTTCGTGGGGAGCCCATACTGCCCCTGGCACCACATTCAATTCCTGGATGTCTCATCAGGATGATTTCTTGGAAACACTAAGAACAAGGAAGATGCTAGGAAGACGTGGCTCAAAAAGCTTACAGTGTCAGAGGCAGCGGGGCGAGAGGTATTGAAGTGCAGATAGCAATGTCTCAAGGGTTCCACCTGAAGCTCCACAAGGATATAGCCAAAACCAAGGACTGCCACCATCTCCACGGAAAGAGGACAATGGGGCACGTGCTCCTGATGACATTAAAGAGAACAGTGGTACCAGCTGAAACATCAGAGCTGGACCAAGGGGGTCATGACTCATATTACCAGGTGGGGTGGTTATCATTGCTAACTACTATCCCATTTTGCTGTGTGTATCACCAATTCCAGGTACTTGCTCAATTCGCATAAAAGTTTGATTTCTCACTGAGGTTCATGTGTAAAAATTAGGTAAAATTGCTTCACACTAAGGAACATTTCAGTCTTTTCCTAAAAGCTATCATCAAATACCATATCTGTATGAATGAGTTCTGGATATCCACAATGACCCAATGCCTTTTAGAAAAAAAAATATATATATATATATATTAAAAATAAATAAATAAATAAATCTGTGGTTTAAGAACAGACTTAATGGTGGTTACAGCCTAATTTTGTAAGCTGACATTTGAGAGACGAAACCACAGCCTCACATGAGCTATGCTTTTCCCTGTTATACTAAAGGCACGGGGGTCTATCCTTGCTCTTTCCTGTTGGAGAGATGTACCTGAAACTCCACAGAAGTTGGAATAAACTCCATCAACTCCAGCAGCTGCTCTTCCAAGCACTTTGTGGTCTGTGCAATCTTTGCACAGGGGACCTGATGTAGATTTACACAAAGGCTTCTTCATTCTGCTTCTGGCAACGCAATAAATTTACAGAGGATATCAGTGAAGGAAGTTATAACAATTGTTCTTATGTGAACCTGTTCATCTATTTTAAATCTCCTTAATCCTATGCCATGACAAGTGTGAAATCTGATAATTTTACAAGGCCAGGTTTTTTTCTTTCTTTCTTTCTTTTTCAGCCATGCACATATGTCAGACCTGAATTTTATATTTCTGTACACAAGGCAGAAATCATTTATGTTGATTTTGCTTTTATACCAAGATGGGGAAACAAGCATGCAGCAATAATAACAAGGAAGCCTATTTTCCTTTGAAGAAAGACCCTTTGTTTTTAAAAAAGCCTTATGATGTGTAAATAGCTGTGTTATTAGACGTGATAGGTGTTTTTTAACATGCAACTATAGCATAATTGTGGTAACCTTCAGGAAGCCCTGAGAGGCTTTCACTTGAATGAAGAAGGGGAATCCAGGATTGATCTCAAAGCCTGTCTAATTACACAGGCTTACAGGAATTGTAATATAGGATTGAAACTGCACTGCATCACAACAATTCTACTTCCATACATGTATTTCGTTGCTTCTGACTAGAACAAGGTCATTTTAGGTGAAGCTCTGGTCTTCTGTGGCAATTAAAGAAATCTGATCTTACCTGTATTTCTGGTCCCAGAGAAAAATAAATACTGTTGATAAGGCTGAAAATTAAGAAAGTTTTCTTAATAGGTTGACTTCTGTTAAATACATCATTAAGGTTAATAGCATTTATTTATGGTTCAGGATAAGTGTTTGAATCAAGTAATTGTTTTATTTTTTTTAACCAGATCTGTCTCACTATTCCATAGCAAACCTCAGAACCAAAGAAACCCCCAAAACCCAAGAACAGAAGCTAAAAGCCCTTGTTGTCCCCTCTGATTCTGTCTCAGTGCTGGTGAAACCACATCTCACACTGGCTGCATCCCTGCCCCTTGCAGGCATCTTGGGTGTTGGCCTGTCTTCACTGAGCTCAGTTTTGCTTGGCCACCGAAGTAATTACTTAATTTCCACTGGTTTCTTCCTGACCTTCCCATGGTGTTACCCTTTCTGTTTTCTGGACTGCAGATGTTAATGTCACATCTTCATCACCTCTCCTCTGTTACCCTTTTTCCAGGTGTTGCTTTACCTTCACAGATACTTATCCCAGTGTATCTTCTCACAGGGTCCTGCTAGGAAATCACAGTTGGAAATGTCTTACCATCTTGCTCCTGGAAGACACCACTTCTGGTGTAGCATATGGAAAGATCACTGCTTTCCTTGCAGTAATAACACCTTTCTAGCTTAAGCAGGTAAGCAGAGGTGACCTACAAGCTGTTGTCTGCAGGAACTGCAGTTGCTGCGCAACAGCTCCTCTTTGTAACACTTCTTCATCCTGGAAACACAGCCACAAGGCTGCTTCAAAGTGTAAATCAGGCTCATATCTTGGATGCAACTGGTACAGTTAGAGCATGGCCTGTTTAAATCAGCTCAGAAAGTGAAAACCAAATAATGAATGAGCACAGAATATTAGCTTGGCAAAGCTCCACCGCAATGATTTGTTTTCGAAAGTGCAGCTGATTTACAGATTTGAGGCCTTCATTGGTGCTCTCTAGGTTTAAAGCAAGATATTTCAACAAAAATTATAGCTGATGAGCAGTTCTGCTGATCCAGGAAATGTTCTGCGGGTGACAGGAGCCGCTTGTGGTATGTGGAAGAGCAGCGTACTCCAGCCGGTGCCGCTACATCTCTGCACAGAGCAGCCAAGAGGTGTCACTGAATTTATTGGCTTTCCACCCCCCAACCCTGCCCAGGGCCCCGCAGCTGCCCCACTACCCCTATGAGTCAGGAGCGGGTTTCACTGGATTTCTGCTGATTCCCCTCTTGGCAGCCCTGCTGAGGCCACCCCTGGAGTGTTGGGTCCAGTGCTGGGCCCCCCGGTACAAGAGGGACATGGACAGAGTTCAGCAAAGGGCCACCAAGATGATGAAGGGGCTGGAGCATCCCTCCTCCAAGGAGAGGCTGGGAGAGCTGGGACTGTTCAGCCTGAGGAAGAGGAGGCTCAAGGGGATCTGATCAGTGTGTATAAAGACCTGAAGGGAGGGAGCAAAGAGGTCAGAGCCAGGCTCTTTCCAATGGTGGCCAGTGCCAGGACAGGAGGCAATGGGCACAAACTGGAACACAGGAGGCTCCCTCTGAGCACCAGGCAGCACTCCTGTGCTGGGTGGGTGACACTGGCACAGGCTGCCCAGAGAGGCTGTGGAGTCTCCTCCTTGAAGATCTTCAAATGTTGCCTGCACAGGGTCCTGGGCACCCCGCTCTGGGGGGCCCTGCTTGATCTGGGGTTGGCCCAGAAGACCTCCACAGGTCCCTTCCCACCTCAGCCAATCTGTGGTTCTGTGAAAAAGCCATCTTTGGCCTGAGCACTCCAGCAGAGGCTCGGATGCCTCTGGGTAGCTCCCAGCTCCCCACTGCAAAACTACACCTCGGCCACGGAGACAGGGTGTTGTCTGAATAGCTCAGGCGCTGGAGCTGCACCTAAATAATTGGGAAGTGTTTCTCTTTTCAATGACTGAGGCACTCGTAGCTGATGTCAAGTAGAATATCTGATTTTCCATCCTCAGGCAGCCCCTCACATGCATTTAGGAGCTCTCTCAGACAAAAGAGATTTTTTTTCACTGTAGCATGCAATGAGACAACAGAAATTTAATCCCAAGGCACAACAAAGTGCCCATCAGAGATGGCATAAGCGGTACAACCCCATTAATTTCAGTGTCCTGAGCATAAGGATTTATATACACTGTGTCAAATTTTGCAGTTGTTGTTGTTTAAAGCATAATGTAAACTCAAGAGGGTGAACTGTGTCCTCACTTTAACTCCTGTCCCATAATTAAGTCACCTGGTTTATGGATGTGATTAAGGGGGACAATCTGTCTTTTAGATGACATGGCATATTGGCCAGGAAAGCAATGGGGATGTTTACTAACATATTCTTCAAACTTGAGAAGTTATGAAGCAGTGGAACAGCAGATGATATTAATTTACATGCATCTCTGGAAGGAGAAGCTAAAAGATTCTGCCACAATATTCTCACCACCAGAAATATCAACAGTCAAGGAACAATTCTCAGGATGGCGGGAGAGGCTTTAAGAAGAAAAGCTTTGGCAGACTGGAAAGTGGAAGGGGACCCACTTGAATTACAGGGAAAGGACTTGGCTGTGAGATGGTATAGTCAGAAATGCAAATGTTTTAGCCCCCAGACTTAATGGCATCAGTGTTTCTAAGTGGTATCATGATACATTGTGCATCAGCTGCTGGGCCTCTGTACCATGTGGATTTTGGTGATGTAAAACCAGCAGCATGTGGGGCATCCTCTCTAATTCAGTGGTATGGAGAGGAAAGATGGGTGTTGTAGACAGCCCCATCCTGTATCCAACGCCAGGACATCCTGCTGGATCGACAGGAGCCAGGAACCCTTGGGTGTAGCTGGGAAATGTGGCCCTCACCAGTCCACAGAAGCAAACAGGGCTGAGGCCTCCCCGCCACCAGGCCCCAGCCTACAATGCCTCTCTGGATCACTTTTAAAGTTTTTTTCTTAGTATTTTTGTTTAACATTTTATGTTTGGGCTTTTTTGATTCACTTTCTAGCCCTAGCCTGCTTCGTGCTGCAAATTGTTCCTCTTTATGCCACCTCCATGACTTGTTTTTTTCTCACAAACAAAAAAAAAAATAGAAAATTATTTTTAAAAAAAGAAAAAAGAAAAAACTGGAGGGGTGGATAAATACAAACCAAAAGGACAAGAACATAGGAGAAAATAGTGCTTTTTAATGTAAAATTTGATTAACACAGGAAAATGTTGAGAGAGTATCAGACATTTCTCCAATAAATTTCTTCTTCCAAAGATGAGTTCTAAAATTTATTCTCTTTATTTTCATCTACATATTTTCAGCTTAGCTATTTCTTCTTTGCAAGTAGCCATGCAGATGCTTAGCAGCTCCTGAGGGCATGTGAAACCCAACTCACCCCTTAAACTTCTCAGAGAGACAGAACTCAGCAATGCAAAGTATGAGATGATTACTTATTATATTCACATGCTATCATGTAATTAAAACTTTATCTGAAGAAGAGAGAGGGGAAACCACAGAGTTGATTTCATGTGGCTATCAGTGAAAATTTTTAATTGCCGTTATGTCCGCTTACATTTTTTCATAAATAGTTCTAGGGTACATTAAGGGAAATCTCATCACTGTGATGAGCCATTCACAGCATGGTGTGGGGTTAGGTGCTTTTTTTTTCTTTCTCTTTTTTTTTTTTTCCAAGTGTTTCACATTTTTCCAATAGATGTGGGCAAAGTTTTGTGTAATTTTCCAGTGACCTTGATTATGCAATTCTGTGTGGCTGCTGCCCCAGGCGACATCAAAGATGCCACTCTTGTTATCAGGTCGTGGGCAGCCCCAGGGTGCTAGGGACACCCCGAGGGCACCTGGCCATGCCAGGGGCAGATGGCCCTCCATCCTGCCTTGATTGATGAGCTTGTCCTGGGGAAACTTATTGCTCCTACTCTACTCTTATTTTTTTTGTTTAAGCAGGTAATAGAGCTGGCAGGCGTAAAACTCACAGAGGCATCATCAGACAGGTGATCATACCCCAAAAACTCAAGGTACTTACACCCCCCTCCAAACAGAGAGAGGGTGGTCCCAACCCAGCTTATCACATGCTTGCCTACAAACAGGGGCTCTAACCCCGCTGAAGTCAAAGGGTTAAACTGGGCCTCCTTTGAAGTCCGCAGTGCAAACCTTCATCCCAACCGGGCCCGTTCCTCCCCCCAGCACTAAGTACTTTGATGAATCAGCGCTGAAGCACCCAAACGAGGTGCAAAGCAACATCTCCTCCCTAGCATGGCAGGCCCAACCCTCATGAGGGATGATGGAGCTGTGGACAGGGCACGGCCCTTCCACGCTTGCTCCTAGGGCCCATCACGGATAGCAGGGGGAAATCCCACACGTGTTAAGCCCCCGCTCCTCTCCACAGCCTGGCCACCATCACACAGCTAAGGGTGACGACCCTGCAGAGGCCTTCATAAGGAAGCAGCACGAGTCACTGGTCTTGCCCAATAAACTCGTCAACCTCACTGTCAGCGATGGGTTACAGGAACAGGAGAAACCAACAGCAGATCAGAAGTGTGAAAATGCTGCTAATGTTGCAAAAAAAAAAAAAAAAGCAAACACCTCCCATCACAGATGGATCCTTTTTAAATGTTGCCATAATTTAAACCTCACCCCCCTAAAAGATGAAAGTCACCTACACCCAGTGTTTCAGATGGCTCAGTGTTAGATATTTTTGGGGTAGGGCCTGGAAAACCATCCTATAAGAGGTTTCTCCCTACTCCTCTTTGAGAACTCCTCTCAACTTCTTGTTCCTTTTTTGCACAATTTCTTTTCCCTGCAGGCCTGGGAGGAAGGTTTGAGCAACCAGGTGATCTGTCTCCTAAGTGCTTGGTGTGATGAAGCAGAGAGGAATGGAAATCACCCACTCATCCTGGATTTTCACAATTGCTTTGCTTTGCATCATGTTTCCTGCTATACCAGTAAAGAAGCATCCTTTTATTTATTTTTTTTTTAATTTTTTAAGCAGAAAATTGAGTGAAAAATAAGAAGGAAGAAAAAAAAAAAAAAAAAGAAAAGATAAGCTGTGGTCAATCAAGCCCCAGCTCTCTTGTCTCCAGTTTGTGATATGTTTTATGATCTCAGACACAACAGATTGTGAGCCTGCAATGTTTGGAAATGGTAGATGATTAAACCTTCTGGCCAGGTGTAAATGCAACCTTTGTCTTCTGCTCACTGTGTGAGAATCACCTTCCTTCTCAAAGTCCCCGGCTGGCCCTGCTCTCATCAGTGTTACAAACATCCCCCGCCTGGAGTCACAGCCACCATGCACTTCCACTTTATTTCTAATCTATAAATGCACCAGTGCAATCCATACCACTTGAATTTTCCCAAGTTACAGAAACAAAAAAAAATAAATAAAAATCGCCAAGCAAGCTACTAAAATTTTGAAAGAATGTGGCCCGTGAGTTTTTCTGCTTCTTCTGTTGGGGGGATTTTGTACCAGGTAAATAATAAAAAATGTGTAATGATTGACTAGGCTTTTAAACCTGAACTGAAGGTAAGTTTGTCTTGCTGTTCCAGTTAAATATTCTCACTAGCCCCCTTCTCTTTCTCCAGTTTATCATGCCACAAAGTCCCTTTCAGCCTGATTCATTCTTTATTCTTTAGAAATTTGGGCAACAGTCAAATCTGACCTTTAGAGCCATAAACAAATTAAATTGTTTCACAACCAAATAATACGAAACAATATTGAATAGCTCGGCTTCCGCCGAGTTTCCTCTTAAAGAGAAAGAAGCCCCAGAACAGCACGACACCGAAAAATGGAAGATAGAGAGATGGAGCACGAGTGATGGGGAAATACTGGAGCACAAGTGGTGTTCCTAGAAGTGATGGGGAACCACAGGGGCCTGGCTCCGGACTGGCAGACACCAGCACTTGGGAAGATGTTGTCAGAAGTCTTAATTTACCTAATTATTTACTCTGCTGGGAGCAGGGTGCTCCCCCAGGGGCATGTCCCACTGCAAGCTTGTTGCTGCAGAGACCTCAGGCACTGGCAGCTGTGGTGGTTCAAGGAGAAACCCAATGGTGGCCGATGTGTCCTCGGTGCCACCAGGCTGGAACTATGCCTCCTCTTCCCTCTGTTTGCCTGAACTTTGGCTGCACGCAGGGCGGCCACCCTGTGCAGGCAGCACCCACTGCCACACGGTCCCCCTGACACGGGCGAGGGGCAGGGCTGTGTCACCCGCTTTCGACACCGCGGGGACATCCTTGGCAGCCTTGCCATGCCTGTCCCCTGTGCCTGGGATGGGGCCTGGGAGTCAGCTGCTGGCCCTGGGGACAGCGGGGTGCTGTAGGGCTCGGCACATCTGCGGCGCATTGCTGGAATGCGAAGCATCTGGGGCAGATGCGGAGGCTCGATAAGGCTCCTCGCTGTCCTTAAAAACGCTGTGGAGCGCCAGCTGGGGATTCCCCTGGCAAAGGTGGATTCCCTGCCTGGCACCAGGCTGATCCCAGGCGCTGGGGCCACCACAAGCAGCCCAGCCCTGGCCCCCAGGGAGATGCCCTGTGGTCCCCTCTGCAGTGGGTGGCAGGGTTGTTCACCCTGTCCCCTTCACAAGGGGAGAGCTTGGCTGGGCACAGACAGGGAGGAACAAGCACAGGCTGGGCATCGGAGACATGTACTGCCTCTGTGCTATCTGCATTTTGGCAGCAATACTCTGAGAATTATATACTCACTTATATAATATGCATAATATATAATATATAATACTTTTTAATATAACAGCCATGATTAATTCTTTTCAGACACATGGTTTGTACACAGGCGACAATATGCTTACAAGAGACACAGGGACAGCTCGCTTTGCTGCTGCTTGTCACCTAGACTAACATCTCAGCTACACACATGCTGATAATCACTGCTGTTACAGCCACTGACAGGAAAAGCCTTTAATTATAAGCAGCTTTGTACAAAGCTGAGGCACGAAGAGCATTTGGCTGCTTTAATTAACCTTAAGAATTATGAAGCCATGCCTGCAACTGAAATATAGTTTTGCCTTTTGTAAACCATTTGACACAAGAATTATGAGGCCAAGAATTAGATGTAGGAACACATCCAAATATTTATACTACGCTCATTACTCTGGTATCTGAGCGCGTGTTTACCCTGTAACCTCCACTTCTACATCCGTTAATTTCACTTCGCTGCACAGCCCGTGTTACCCACCCATCGCACGGTGCCACTGCCTCCCTGCTGCAGGGACTGCCCTACCTCACCCAGTGCTCGTCCAAGTCACTGAATGCCACTGGCTTCAGAGGCACGGAGAGGAGCAGATGTCCTTGCAGTTGCCACAATGACGCCACTAGTGGTTAAAGAGGGTTTGGGCAGGAGCATAGACTCCCACAACCAGGACGCATTTAATTACTGGGATGATTCGGATAAAAGCTCTTTCTCTGGATATTATACTTGCTGCAGCTTCTCCTCTAGCAGGCAGTTCTCCTTGCTTCAAAACCAGGAGGCTGCGTGCAGCAGATCTCTGCCCTACGCCGGGATGTTGCAGAGCCCCGACGGACTATATCCCTCACTTTGCCTTGCAAAGTCCTCCAGCAAAGAGCTCCAGCCCCAGCATTTTATTATGGCAAGAAAACAGGGCAGCAGAGCTCCGGTAGCTGCTGTCATCAAAATGCTAACAGAAACTCAGGCTAAGTGTACTAAATGTTTCACCATTAGCAAAGCCAACGTGATGTATTTTTTTCTGAAGACTGGGGGAGGGAGGAAGCTGTCAGCAATGACACCGAGATAGATGCAAAGCTGTGAAAATGACTTTAAATAAGGTTTTAGAAGTCTTTTGACAAAATAAAATATACACCTATTTTAATCGAATGTTTTGCTCAATCTTTAATGAATCTTTTCATTTGAAGTATGTTAGCTGATGGATTGAAAAAGAAACAGAATTTGGAAATATAAAAATAAAAGCCAACAAGCTTAATTTTGAAAAGTTCAAAGCGAAATATGGTGTGCCTTGGAATTTTCTTCCTAAATTATGTTCTAGTAAATCACTTGTCTATCCGGACTGTCCCACATAACTCTACATTTGTTATAGCAAAAACCAGTGTTAGCAATTACACAAACACACAAGAATTTACCTTTTTCTCATGCCTATGAATGATCAGAATTGCAAGCACCCCAGGCAGAGATTTTCAGCAAATGGCATTTTGTAGCTTTCGGATTAGGAAGCAAAACAATTTGAGAAGGTACTTCCAATTCCTTGTATCAGACCACACAACCCATGCCTAGAAGATGCCTGTTGAGGTCAGCACTTCACGGAGGCGCTCCCAATGGGCACCTCCCCTTCTGCCTTTCCTGCCTCTCTCTTCTGCCACCCCAAGTCTTGAACTGGCTCGACACCAACATTTAACATCGCCACCTTGCCTCTGCGTTAATACCGAAAGGTTTTGTCGTTTCTGTGGATGCATTTCTTTTTTTCCCCACACCCGTTTCACCTTCCTTGAAGAAGGAGTGTGGCTTTCAAGGGACATTTCATGACTGCCAGCCAGATGGAGAGGAGGAGCACCATCCCACCCTCACCTGCCTGTCTCTTGGCAAGCAGGCAGGAGATGTTGGCCACCACCAAGAGAAGCTGGGAGAGCCCGCTGAGGTGGGAAGGGAGATGTTGCCCCAGCACATGGGGGCTGTGGCCACCAAGAGAGCCCAGCACGAGGAGCTGGGGCCAGTCCCACATTTGCACGCCCATCCCTATGGGGACAGCTCCTGTCCCCCCATCTAAGAGCAACTCAGGTTACAGGGACTCAGCCTCATCTGCGCTGTTGCTGTTTCATCCACCTGTTATCTTCTGCTGTTCTTCAGAAATTACTGCCAAATTATGCTCTTTTTTTTTTTTTTTTTCTTCCTCCATTATTAATATCTTTTCTAGGGTGGATAGCTTCCCAGATCACCCTCCACCCACTTACACACATGCATGCACATACACTTTATAGAAAGTGTTTACTTATGCGGGGGCAATAGTTTAAAAGGTAAATGAAATAGAGGACGCAGCCTGGATTGGCTTAGCAACACAAACAGTGCCAGCAGGTAAAGGGCCCGGGCCTGTTCTTTCCCACCTCAGAATTGTTTTAAAATGACACCCCTTCATAATTAATTGTACAGCACCTGATTAGTCACTATTGACAGACCCAGAGCCAATTGACTCTTTTTTTTTTTTTTTTTTAATCTGGCTGGGGAGAAAATATGAAGTGCCTGTAGCCACACACACACACGCTGCAGCTCCTGGTGATTACATCAGGCAGCTGAGCAATTAGAGCCCCGAGTATCAGCGCTCGGGCTGGAGGCAGCGGTGGCAGGATCACAGCCCCGCGTCAGCCTTTAATATGAAAATGAAGAAGGGAAGCAGCAAATCCAATAAACCGGAGAAGTCAAACAAAGCCAACTGGGAGTTCGTTTGTTGATAAGCGGAGGGAAGAAACGCGGCTGATAAAGCTGGGTGCTTCTGCAACTCCCGTCTCTCCCGTGGGTGAGGAGGATTAAATTACTCAGGAGGCAGCCTGAATACACCCAAGCAGGAAAACAACCCCAAAGGCAAAAAAAAAAAAAAAAAAGTGTGTGCATTTCGTTTGCAGCAGGGCCGGGGCAGAACGGGTGCGTTTCTACCCCCTTTCCATTTCCAGGCATCTGCGGGTGCTTTGCAAAGCAAATGAGTTTGCTCCCTGACAGGGCAAGGACACACGGGAGTGGACCAGCCGCTTTTGCTCACCTTGGTCTGAAATTGTGTTATCGTGCTGAAAGTTTGGAAAGAACAAAGTCAGCCTCCACTACCAAGAAGGCAGTTTCCCACTCACTTCGCAAGGTCCTTCATCTCAAGCTCCCCCAGACGCAGGGACTTCATGCGCCTCAGCACAGTACCAGTTTAACTCACCCGTTGTACAACCCGGTAAAGCTAAGTCCTGCCACTGTGCAAACACTTTACTCTCAAAGAAGAGGATCTGTACAAGACCTTAGCCAACTTCAGAGTACTTCTGTGTAAGGTATTAAGCCAATATTGGTGCCTACATAGGAGCTTGCACCGATTTGAGTTAATCAGTTTAAACCCGTACCTTTAGATAACTACTTGTGTGCAGGCAGACAATGACTTAGGATTTGACCCAAAGCTCAATGAATACAATGTGAATGGATGTGTAGTCTGAATAAATACACACATAAATAAATAAGGAGCCACTTAATTAAGGTTCTGCGGCCATTCTCCTCCCAGAGGAGGCACTGTGCTCAGAAAACCCCAGAGCCAAGTCTGAAGTGGATTACACGGCTTTGGCAGAGAATCTGCTGCTCTGGAAGATGAGGAGCTCATTAGGAACATGTTACGGTAGAAAATTTTCCCTCTGTGGAAAGGCCCCCACACATCTAGACTACTTTAAGCAAGGTGATTTTTCCCTGAAGGAGTGCCTGCAGAGCAAAGATCCTCCTCTTGACTGACATGAACCATCTTGGCTATAGGAAGAGTCCAAGCCACGCTGGGTCCAAGGTGACAAGCCCTTCTAAACGTGCCTAGCTCTGGACTGGGCTGGTACACATGGTCCAGACATGTCCTGAGGCACTTTCTCAGTTAATATATTAAACAACAGTATAAAACGCAGCATATGGTTTATAGAAATTGCACCAGTTGAAAAAGCACCAACTCACAGATATTTATAGTTACACATTAGGGTCCAGATCTCTGTGGGAGCACATAAATACTGCACCAGTTGATATCCACACAGTCCATGGCCAAATCCTGGGATCAGGAACATATCTGTCCTCCTGCACTTGTTCACAGCTGCCCTATAGAGAATCAACATTTATGACTCAAAAGAATGCTGCAAGGACTTGGAAAAAAAAAAAAAAAAAAAGAGAGCCACACCTTTGCTTTTAACTGGAATCAAAACTGTTTTGTTTCTGGAAAACCATTATTAGCCTCAAACATTTTTTGTTTACAGGAACTGTGTCACGGGCTCTATGGCAAAACACAATTTTCTCAAGAAATACTCTGTAATTGCCACTTAACTCAAATCCCTAAATATCTGCAGAATAAGGGCCTAATCAGAGGCAATGAATCCCAAGAAAAATAAAAGATTAGACAACAGCAAGACTACAGGATGAAGCAGTGTATTGGGATTACAGTGGCATGGCAACTTGGCTTCAGAGGAGGATGCACAATTCTCACTTCAGTTCTGACATTTTCTTCGGCTTTGTTTTTAGGCCACGTGTTATATTTTAGTCTTGCTTTGCCTCTTATTTTTCAGGCAGGGGTCTTACACTTTTCTTCATTCCCGTTCTCTAATTCCATTCCAGAGCTTCTGCAAAGAGCAGCTTTTCTGCATTTTCCATTCCAGAAACCTATTACAGGATCTGCTCCTACAGATGATATTGTAACCATCAGTCATTTCTTGTATTTTATCCTGCACCTGCTGAAACAAAGCATGGAGCTGCTGCTCCAGTAACGAATACATACTTTTGGATCACAGCTGTAGCCCAGCTAAGTCTTAAATCTTCAGCAGCAAACCACCCTCACCACCATCCTCCTGAACCCAGTAGCTACCTGGAGTGCCTGGTCTGAGTGACAGGTGACTTTTGATAACAGAACAGAGATTGTTGCAGTGGAAGAAGAAGGGTAGGGTAGTCTTTGATGGGGTTCAGTCCCCGGGTTTTGTTAAAAAAGCAGGGGTCTGGACTACTGAAGTACTTCACCTCAAGTATTCTCTATTGCATGTCTCCAGAAACTTAACTTTACATGCAGGCCTTGTCCTCCTGGTTTGCATTTCCCTGGCCTATTACTCAGCCACAGCCAATCTTCTTTCCTTCCCCATCTGCATGCAGAGAGACTTTTCCCTCTGACTCCAGCAACCTTCCCTTTTGCAAGACCCATCTGCATGCAGCTGTACTAACAGGCCTCCCCAGGGCCCTGCCCAGTCCCCAGCTGCCTGGTGTCAGGAGGTTAAACCCAGCACGTGCAGGCCGGTGGGACCTGCACGACCTTCTTCTGGCCATGCTTGTCACCTCTCCCTCTATCCCACTCCATTTCCTGCTCATGTCCTCATGATGTTCCCACAGGAGCTGAACCCGCTCCCTCAGGACCTCCAGTGTTCCCCATTTCCAGTCAGGCTGCCTTTCTTCTCACCTCTTCCATCTTCTGGTTGCAGGACTGGGCCACGTAGGCAAGGAAAGCCACGTTCTTGCAGCCCGAGGCACCAGCTTGGGACCAGCTTAGATACTGGTGCTGTGCAGGGAAGCATCACAAATGGATGGTTGCATGGGATTAATCCTGCTCAGGCCACACGTTCCTCTAGGCTCTGGATGACAGCCAGCTCCACATCATTACAGCTTCTGAACAGGAGGAAGAGCCTCCTCTGGGGCAAGATACAGCCTGCAAAACCTCATTAAGTGTTCACAGGTGAGATAATCAGTAGTGGGTTATATGACTAATGTTATCTTTAGCAGGACATCCTCCTTGCTGCACTGCTTTCCGGCAAGTACCTGGAGAAGGGATGAGGTTGGAAGTGCTCCCACTGTGGGGGGAGCGGGGAGGTGGGGGGACACTGGGCAGAAGGTGAGTATGAGATCTGCAGGCACAGTGGTGTTTGGTGCTTCCTGAAGGAAGACTCCAGGTATAAGCATCTCAGGTGATGCCAAGAGGCTGAAGATCTGAAAACCACTGTCAGAGGAGGGGAGAAAACAAACAAACAAACAAACAAAAAACAAACAAGAGACAAGGTCTTCCAGGAGCAGTGCCTGTTGCTCCAGATCATGTGTGGGTGTTGGGAAAGCTGAGACCAATGTCTCAGGTGCTGGGGTGGGAGTCTGGAAACTCAGGTCCTGTCCCTCACCTCTTTATCTGACCTGCCATGAGGATCTCACATGAGCTCATCTGGCTGTACCCTATGGTATCTAAGTAATAAGCATCCTAGAGGCCAGCAGAACCCCACATCTCAACGTGCTGCAGCAGCATGACTGATCCTAACAGGAGGAGGGGCGAGAGGCTGTGAAGTCATGCTTCCCTGGGTCCTGGGCAGCTGTAATCCATTACAGACGACATTGTAATAAATGCTGATAATCCTTTGTTGGTGGGGAAGAAATGTTTGGGGGTGGACAGGCAGTATGCTCAGGCTGAGAGCTTCAAGCCAAAGGCTGAGGAAGTGCTGGCGAACCTGGAAGGCCAGAGCACGGGGGACACCTTCCAAATCTTCATGGGAGTCCCACCTTGGTCATCAGCAAAGACCTACCAGTGAGATTGTTCTCCTGGGGTCTTTTATCCCTGACACTCTTATGCTTGCTCCAGATGTATTTTTCTGGCTTCTGAGCTCAGTGGAGCATGAGGAGGAGAGAAATGGAGGCGTTTAGGAGAAGCTGAACGGCACAACCAAAGCATTTTATTTCCCTCCGCCAGTCGCAGCACTGCATGGGCAGCCATTGGCTTCCAGCATACCCATAGCCTTGATCCCAAATATCTCAAGTCTGCTCTGTTACCTGTCTGCATTGTAAAATAGAAACAGAATTTTGTGCTTTGTCCATTTTGGTGTCTGCTGCAATACACCCTGAGAGCCAGATCTGGTCAGCCTTGGAGCGAGCAACAGCCCTGCACATCAGTGCGGAAATGTGAAAGAGATGTGCCTGTACCCAGATCTGGAGATATGCACCAACCATAGGCTTATCTAGGGGATATTCCAGGTGCAACAGCTCTGACAGACCTGGATCACTGTTATTTCTCATTAATGGTGTTTAGAAAATATTATTTCTATTCTGCACATTATTTTACCGTTAGAAGTGTTTGCACCATTTCGACACCAAAGTAAAAACCTGAATTGTTATTTTAAATCTCAGAATGGATATTATAGAGGGCTTTGCTGGGACAATTCCAGGAAACTTCACTTTGCCAAAGGCAATGCAAGAGTTAAGCAGAACCTACAGCTACTTGGAGCAAAAGGCTGAAATAGCAGATTTCAACTTCAGCCTCCACATGAAATGCAGACATAATGATTTGTTTCAACATATCCAGTGCCACCAGGACTGGAAATTTTCCATGCAATGTTTAGAATTTTCAAAGGGAAAAATTGTTCCACCCAGGCTTTACTATATCCTGCAGTTACGCCAGGCGTCACCGTGTTTGTTAGCTGTTGCTGGTTTGCGTATTTCTTATTCTTCTCATTTTCCGCTGCATGTGGGCATCAGTCCACAGGTACTAACACCCCAGGAGCACAGCCCAGAGACAGATCACTTAAAAGATTTAGTAATCTGTGAGTAAACAATCTCTGTCTAAGAGAAGCCACAAGCTTTGTTGCAGTCCTGCAGCTCTGACTGGTGAGAACATCATTATTCCAGATGACTGCTCAGCCCTGCCATCTTTTGCTCATTTTACAGTCCATATTTGAGCAGGGTTTTCTTCGAACTAGGGAGTGATACCTGAATGATACCTGCACGTTGGCAGTATTTGCTGTTTACTGTTTGCGGTGTCGCCTTCTTTTGTCTTCAAGCAACTGAGCAAAGACACAGGAACTGCGCCACGAGACTGTGGCAACGCGCCACAAGCTGTCTGTGATAAATGTTCCATCAGATAAGCAGCACGTTGATCTAAGAACCTGTCAAAAAAAGAGAAACTTTGCTAGATAATATACTTCCAAGGAAAATCCAAGCTGCTCAAAACTTTGGCAATCTGTTTCCAGCAGAAGTCAAGACTCAGCGTTTAAAGAAAGAAGGCTGAGAAAAATAAAACTGTAATGCACCTGCAGAACAGTGCTTTCTTGTGATGGGAAACAGCTCTTCCTCTGCCCTCACTGCTTCTGGTATGTTGCTCATGGTGTTATGGGGTCCCACCAAGTAGGGGCAGGGAGCTGCTTGTAGTGGAGACAGCCCTGGTGGGTTACTGGTTCTTGGTCAGGGTGTCCACACCTCCAAAAGCACCAAAAACTTGGAGGCTGTGCAGGAAATTACAGATCAAAGGCATCATCTCAGCTTTTTAAATGGAGGCTGAGTTGGCTTGATGGTGGTACACATTCATTCACAAGCAGACGATGTCACGTAGCTAAAGCCTCCTGGTTTTGGCAGAGAAAGCCACAATAAGAATAGCTGGAAGTTGAAGACAGATTAAAAATTTCTTTGTGAGAACTCAGAACGGTATTTTTACCAGTGAGGATGAAGAGCATGCCAGCCAAGGGCCGCAGCCTTGCTGGCAGGTGTGTTTCAGCCAAAAGCAAGCTGCCTTTGATACCGATACAGGGATGAAGTCCAGGGGGGAGCTGTGAGGTTGGTGTTAGGCAGGAGTCCCACAGTGCTGCCCTACCAGCCCCTCCCAACTGTTCACAAGTAACATGGGAAGGACTAAAACTACTAATGTTTGTGTTTCACTGCTGCTGCCAGGAGACCCCTCTTACACATTTTTTTTTCCAATTTTCATCTTTAGCAATCCTTTGTATTCCTGCAGGAAAAGCCTTGGAATTGCATAAGCATCTTTATCCACTTACCTCAGTGTGCATATAATTTTTCACAGCCTGGACCACCCCCATCCACTTACTGTGCCCTCAGCTCTCCCAGATCATCAGATTTCCAGATGCTAAACACGAATCACTAAGGGGGAGGGGGGAGAGGGGGATGCACACAACCACCAGAAACAGATCCTATGCATCCTATTTTATGTCATGACAAATGATTTGCCATTAATGAATTTCACCAGGACTAGTGGGTGGTGGTCACAGGTATTTTTCAGAAATCCCACTGGCAGCTGTTTGAGGTATGGCAGCCACGAGATGCTAGCAGAGGTGTGTGCATTGGCCAGTCCTGAGAAGGGATTGTCCAAAAGGCAGAGACGCAACCAGATGCAAGAGACAGAGGGGTGTGGGACCAGCTGAGGCTGGCATCGCTTGAATAAATCCAAACTGTACATAGGAATTGTTGATTCAGGGCACTTGATCCTCCTATCTTCTTTTCTTTTCTAATGCATCCTCACCCCTACCATGCCTTGTCATCTGTTCTTCCCCAGTTCTCCCCATCCCTAGTTCCCCATCCCATCCCTGGCTTATTCCTCCAACAAAGCACACCTCTGGCCCTGCCTTTCCCCAGGGTGAGATGGGGCCACATCCCTGTGTGTCCAGTAGCACCATGGATGGCACCAGGCCACCCCAGCAGGGTGTCCTGTGGCCTGTCAGCTCGTTCCTTCAGCCCCTCTGCCCAGCCGAGCCAAGAAACATCTTTCTGGCGAGACAGCCCATATTATGACTAAGGCAGAAGGCCACAGGTTTAGTCAGTTTGTGTACAGTTTGCAGTTATTCAGCTGTTTTAATGAGAAGAAAGACCTTCAGGCCCGTGATGTCAGAGATAAGAAAGTGTGGAAAGCAGCAGATGTGTGACCTTGCCGCTCTGCTATTGCTTTCTCCTTTGTTCTGGGTGCTGCAGCTCTTCAAGGTTTTAATACCAGGGAGGGGTGAGGGGAAGGTGAGGTGCAGGTTTCGTGGTAACTCAAAATCCTGGCTTGTGGAGCAACCTGCTGGCCTTTAGTACAAGCCACTAACGGTAACCGAAAATCCAGCAGCTGCTCGGCAGTCGGGATCTCGCAGGCTGCAGCACTCTCCGGTAGCTGGATCTTTGTTCACTTTGGTAAAATAGAATAATGTTTCCCATTATTAGGTGTTTTCCTGGACATAAAAGTTTTCCAAAAAAAAAATAATAATTCAGTCTAGAGCCTTTTACTTATAAAATAACATCTCCAAGCAGGTGGACTCAGATGAAGGAAACATTTCAGTTTGATGTGAATTTGTGCCCTTTGGCCTAGCCAGGAGAGCTGCACTGCAAGAGCCAGCAACAGGCACAGGTACCTAAATAAAGCCTTAAAGGTCCCAGAGGCACAAAAGTACGAAAGCTGGGAGCCCCACTTCTCTGCCCAGATGCCACTGAGACCTTCAGATGCCTGGGATGTACCTGGTTTCTTAATACATGACCAAGCTGAGTGGCAAAACATCTGAACCCTATGGGGTTTTGTGCCAAGGTGTCCTTCCAGCCATCTTGCCTGCAGGTAGGGTTGGTGCTGTCTCACATATCTTTAAGCAAAACAGGAAAACACAATTTCAGTGCAAAACTGGTTGGATAACCCAGTCCACGGAGCAGTTGGTGGAGGTTCATTGTCATGGTGAGAGTCACTAAGGACACGGGGCCACTGCCCAGCTCTCCCTGTGTCTCCTTTGCCACATCAAGAGGCAACTTAGTCTGCGGCCGCAAACCTGGCAGAAACAGGTATTTGGGATACAGGATAAGAATAAATAAATAATAAAAATAAAAAGAAGAAGTAGAAAAGAAAGGAAAAAAGAGACATTGTTTCATCGAATTACAGAAGTGATGTGAAGAAACTCAGTGGGGAGCTGTGTAAGAATTTACAATTAGGCAGGAATAATCAGCTGAACAAATACCAGGTGGAAATGGCCGTTTAGACTTCAGTTCTGTATAAATGGCTGAATCAGGCTATTAGCAAAAACAAAAACAAAAAAGCAAACACAAAAAATGTTGGAAGGAAAAAAGCTCATCTTTGCTCATACAACAGAAGAATTTTTCCTTTTGTTCAGAGCAGTCCTGGTATGGCTGCTGACGTGGTGTCCAGTCTGGGGCAATGCATTTCAGGAGAGAGCTGGACTCCTTGGAGAGACCACAGGAATAAGCAGAGGTCTGGGGAATGTGACCTGCTAAGGCAGGCAGAAAAAAGAGTTTAGGTCAAAAAGATTGGTGAGGACATGGTAATGATCTTCAGCTACATAAGACAGCTCTCAGATGAAGAGGGAAATAAGTCAGCTCCCCTGTTCATAATGGCCAGGGAAGAAAACATTTATGTTGGTAAGAGGGAGTCCTTAACAGGAGTGTAAGGACATCTTTCAGATATGGTGCATGCACAGTTGGTCACTTCTTGGGCAAGGAGATGTTTTTTGGAGGCCTCTTCCAACCCTCTTGTCTTTTTCTGTGCCTACAGACACAGAAACCCCCTGCCACATGCATGCACGCATGCCATCAGCCACCTAGCACCAAATAACCATCCTCACCACCACAGCTCCCCTTGAAATTATTCCATTTTTCACAGAGCAGTGATGGAGCCATTTGTCCAGAGGCAGGGATTACGCTTGTCTGGCCCGTCCTGGTGGGTCTGGTCGGAGCAGTGTGGATTGGAAAAGGTCGGCACAGCTGCTGGCCCCAGCACAGCCAGCCACCTACTCTCCCCGGAGCATCGATAGAGAAGATAGGCCTATTTGAAGACTATTTAGAGCATCTGTGTTACCCCTGAAAATATTTCCTGAGGGAGTTTCTCTCCCTTCATTGACTATGGAGTTAGCCAGGGTGATCAGGAAGCTAGATAAGCTGACTGGGTTCATAAGCTTCACCTCGTGGTTCATAAGGTTCATCCCCAAAATGCCCTGCTTAGCAAAAGCAGCATTCCTGCATCCATTTCCCAAAACATCTAATTCCATTGCAGCCATTTCTTCAGTGAGATGTAGAACCTGGAACAGTAAGAGGGAAATTAGATAGCAAAAAAAAAACATCAGCCTGAAAGTGATATTTGTTTTTCAAATGAAAACCCCACGACAGCGCCTCATGGATTGGGCCTGGAAGGCAGCACTTCAGGCCGTCCCCACGTGCAAACACTTTGCTTGACACATCAGGGGACAGCAGCCCGAGGCTGGCCGTGCCTGGAACTGCTGCAAATGCCACCAGCGCCCAGCGCTGTCCCTGTCTGTGCTGGTCTCCTCCCCATCTTCTTCGTGTCGAGGCAGCTTTTGGGGCGTGCTGCTGCGTTCACCTTGCCCCAGTAAAAATAAAGAATTATTCCAGCCATATGACAGCTTTCTGCCATTTTGCTCGGGTGGTTTCCCCAGAAAAGCCTCCTGCTATACCTCTAGACACGTGCAAGGGGCCAGGGATGGGCCCCCCAGAGCAGGTAGGCAGCCGGCAGCGCGCTCCCCGTGCGCAGGCCCCCCAAGCACCTCATTGTAATCCTTATCGGGCCGACGCACATTTTTTGCTGGAGGTGGCAAAACGCCCAGGGGCTGCCAGGCTGCCAAGCTTGCGGCTAAAAATACCGTAAGGCACATTGCAGCCGGGGTCCATTAAAGAAAAGAAAGAGAGAGCGTGTTCTGGCCACAATGCGAATTACGTGAAGCGAGGCCAGGGGAGGGAGAGGGGGAGACACGGAGGGGTGGGATGGGACGCGGGCTGGAGCGCTGCCCACCCGTCGAAAGGGTGCCAGGGGGTGGAGGTGTCGCACGTCCCCAGGGTGATGGGCACAGCCGCTGGCACACCGCCCCGCTCCCCTTCCCTCCTTGTGCTGCAAAGCGTGCTCCTTTCCACCACGCCTGCCACCACCACTGCCATGGAAGAGGGAAGATAAGAAGAAAAAGAGGACAAAAAGGAAGAAAAAAAAAAAAAAAAAAAAAAAAAGGAGGATGAAATTCTCGTAGCATGAAAATCCTCCGGCTTCATCCACTGTCTAGTGGGATGCCATTAGCTTGGAGGTCTCCCCACTTAGGTGGAGGCAGCCAGGGGCATATTTTGGGACCCCTGCATGACGGCAGGTGGTTTATCGATTTTCCTGGCCTTCATCAAAGCTACCCTCAATCAAACACCACAAATTAAATTTCATCGATATTACGAAGGAAAGGAATAATTTCTGGGATCTACAAAGGGGGTTCAGTTTGCGAGAGTCATGACAGGCTAACACATTTTGCTTTGCTTTTTATTTTTAACGTGCTGCCTCCCTGTTTAAATTGCAGGAGAACCAAGGAACCTTCACCAACACAAACTGTTCTTCTCGCTGACCTTGCAGATAACCATGAACCAAAACATGCGGCTCTCTAATTGCTGTTCCTGACGGTGCTTTACAAGATTGCGCTAAATTTAACAAGGAGGAGGAGGAGCAGCAAGCTGAAAACTTTTCCAAACATTTCTTTTCTGTCGTGGAGGGGAGGATTCAGGTGCAAGAAGAGTCACTGCAGACCTCCTGTGAAGGCAATGGAAGAGCAATAGGTGGAAATAACCAGAGGACCTGACTGCATTGCACAGAACTAATCTAACCCGAGGCTGAAATCTGTATGCACACAGGCATTAAAATGCTCGTGTGCATGTTAAAAGCCACCCAGTTTTACATGCAGTCCCCGTGCTTTGGGTTTGTATGACAAGGGAGGACAGGAGACATGAGGAGCAGTAGTGCCCTGCACTACCCTGTTCCTGCCCCATCAGCCCCACACCATGACAAGGGCAGGAGGCGTGGGTGCCAGCATGTACCACAAATGCTCTGTAGGTGCTGGAGGACTTTTATTTTATTTTTTTTTTAAATTTATAATATTTTGGTGTTTTTGTTGTTGTTGTTGTTTTGTTTTTTTTTTTTCCTTTTCCTGCCCCTCCTGGCCTGTTATGTTCCATGCCTGCGATTTTTCAGAGGAAGCAGATGTTGCTCCGACCACAGTAATTGTCACAGTGCTTAATTTCATTAGGCTCTTAGGCAAGACTCTCAGCACCTTTCACAAGCTGCGTATGCCACCCAGAGAGTCTCAAATCACACCAAGGCAAAGCCCTCCCTCAGGTGGATCACAGCATCTCCAAAAAGGACCCTCAAGCCAGGAGGCACCAGCTCAGCTTGGAGCTGCTTGCTTAGTCAGCTGCTGCTGCAGGAAAATAACTTGTCAGAAATCAGATTAAAATCAGTGCAGGGACATCAAAATACTGCTTTAAACACTCACTGATCAAGAAAAAAAATGGCTACAAAAAGCTGTTTAGAGTTGGTGCCTGGTCTGGTGGGCAACCCAGGGCCCTGGAGAGCCTTCCATGAGCAGAAACCTGGGATTAATTATTCCTCGCCCTGCCACTGTTGTCTCCGTGCCTCTTCTCCCTGCCTGCATATGTCGTGTCTAACAGGACCGCAGCTCCTCGGGCCAGAGGCTGCTTCTCACTCAAGCTTTGCATATTACCAGGGTGGCAAAGCCATTTTGTGGTTGTTTCCACAATCCAAGCAGCAGCAGCAGCACCAAACCAAACCTTTGGGCACGCTCGATGTTGACAAGTAGCGCTGCTGCCCATGTTGACGGAGCGGTGACTTTGTACTGCGCTGGAGCCCGGGCTGTTGTGTCTTTTCCAATTGTATTGTGTTGTTTGGCTTTGGAAAAGAGCAGAAGCACATGACTACAAGGACGGGAGATTCTCCCATGTCCCCACCGCATATTTCAGGCAACCAAAATTAACCTCTTCACGGGAGGCAGAGAGACAGCGTGCAGCGAGGTGCGGCGAGCGCAGCGAATGCGGCAAGGGGGAGCGGAGCAGAAACAAACCCATTCACAGACAAGGGAAATACAAAAAGCTGCTGCAGATAACCCAGGGCAAAATACGGAGCAGCTGCAGAGATCCACCTGGGTGGGAGAGAAGAGAGCGTGGAGGACCTGCCAAGGGACAGGGCTGCAGTTGAGCTGTATATGAGAGAGAAGCATTTGATAGCTTGCGCTGCCAAGCTCTCGTGATCCATTTATTTTCCCTGGAGGAGTGTTCAGCTTGGAAATAGTGTAGGAAGCACTGATGAAGGCAAACGCCCACATCCCTGCACTGAAAGGAGATGGGCCCTCAGCAGTACCTGCACCACACGGTCTCCAAAGGGCCGTGTTGTGGCACCATCCCGCTACAAACCCAAACTTGTGCCCCAGCGTGCCGGGCGTTTTACCTCTCCCACATGAGCTGTTGCCATTCAGGTGCTGCAGTGAGGGAGGAGAGGTTATTAACAGGTGGCCCAGGAAGCTGCTGTAATGCACTGAGAATTCAGCAAAACATCTAAAATCACTGTCAGCACTTTGGGGAATAGCCAGCACAAGGATCCAGCTCTGAACAGTCCCTTCGGTCTTTGCTATCTCTAGCTGCACATGGATGTAAAACAGCAACATCAGCAGAGTTTGACCAAAATAATGGCCCAGAACCCAAAATGCCACTCCTTACATCCACTCATAATCCCTTCCTTCCTTTCCAGCCCTGGCTCCAAAATCCCTAACCATGTAGAGCCCAGGTAGCTCCAACCCCAGCGCCAGCAGCGGTGGGAATTCCCACCCGGCGCTAACTGGTTAAGAATAATCTTTACATTTTTCCCGAGCTGCCGTGTTCCAGGGAGCTTGAATTAACAATTCACCGAGCGTGTTAGTTTTGAATGACTGCATTGAAATCAGCACAAACTCAAACAGAAGCCCTATAAAAAGCCAGGGCTTTATCGTGCGCTCGGTGGAGGCAGAAAGAAGGCCGGTGGGAAGGAAACAATACCCGTCTGAGCGGAGCGAGCGGTTATCTGCTTGCCATCAGCACAGGCCAGTCGTGTTGTTTTTCCGTCCGCTCACCATGTGAGCAGGCTACGGTGTACAGTACCAGGCGGTGCAAAAGCCCACGGCCGGGTCCTTCTGTTTGTAGGGCTTGCTGACATAAGGTGGAGTTCAGGTTATTGTGGTGTGGGACGTTTCCTGCCCCGGCCGCTGATAAAGGCAAATCCCAGCAGCCTTACAGGCTCTCTTTGTCCGGGACCAGAGCTATGCACAGCCTGCATACGCCCAGCCCTCTCCCTGTGCCCGAGGATGCTTCACCGCATGCCGAGCATCCCCTGGGTGAGCAGGGGATGCTGATGAGGCTGGCACACCGCGTCCCCTGAGCTCTTCACCTCCAGGAGCAGAGGAGGATGTGTCCGTGCCGAGGAGCGGTGCCGGTGAGCACACGGAGTAAAAGGATTAAAAGCGAGCCCGGTGCCGGCTGAGGTGCAAATGAAGGTCTGGCAGTGAAAACGGCATTAAGCTCGCTTTGCATCACCCAGCTTGGTGTCTCCGGAGCGATGTCTCTGTCGTGCCAGGTGTGCCCTGCCCCAAACTGCCTCCTGCCCTGCAGGGAGCCCAGCAGCAGGCCCGGAGATGCTTACAGCTCTGGAGGTGAACATCCCTGGCAGTGCATAGCCGTGCAGATAACTCTCCTGCCTCTCAACACAGGGCAGCCACAAGCTACGTGCCCGGTGGGAAAAGCTGCCATAAACACCTGCAATGCTCTCACCTCAGAGCATGGTAAGGGCACATGCAAAAATCACACAGGCACATGAAAGCTTTACCTGTTAGCATGGAAAAGGCAGAGCATGCTCTGAAAGGAACAGTTTTTTTGATCCCGTGTGTGCCAGCAACATCCCAGTGACCCAGCAGCCCCGTACTAACACACGTGCTCCCTGGGTGCCACCAGCTGCAGCAGCAGGACCATTGCCCCAGTCGGGCAGGCTCCACTGCCCTGACCCTGGCTCCAGGTGCATTTTCCCAGCCCAGAGCAAGCTGAAGGGCAGGCTGGCAACCTCCTGCCTTGGCAGGGGGCTGTTAACCAGCAGCCGTACTTTACCCCGGGGGCTGAGCCCCGTGGCTATGTTGATGGACCAAATGGCAGCCACCCCACATCCCTCGGGGACACCAAGAGGTGTCGCCGGTGCCGCCCCTCATCCTGTTCCTCCTCCCCAACACCAGGTGAGCAGACGTGCTCTGCACAGAGGGTCAGGCTGTCAGACGGCACCTGCGGAGAGGAGGACAGGGACACCACCAGCTCCACATCCCATCTCCTTAACACAAACCACAGCTTGACTGTCTTGGTGTCTAGACCTCACCATGCATGAGATAAATCAGTTTTTGCCTCCACGAGGAGCTTTTTGGCTCCCACTACTGCCAGTGCAGAGCTCTGAGCTGTGGGATGTCACATTCCTCTTGCAGCAAGCCAAAACAGTGTGCCCTCCAGGTAGGCAGCACACAAGGCTTGCCCTTTTGTCCAGGATTTGTTTTACTCCATTCACACCAGCTTGGGAAAACAGCCGTAATGCCATCAGCTACAAGCTCCTGTCTGCTGTAATCTCATATCCTGCTCCCCGGGAAACTCAGATGGAGAGCACCAGCTCTGCCACCCCCCAGAGGCCATGAGGCAGGAAGATCCCCCCTATTCGGAGCAAACTCCTGTGATAAAATGAAGAACTCTTTCTGCTCGTGTCTGTCTGCAGCCACAATGTCTCACACTAACAAATGACCCAGTGGAATCAGCCCAGATCCCATTTAATGCAGCTGTCAATTTATCAGGTGTTTTATCTCTATTAAATGTTCGTCTTGCCTTCATTTGATCAGACATTTTCCACTTTGGGTCATGGTTTCCCCAGCCCCTTGAATGCCCCGGGATTTCACTCCTCTCCACCTTCCTCTTTGTAGGCCAAGTTGTTCATCTCACGCTAGGCACCTAGGCACAGCGAGCACAGTGGCAGAGGTGAGAAAAGGTCTCAGGATAAGGCTGTGACAAGCACAACTACGGCGAAGCCACTCTTGTTCAAAGCCTCTAACACTAGCAGTGATGTGTGTCAGACCGTGGAAACTCCTCTTACCTGTGCAACCATTCCCACACACGCACAGCAGAGCTGGCAGTGGCCAAACTGTGGCACAGGCAGTGGCTTCTCATCCCCATTCCCCCAGCACCTCCATCAGCCAGGGGGATTCAGTGTGCATTTGCATGGAGCAGAGACCCTTTGATCCCCACCTCCAGGGTGCTTACTCGGGTGTTAGCACACCAGTGCAGACCTTTGGGAGCCTCCTGATCACATCTGAGCTGGAGGAAACCACCTGGCCGGAGGAAACCACCGGTTTGATGGCGCTGTGCCTGCAGGAGGGACGAGCACAGGTTCAGCACTGCAGAAGGATGAAGACCACGATGGGGGAGGGAGAAGCCCTGGGTTAAATCACACGGGAAAGGAGGGACAGCCTGCACAATAAGCACGGCCAGGGTCACATCTCAATCACGGCAGAACAATCCATCCATCTCGCCCCCGTGCTAGTCACTGCCGGCAAATTTTGCCCTCCGTGAATATTCCTCCCCCGTTTCCCCGAATAAAGGCAATTCTCTCCAAGCTGTTTAAACTAACAGCAGCACAATTCACAGCCAGCGGCTTCGGCCCGCTTTGTGTTCATTTGCTCAATCAACATTCGCCCCCTGGTAAGTAACTTTCAGAGAAAACTGTCACTCGCAGACAATGGGCTGGCAGTTAGCAGCAGCAGTTCTGTGTCTAAATGTTTGCAGACACTTGGGCAAAATGTCTCAGCCCAAATTCAAGAGGACAGCTGCCTCCCCGCCTGCCCTCGGTGCACAGGGCTGGCGGAGCAGCTGGGGGACGAGGTCGGCCACCTTCGGCCCCGTTGGACGAAGGCACCTCGGGAGGTGATACGAAGGACGTGGCTCCGCTTTGAAACGCTGCCACCAACGCCAGCACTGCCTGGGTGCCACAGCCCTCGGCGGCCAGCAGCTCTCTGGCATCGCCCCCAAACCTCAGGGCTGCATGAGAATAATTCGCCTCCCTCCCCGTGGCTCACTTAAAACATTTGTTTTGACAATGAAAGCGATCATTAATTCCACTCATTGATTTATTTTTCCTAAAAGCCCATTGTTACCGCTTAAATGTGCATGATAACTTGCCATTTGAGATACCAGCGAGTGGTTTATAGGCTTGTCTACCAGAAAAAGCCATGTCGGTTTATAAATGGGCTACTTAATGTGCCTCCCTTGTGGCAGTGTCCTTATTTTGCTTTGAAAGCAATGCTTGATATTGTTTAAACTCAAGACAAATCATTGCTTGCTTTCATTGACACGATTTTCTCGTGCAGCTAGGACCTAACACCTTCCAGCTTTGATCACGCCGCACAAGTACCACGTATCAGCAGATCGTCCAGAAGCTGCTGTTGGACAACAAATTCCCTCCCATCCCCCTAATGTGGATGAAGCCCCAAAATATTGTCATGGGTCCTGTGACCACGATGGAGAAGTGAACACAAATTATGTAGCAATAAATGCTCTTGGTGTAATTGTTTCAGACGTTTATGTGTGTCTCTAGAAATACTCCAACCATTTCCCTCCAGGCTGTGGCTCTACCCAGCCTGCAACAAACAGTCATTCTTGTCCCCGCCACAGCCTTTTTGTGTCCCCCAGTTTCTGCCCTCTTCTCATCTGGGCACTTTTATTAAAGCTTCAAGGACTACCTGTCCTGTGCAGATGGATGTCCCTTTTTCACCTCACCCTGCCAGCCTTCCTGTGAGTGTGTCCATGGGGCTACATGGGGTTGGGGAGGACCATCCCAGAAGAGCCATGAGAGCAAGCTGGACATCCAGGCATTCACAGGACTATGCTTATTGAGGCAAAGCACAAAACAACCATGAAATTGGTTTGCCGCAATGAATAACAGGTCTTAGAGAGCAGAGCAAGCAGATGGAAAAGCTCCTTCTTCACATTAGGTTCAGCCAGCATCTCCATCAGGCTCAGCCAGAGATATGTGGATGAGAGCTGCTACAGAAAGGCAAGAGTACTTTTAGCTAAGGTGAAGATTAGCCCCAGAGCATCTATTTGCTGTTAATTTTTTGTTGTATGATAATAACTGCAGAAATCACTGGCTTGTTTGTAGCCAGCATGCCCTGACCAGGGTGACCAGAAGAACTTGGTGCACCCTGGGTGAGGGCAGGTACCGCTGGGTTTCTCAGTGATACAGCTGTGCAACCTTTGTGGGCATAGGTATGCCAACCCTTACGTTTTTATTGAGGTCCTCCCATCAAATGTCTCTACTTGCATGCCTCAGAAAATAGAAGAGGCCATCTGAGCCTTCCTGGCTGCACAGGAAAGCTCGAAAGAGAGATCTTCTAAAGACTCAGAGGACAGAAAGAAAATAGTGAAGAGTGTCTTGGATTTTCTCTGTTTTGTCAGGTATTCAGCAACCTCCAGCTCTTCCAGCCAGATCTGATTTCCCCACGTGTGATGCTCTGGCAGTGCAACCTGGCAGCCTGGCTGGGTCTAACCAGCTCCTCCCAGGTGCTGAGGCTCCGGATTTTACACAGCTTGAGAAATCCTGCCTGGCGTTCAGCACCAGCATCTCCCACTCAGCATGCATTAAAATGAAAGCCAGGGGGGTCCATCCACATAAATCGCCCCTCGCCCCTCGATCTGCCCCCAGATCTGCCCACGTTGGCACAAAGGCCACCTCCCTCTCCCCGCAGTGCCACCAAGACCCCGCTTTGCCGGGGGTCTTTCCCCAGGGAGGGGGGGGTGTCCCCGGGGGTGTCCTTGATGCTGGGGGTCGTTCCAGCACCGCCTGCCTTTCGGGAAGGCAAATACACAACCGAAACATGCAGGCTGCGGGGCGGCTTGACCTTCGAGCGACCCTTCGCCTGACCCAGCGCTGGTCACTCTCACCGGCAGATTTGTTTATCTTGGGACCTCGAGGCTCCCAGCCCCAGAGCGCCGCTTTTTCTGAAAAAGGCACATCAAGGCCCGGGGCTTGTTTTTAGCCCCTTTCCTTCAGGCCTGGGCCAGAATTGGGCACGGAGAGCCCACGGAGATCTGAGCTTAGCGGCCCTTGCTGAGGCTGATGCTCTCCCGTGCAGCGCTTGGTCCTAGTGAAAATCTCGGGATAGGCCCAAAATGCAGAAGTACCTGCGTCGCTTAAGGCAGAAACCAGATTCCTGGTTAGAGCACTGTGGGATAAATGTCTGTCCTAGAGAGAAGAAATCATGGCTTTGATCTGCTTACATTAGGGAAGAGCCCCCAGCTCAGCCAACAAGCCCTGGTACATTAAAGCTGGGCCCAGTCCCCAGCCTGTGGAGCTGTCAGGCTTTGGAAACTACCCCATGAGGGGCTTTGCCTTTCTTTGCCAAGCTCTGAGGAAACTTTGCCCAGGGATTTCCCCTCGTTTGGCCAGCAGATGCACAAACCCAGGGCGATTTCTTGTCTTACCCCAGGCAGGAGCCCAGGGCAGGGGGCCAGGGGGGGCAGCAGGCCGCATCGCTTTGGGGAATGTCTGCTATCCCAGAAGGGGCTGGAAACAACCCATCTGAAATATGCAGAGCCATTATCAGGCCTGGGCTTAAATAAACTTTACTGTCCATTCAGTGATCAACCTCCCTGGGAGCCGCTGGCTCCATTCGTCACTGTCACCTTTTCAAAGTGACTGCGATGACAGTTCATGATCATTAACTAGTAATGGTGTGCTTTGCATTAACAGGAGGGCACATCAAACAGGCAGACTCGCGAGTCGAGAGTTAACTAAATTATATAATAAACATTCTCCGGCTAACCAGGTACAGATGGCGACAAAAGGTATAACAAAGTGGCAGGCAGCAGAGAGCGGGGACGGGGGGCACGGTGGGAGGGAGTGCTTGGTACGGGGCCTGTGGTGCTGCCCAGCTGCCCCGTGAGATGCTATTAATTAGGAATAACGAAATGTGGCCCTCCAGCCAGAGGCTGAAGCTGCAACAGCAAAGATGCAGCAGGGTTTCAACAGATCTGCTGTGGCCAGGGGCTTTTTTGGGTGCATTTTTGTCTTTTTTTTCTCAAAGATGTCTTCTCTGGCACGCACAGTGGGCAGAGTGGATCACTGAGGGCAGGGTTTGCATGGGAAAGATTTATCTTTGGAAAGAGGAGGACGTGAGGAGGGAGATTTCAAAGGTTTCCTCGACACATCTTTCATCTGGGAGGACAGGGACGGCTCGTCACCACTTCCTACTGGCACAAAGCACCAACTACAGGACCCTACTCTTATGTGGGCCTGGGGACATCAGCCTGGTTCAGAGGAGAGCTTGGGAGGCCAGAGCTGCTAGCACTACTCCCAGTACAATCCCTGCTGGCTGAGAAATATCAAAAAAATATATTTAATTTTTCTTTAAAAAATGATTTTTCCAATCTATTCTCTAGAAGAAATTAAAAAGCCATAAATCATATTAGTACAATTTATTTTATTATACTTGTTACAAGATCTTTCACACAGACAAACTGATGCCTGAAGTTGGGGTTTTAAGTCCATAATTCAGCACTTCAGGAAATGGAAAAATACTTTTAACAGAGACTTCAGTGGGAGCTGGTGGACGCTCGGGGCTTTTTCAGAAATCCAGCCCAAACCCACTGCAGTGAATGCATCTCCTGCCACATACTGACACAGGCCCTCTACTTAGATGCTTATCTATACATTGAAGGGCTTTAGGTTTAGGCAGCCATTTTTTAAGCTCTTGATGTTTTAAATTAGCGCACAGTCACGATCAGGGAGACTGACTTAGAAACTGAGCAAAAATCATTACTCTCCGACAGTTTGTCTTCCTTCACTTCCCCACACCTCAGTCCCTTCAGCAACTGCTCAGGTCACTTACTTTTCCATCAGTTACCCTGCTTCCATGGCAGAGGTATGAAAAAAAAAAAAAAAAGTCATGGGAAAAGTAACCCACTCAGCTCTTATCCTAATCTAGATGGCCAGCCGGGGGGAGGGCAGGGAAGGACACCCAACTGGGTCTTGCAGTTCCTCTCCCAGCCATGCTTCAGAGAGCTTGGACCCACGTTTTCCAAAAGCAGCAGTTTTTCAGTGCTGAGATCATCAGGTGGGGAGAGCACTGACGCATTTAGCTGCCTGTCTCTGTGCACTGTGAAACAGGTTTTGTTTCATGCCAAGTCACTGTAGCTCCAGGGAAAGTTGCTAGAATTCAGATTTTCAAAAAAGTCCTTTAGATTTGGGTCATCTTTTATTGGGGTGCTTAATTTTGAAAGTCCATGGCTTGGCTCTCTGAGGCACCCAGAGCCTAGACTTGTGCTAGACGGGGACAAAATTCATTTGGTCGGTGGGGACACTGGGGGGAACACTGGTGCTTGCAGAGCTGAGAAACCTGCAGATAGAAGGTCTTATCAAGGCAATTTTGCAGACAGACAGCAACTCCAAAGGCACCTCGGGGAAACGGGGATGTGGATGCTGTTGACCACTTTGGCCACCTCTGTAGGTACAAGTCCTCGGTGCATGCTCTGTTGCCAGCCTTTCTGCGACTGTCCTGTGTCATGAGTTTGGATGAAAGGCGCTGCCTGGTTTGGTTCATTCACAGCATCAGGCTTCTGAGCACCCACATGTTCTGTTTAATGGGAGCAGAAGAGCAAAATAAACACTTGGCAGGCACAAAGGTAAAACATAATGTGGCAACAACTGAAATAAGGAGGCACAGGCATAACTACACCCTTTTTCAATGCTTAGGAGGGAGATTTAATTTCCATACAGACACCCTTGTCTGCTTTAAACTGCAGCAAAAGATGTGACAGAGTCCAAAGGCTAGCAAGGAGGCGAGGACACCCGCTGCCTCCCGTCCCCTCTCCAGAGCCCTGCCAGGATCACAGCTGGGCTCCGCCGCCTGCCCGGCACAGCGGTGTTGGGACACCGAGCGTGTACCATCCTGCGAGGGACGGAGGCCTTTCAGGAGTCAGATAGGATGAAGAAGCCACATTATTTTCTCAGGAGATTTATATTGCTCGTGGGATATTGCTTAACAGATCTTTCTGTCCCTCTTCCTTGGTCCTAAAACAATGCTTATGACAGAACAGAAAGGCCGAAAACTGCAACTGGTTTATGATTTGTTCTTTCATACATGCAGATGTTTCACAAACATTTAAAATAACAACCAACCCTGGGAACATAGCGGCTGAGGGAGGCAGCTCGGCCGAGGACTTCTGGGTCTTAAGCCTGGCCGTCGGCTGTGTCATCGCACACAAGTGCCCGCAGGACTGCTCTCTGCCGCTGCTTCCTCCCCTTGTTCTGTGGCACTTCTTCAGATGGCGAGCACGTTGTGGGGCAGGAACTGCTTCTTTTTAAGTGTCTGCAAGGCACCCGGCATAATGAGAACCCTATGTGTGACGGTCTTGCAGTCGAGGGGCTTTGTATTTCACTATCAGCGTAGCTCTTCTGGCAGCCCTAGAGCCGATATTGAATGAGAGCTGGTGGACTCAGACATACTTAGAGCAAAAACAAACAAACAAACAAACAAAAAAGAGCTTGGCTAGGGTGTAATATTAACCATATGCCCCACAGGGGATTGACAGAGATCCTGCACTTATTCCTGAAGGTTAGCGCTGGGCTAAAGGTTACCATATGCTCTAGGAATGCTCTGCAAACACCAATGAGTGGCCATGAAAGTTGGAAACTTGAAGTTACTATACAGTCAGAGGTGGTTAATTGCAGCTTCTACAACCTGTTTGCCCAGGTATATAGAGCATTCAACTGCTTGGTTACAAGGGATGTTAGCTTTTCTCCTCACACATGACTGACTAATTTTCTACATACCATGTAAAGGAAAATGCAAATAAAAGCGGTTTTCAAACAGAACAGGTTTTCTTTTCCAGCGTGGCCTCTGCAAAACTTTATAAGCTCAACAGTGGCTGGTCAGAAAGAGAAGATCAAGAGCCATAGCCAAGTGGCCTGGAAAGGAAAGGGAATGGAGTTTAAAAAAAAAAAAAAAAAAAAGAGGAAAACCAAACTTTAATATTGCCAGAAACTGCATTGGCCTGCCTTTACCACCTGGCTGGAGCTGTGTTCAAGCTGAGAGGTAGGTGTCCTTCCCCCAGCCATGGCTCATGCTGTGGAGGAAGATGTTTCTCAGCGGGAATGTCTCCTCGTTCACAGAAACTGAAGGAAGGAACAGGCTGAGGTGAGGAATGTCAAGCTAAAATGCAATAGGAAAGGGCCCTTAAGGCACACAGGGGACTTCCCTTGTGACTGCAAATTGCAAACTCAAGAACACAAATCACAGAATATTCAGAAGTGCAAAAACACTGGAAATAAGACTGAAGTGGAGCTGGAAGTGGTGATCAGGGCTTCTGACAGTACAATTCAGCCATTCTTCAGAGGTCTTAGATCAAATGTTTAAAAGCCATGAGTTCTTAATTGCATCAGAGTCCATACTGAAACACCTTTGTCCCCAACCATCTAAGCAGCTGAATGATCTACTGCGAAACACCCATCTTGGCATCTCAGCAAAGAGCTACTCCAAGCAGCTGACTTCTTTGGAAACAATTGTCCCCATCCTTCTTCAAAAAACAAAACAACACCAGCAACAAAAAAGCAACAGGAAAACCAAAAATGCCAAATTCTGGTAGAAGATGAGATACACTGCTAGTATAATGACTTGAGGAAGGAAACCAGTCATAAGTTGTGTTATTAATCCAGACAGGTAAGAGAGGACAGCACAGAGGACTCTGATGCTAGGCTTTGCCCTACCAGTACGTGAAGGGTAGGCTGTAAAGGAGCAAAAGGCAAAGCAGAAGAACCCCCCAGTAGTAGGGCTGGAAGGGAAGCCTTGCTGGCCACACTCAGGTGCAGACAAGACCTCTGCAGCTGGATTACTGCCCCAAGCCTTACCTTGTACCAGGGGCTGGTACAAGGAAAAATGCTTCAGGAAAAATGCTGCTAAAAGACGAAATGGCAAGCACAGTGCTGCCTAGGACACGGGTCTGGTTAATATTGTTGAAGGAGCAAAATTTCCCTTCCCCCAGAGGGAATGTCTGGGCCAGAGATTTGTGTGCAAAATAGCTCAAGTTTTTCCCTGTGGTCAAAGACCAGTGTTTTATTTATTCGCGGTCAGTCACATTGGGCTTGTGTCACATTTTGCCGTGGTACTCCATTATTTAATAAAGCCCCGTGGACACCAGCCAATGCTGCTGCTTGACACGGACCACTTTCTGACATTGCACCTGGCCAACTGGATCGTTTTATTATTGAGAGAGGAGGGGAATTAAAGGTGCAACGAGAAATTGGTTTTTAGCCCAAAGGAAAGAGAGTTGTCAAACCTCACAACACTTTTTTTTTATTTATTATTTAACTTGTTAGATGAATACAGCTGCTTATGCCACAGAGCACTTGTGTGTATGTATCAAGCTGCTCTTAAATCCTTCTTCTAAAGCAGCACGTCTCAGCAATTTCCCACTGCGACCAAAGCAATAATGTGCCCATCCACAAGGGCTCGACTTCACCCTTCCTAAATGTCCTGAGCAAGACCCCTCAGACCACGGCACATTTCCCTGTCCCAGCAAGGCAGCTTGGCTCCTTCCATCTCCCGCTGTGGTCACTGAATGCCAAGTTTTATCACCTCTCCTCATAGTGAGGATGGGTACCACTGCTCACCATCACCCTGAAGCTTCTTTTTTACCCATTTTGCAGACCTGAACCTTGAATAAAAGGCCTTTAGGGTGGATGCATAACACAGCAGGGCTGTCATACCAGCCCTCATATCGCAGGGTTGAAGACAGAGCAAAAACGGGGACCCGTCTGCCCTAATGGGAACATTTCAAGATGGCAGCTACAAGGCCTGGGAAAATAAACCAGGGGAGCTAGTCAAGAGAAAATTATAAACTGTTGAAGTCCTGGAGTACTTCCCGGTATTCAAACAGGTAATAGATTTGTTTAAATAACTGGAAGTAGTTTCAAAACGTCAACTTTGCTGCATTGTCTAGCTTCTCCTTTCTGGTCCAGTTCCAGTCCAGGAATGATGACTGGGAGGTTTCTTCATCCATGAGCTCAGGGAAAAGCACCTACTGCAAAAATAAAGCAAAACCCCATGGCACTTCAGCGGGGAATTTTTCAGCTGGCACACGTCTAAAGCTTTCATGATTTCCTGTTGTGCAGATAGCTTTGGGGAAATGGTTACATGACCTACTGCTGAAATGGCATCAATGAACTATCCACAGAACTAAATAATTAAGCTAGATTAAATGTGACACTTGTTACTCTGCTTGGTGCCAGAATCCTTAAAGCTGTTACGGTCTTGATAACCCAGACACAAATTTCAGCCCGTATATTACAGCCAGTTCTGATTAAGCAGGTGTCACAGAAGAGAAGTGGCCCTACTGCCACCCAAAGCCCACCAGCAGAAATAAAAACATCAGAAATAAAAAAATATATATATAATGGAATTTCATCTATGTAAGAGCATGTGAGCATATTTGCTTCTTAGAAGAATGATGTCATTTTGAATCTATGTGGAAAAAACATTAAACTACTCACAGCTGAAGATCTTTAATATCTTTTTTTTTTTAACCTTCTTGATATCCAGGTTTAATTTGGGATAAAGACTGCTACTTGGGTGCTTCAGAAAACTTTCTTTTTCTCTGCAGACCTAGCTGGGATAATAATAACACACTTATGAAGTACAGTGGTCTGCCTGTAAACATTTTATAAACATGAGTGGACTATAAATTCAGCACCTCTGACATTTTGTAGATATTGTCCTCAATTCAGAGGTATAGGAAAACAAGGCAGTCAGTACTTACTATTATTATATTAATGAGAACTCGTTATTAATGAGAACTTGTTTCGGTTAGATGACACTGATCTTTTAATTCTCATTAGTGATCACTGACTTTAAGATAATTCCTCTTATTTATGGTACTGATCAGAAATTAGCTGCAAAGCCTACACCATTTCGTATTTAGCATTGTAGGGGACTAAAACTTGTACAATCCTGTCGGCCACAATTTTTACCAAATTTGACAAACCAAACTGCGAGATGTTAAGTTTTACAGTCTGAGAAAAATACACAGCTGCATAAAAGGAAGCAATAAGGGGGAGAGGAAGAGCAGGGGACAGGAAGACCAAGAGAGACCAGTGCGGTTCCACTCATGGAAAAGCTGAAGGTCGGATAATCCACTGTGGAGAAAGCTGATGAAAATCCAATTCAATTCACTCTGCTGCTCAGAGAGTGACTTGTTCCTCCATCTGCTCCATGACAAAAGCACTCCTAATGGCAGTAACATGTGGACAAAGCAAATATTTCTCAATTGCAAGTGATTCATTGGCTCAATAAGCGTCTGGCCTAAACATCTGATATACATTTAAAATCCCATCTATTTCCTAAAAAATACTCCTTATTTTTCAAGTGACCGAAAACAAGCTACAACAATAAAAAATGGTGTCAGGATGGTCCTTGTGGCTTCCATTCATGAAGCAAAAGCTGTTTACCATTGGCGTGGGCCAGATCGGGAGCAATTCTTTGCTAAAGCTGCCCCTTTCTCAAGCAGAAGAAACTGAACCCATGCACGTAACTCCTGGCCATTAGCGACCAGCGATGAGACCCGGGGTGTGGAGAACAATTCGGGCCCAGAGAGGTGCTGATAACACTCCTTTGCAGAGGGCTATTCCCAAGGGCAATTAGTGACTCACGTTGCCCGCCGTGCACTCGCACACCAGGAGGACGTGGCTCCAGCCCCAAGTCACACCCTTCACGGCCGGTTTCTATCTGATGACTTTTGCCATTCATGGGAACTGGCATAATTTACAGATCAATTTGTCACTTTAGACCTGGATCAAACACCAGCCCTCCGGGTCACAGTGGCTCCAGCCACGTATGAATCAACATTTAATATGGCATTAAGGTTCTCTTTCAATTGCTTTTAACTTTTGCGCACAGAGTATGCTTAGGACTGCGGCGTAGGGCTTCTCCTGTGCAGCCAAGTGGCTGCATTTTGCAGGCCAGCTCCAGCTGCCTGTCTGGAGTTACTTTCTTCTTCTCCTGAGGATCCAAATCAAGACTCTTCAGCCTCCCACACTTATTTCTCCCCTCTTCTCTATCTACAAGCAAAGCAGTCTGGTCACAGGGGTTGCTGCACGCAGCATCCTTCTGTGGCACACAGCATGGTAGGGATGTGAAGGAGCATGACACGAGTGCAAATAGTTATCATTCACTCTTCCAGCATTTTAATTTCTTTTCTTTTTCTTGCCCATTTTTGCTGGATCAAGCTTTTCTAACATAACAGGGCTGACTCGGGGTGTCTGGGCTAGATCTGAAGTTCAGCGAGGTGCGTTATTTTCCAGGAAACATTCTTCCTTCCTCTCCTTCCGTGATTGTTCCCACAGGTTTTATAGTTTCTTGTTTCTCGGTTTCTTTTTTTTTTTTTTCTTCTTCCCCCTTCTGGGTTTGACCTTTGTTCAGCTGCTCTTTGAGCAAGAGTCTTGTGAGTCTTACAAGAAGGTTTCCACACAGTGGTGCTCCCAACCAGAAAGTCAACTTAGCTGGGTAGACTGCGAGTTTCTAAGATTCAAGCATGGGCTCAGGCAGTGCTTGGTTCTCGTCCTGCTCCACGTGGGGATTAACACCTCCCAGCAGGCAGCACAAGGGCTGCTGCCCTTGTGAACTGAAGAGCTCATTCTCGCTCTTGCCTACTGCAAGTGAGGATGCCTACAAAAAAGGCAAGGTGTTTTGCAGATCTTGAGACAACATTTCTGGGAACTGCAGGCTCCTCAAACACAAGCCAGTGTTACAATGAATGTTGCCCTGCCCACTGCCAGTTTGGTTGCCTGCTGTCTTTGCCAATATGACAAAGACATATTTAGTAAATGCATACTAAATGTTTTAAACCTTCATCAGGTTCTCTTGGAAAGCTCATCCAGAACCTCAAGGCTCCAATGGCAGAAATTTCCTCTTATATGTACAGCCTATTCATGGCTCATGTATACTCTTTATATTCACTGATAATATTTTTTTTCCTATACTCGCTGACCTTCAGTTCCTGCCACTTTCCCTTTCTATCTTTCCCCTTCTGTAGTTTCTGAGCGTGGGTGAAGCTGGCTCAGCCTCTCTCATACTATGGGTTTTCCAGCCCCCTGGTTGTTCTTCTAGCCCTACTCTCCATCTCTTTTCAGTGCAGATTAATTTTTTCTTGAATTCTTTCTAAGAGCACAGCTGACCAGAGCCATACACAGCATTTCATATGAGGCACCTGGCTCGGTGCTATGAACAACACGAAGCTCCCCTTTTCCCTGAAATGGTTGCATTGTTACTGCATTTCTCCCTAAATGCTTCAAGATCTCATCTTCTGTAGCATTACATTGCATACTGCTACTGTGATTACTTCATTCTCCATGTAGAGATCCAAATCCTGCTCTTTATGGATTATGTTTCCCAGCTTCAGGTCATCAGCATGATCCTACATTGATGCTCAGTGAAAATATTAATGCACTTTGGTCAGCAGATTTATTTTTATGAAACTCTGCCAAGAAAACTCCCTTGAATCTATTATTTCTTTTTCCCATGTAAGTCACGGCTGTTGCGCTATTAGCCAGTTCCTTACCTATATTACAGTTCTAATATAAATACTCTCATTTGACTTGAATAATATTTTTAGCAGAATTCAAATATTTTCAGACTAGAATCTGAAATATTAGAAATGCTTAATAAAGATGTGAATGATGGAAAATATTTGTATTTTCTTATCGATAAATATAGTTACATTACAAAATAAAGCAATCCTGCTAGTCCATCATGACCAGTTTTTGAAAGTTTATTTTTTTCTCCTGAATGTTTGCCTGCATGTATTTAATTATTTCAACTAAATTCTGTCTTTATTATTATTGTTATTATTATTGTTGTTGTTGTTGTTATTATTATTATTATTATTATTATTATTATTATTATTATTATTATTATTATTATTATTATTATTTAGTATTGGATGCTGGATTGAAAAGGGGGTTAAGCATTAAAATCCCATAACACTGTCTTCTAAAATATAGGTACTTATTTGCTGTTCATCAACCATGCATTATCCTTCCCAAATTTGATAGTTAGAAACAAAAATTCTAATAAAAATCATGACACGTATTTCATGCGCATTACTTGTATTTCACATGCAAGTTTTTCTTAGTACTGTGAGATGGAAAAGGAGATGAAACAGCTTCTTTCTATAACTCTTTTATGGGTGTTACATGCCTTTATTAAGCAAAGGGAAGAAGAATTCTTAATTTGAGCTAGCTGAAGCAAAAATCCTTGTTAAAAACAAAACAAAACAAAAATCATAGTTCTTTATGACCTAGTAGGTTTTAAATTCTAATAATCCACTTCACACAGTCTGTAATTCACTCTGCTAACAGATTTATATATATATATAAATATATATATATATTATAGATATATATACATATATATATATATTTATAGATAGATAGATAGATAGATAGATAGATAGATAGATAGATAGATATGTTAGCAGAGTGATATATATATGTCCTTTACTTGACTATATTTTATTTTGAGCTGATGCTGCATCAACAATTCCCTCATGGTAGTGAAGAGAAGACCGCAGACCAGTAATGTCTAACAAGACCCTCCAACATTTTGTTGGGCTGTCTGGCATCTGTGAATCTTTTGACTGAGAGCAAGTGCAGTGTTGCTGCTGGCTGTGTGGATTTCAGTCTGTCTGGCACATATGGCCCATGACTGCTCCTGCATCTCTTTCCAATGAATCCCTTAAAAACAGGCAGCATGAATCGCTTTGCCTGATGCAAGTTGCAATTTCTCCTTTGAGATACGCAGGTTGATGTTATTCTCCCACGACATTTGGAGGTTACAAATATAATCTCCCCAAGGAAAATAAATAAATAAATAAGTAGGAAAAGGTCCTGGTTTTCCTCTACTAACCTCATACAAAGTTTGCTACATGGAAGAAGGGACCCACAGATCTGCTGCCTATTGAGATGCATCAGTTCAATCCTCGCCTTGCAGCAAGTTGCCCTCAATTTGTGACTCCTACAGCTATGGATCACTTCCTTAATTTCCAAACAGGCCCGTGGGTTTCTATGGGAGACATTTTACTTATGAAAATGACTGAGGAAGAATCTTATTTCCATCTCTTTGAATCAGATCTAGTGCTGGAATTACAAGACCAAGTAACAACAAAAAGAAGTAGTTAGGACAGAGGTACCACAAGCACATCTATTAAACTGATAGGATAAAATAATGAGAGTTAGGCAAGGCAAAGGCTGGTACAACCTATCCATTGGCACCAATTCACCTTTGGTAGGCCACCAAACAGACTTGGGGTTCCCAGCCTGGGGAGCTTGGTGGATAAGGACGCTCAGCCCCTTCTCCACCACTGCTGGTTTTCTACCATGGCCTCGCACAGGCCCAGCCAGGCCCAGGATGTCAGAGACATGCATACTTGTGCCTCGGTTGGGCTCCCTGCCACCGATATTCACCAGCAAGGACTCATCACACTTGCAAAATGATAAAAAAACAGGAAAAGTGGAAAAGTCAGCTAGCTCAGCACCTTTCCGTGGGGTGCACAGCGCCTCTGAGGATCAGGCACTGGGTGTGCAGGCCAGTCATCCTGCGGATGAAGACATGAATAGATCTTTCTCCCTCCTTGTGCTGGAGACACTGGTGGCATTGTTAAAGCACAACCAAGTCTAACGTGGCTGAAAATTTGGCAGAGGCGCGCTGGCCTCCTTCCCTCCAGCGCGATCAAATGGCAGCACTGCTCACTGAGTGCTGGGAGCATAAAAGGATTAGCCGCCTGCCCCACCGAGCAGGTGAGCCCAAACCCTTTCCAATTCACTACATGTCAGTTTGCAAGTAAAACATAAGGTATAAATGCAGCTATTGTTAAGGCAAAGCAGCCATCCTGGCTGGGGAGTTAGATTAGCAATTTGCCCTTTGTAAAAGGATTAGTGGAGCCCTATTGTTTCAGTGTTTATTTATCAATTTGCATTTTTAAAAGGGAGCATGGAGCCGACAAGGGCCTACATTCTCCATGTACCCACGGCCACACAGCTTTCTTCCAACTCCCCACTGCCAGAACCTACCAGAGTGCCTTTAGCAGGCCAGAAATGGAGGAGAAACCAAGAGGCCTTTAGGATCACTGCTGCTTACACTGTAAGGTCTTATTGGCCTTCCTGGCGTTCACCAGTCTTCCAGCTGAAAGCAACTGCTTGTTTGCTGCTAGCTGCATAGATCAAGTATGAGAACTGGTTTTCCACTTTTCCTCAAAGAGACAAGATGACTTTTCCAGCAGATCCACCATAGCTTCAAAGCACGCTTGCTGTAGCACCTGGGCCTGGGCAGGTCACTCCCTTACCTGAATCACGGGCACCAGAGCAATGGAGCTGTGCTTATCACTAACTCCACACCTGCGGGCTTCAAAGTCCCTCAAATTATTCACACAACTCACACCAGCCTCACAAAAGCTTGGCTTTTTCACTGGCGAGGGAAGCGGTGAAGAAATGACATGGCTGGTTAAGCTCCAAGGCTAGCAGCCCCACAGCAATTCTTGTCATCCCAACCTCCCTCCAGCATCTCCCCTCAGGCCTCGGGTTGGGTCGCGCTGGGTGCTTGCAGGGTCTTTGGGAGCCTTGCAAATGAGTATTTATTGTTGCAACTACTAGTTCACTATCCACGCACCGCAGGGACTCCTCGCTTGAGTTCAAGTTGAGGGAAGAGCATGGGAACCAGAGAACTCCTCTTGCCGGAGCTAACTCCACCAGGAGCGCAGCCCGGCCATTTGGCAGACAACAGCTGCTCAGGCGGATTAGGTACAAATTCCTTCATTAGAGGGAACGGGGATGTTGTGGAAGGTAAGTGGGAGAGCAGATCCTTTAATTACGGTGACACCAGTGCATTGCACTCTGGTGCAGCCCTACTCCCTGTTTTTTCATAGGACTTCAATCTAGGAAGCTATTCTTTTAAACCATAAAAACAGTTTAGAAGACGAACGAGCATCCAGCTGTGTTAAATTATTTTCCTACTCCCACAGGACCCAGCAGCAAAATTTAGCATGTATTTTACAGGCATATGATTTATTTACGTGGAGTAACATACAGGTATTGGCTTTGACCCGTAAAACCCCTCTATGGCCTGGAGCCTACACATCCAAAAGTCTTCTCCCAGCCTAGGCTCTACTGCCGCAGCTGCACCGGAGCAGGACCTCAGTTCACAAGAGGGGGAGAGGCAACTGCAGGGTGTTCTCCGGCTCTTTGTAACTCCCTCCACCCACACATTTATTTTCCTTTTTCCCAAACAATTCTGGTTTGTTGATTGTCAGGCATCTCGCACAGGCAATTCATTTTTCCTGGTCACTGGGGAAATGAGGAGGCTCTGGTGGGACATGCTGTAGATACCTTAAAATACATTCCATGCTGCTGGCTTATTGCAGATACCCTGATTCATGGTCGGAAGGGGAGACCACGAGTGGTCTCGATTAGGGACATGAATTTAAGAATCGTCAAGGAGCATATAAGGCAAGCGATAGGCATTCTGCTCTGAGGATCGTGCGCACACACTGAATAAAACACACACACACAAAAAGAGCGAAGGGTGATGTTTCAAATGCAAGGGACAGACTGTCCCACAGAGCTTACAATTTACATTTAGATTAGCACAAGTAGCAGTAACATTGCAGGGAAGGCGGATAAGGATTACAACAACAACACTTTGACCGGCCTGCAGTGTAACTCCACTAATTAGGAAAAAGAAAAAAAAAATGAAGTGTTTGTAGTTGCTATACAGTGCCATGGAAATTTCCATAAATTTGAGGGAGCACACAAATCCCTGTGGGTTAAAGCCTCTGACTGTATTTAGCTCGTATGCTTTCTAGTGTAATGGTATTCAATCAACAGTCCTTGAGGTTTGCTTTAAAGGATGTGGAAGGTATCTTAAGAAGAAACAAGCCTGTTATTTAAGATTACATTCACTATATACCCCTGAGCATTTTGAGTGACCAGGAGAGAACAAATCTTGCAATATTGTGCTAAAAGAGCAGATGGAGAAAGGTTTGTTCCTCTTCTTTCTCAGATGAGAAAATCAATTGCCACAGCCTCATAGGCAATGGCTGGAACTACTAACCTCTCTATAGGGTCTGGGTTAATGAGGCTGGCCATTATTGTGCCTTCAGTGCCCATAAACCCCAGCCTACATATGCAAACTTGCAAGTGAGCCTTCTCAACAGATCTGTATAGGCCTCACTCTTCTTTTAGGCAGAAACAGCATGGCTGTTATCAATGAATACCTAATCACACCTCAACATAGCAACAGTCTACACACATTCATAAATCACCAGATGCCATGGCTACAACACAACACACTGCAGCAAAGCAATGGCACCACCAGCGCCGCCACGGTGCTTTTATCTGCACCGCACACACCTCCCTGCACGAGGCAGCAGCCTGCTCAGGGGAGGTAGCTGGGTTGGCACACACAACTGTTCAGAGCTTTTCCCATAACAGGGCCCCTCTTCTTTCCCGTTTGCCAAGGTTCCCCTCTCAACATGGAAGGGGAGAAGTGACTACAAGCCTTCAAGACCTCTTGATACTCCTCCAAGGAATGGTGACAGCAGCCTAAGATCCCACTGTGAAGACAACTGCCAATGCCAAGAGCTGTAATGAAGTGTAGTTTCTGCCCAGCTACACATTGAAGGTTTGATACTGTATGTGGAACAACTACCAGGCGTGGCCAAAATGAGAGCTGTAAGAACACAGGTGAATATATTGTTTGACCCAATGAAGAACAGAAGGGAATCGTTAATTATTCTGCACTGAGAATGCCTTCCCATCCAGCTAGGTAGAAACAGATCAGTGATCTCTTGGTATTGTTAATATTTAAGACCGTTTACTTTTTTTATATACCGAATTATCAGCAGATTTTCAGCCCCATCAGTACTCTGCTCACATAAACATTCTGGATTTAAACAAGAAATAGAAATCAATATACATTCAAAGACAGGTGAGCTTTCGGATGGCAGTCATGTTCTGGTGATTTAGCAGAATTTGTGTAAGCAAATGCATCTGGGATGGGACCTCTGCACAGAAACTGGAAATCTTTCCAAAAGCATATTTTATTGCCCTGCTTCAGATCCCCTTTCCACACCCTGACAAAATGGCTTACTGTGTGAATAAGCCTTTCTGAACCCATCAGCAAGCTGGAATCAAGGTACTTTCTATTTTAACTCCAAAAAATACCAAAAGGCAAATTAGTTGTGCTTTTAGACTGCCCATGGTAGAATCCTTTAAGAAAAATAAGAAGTTGACAACCTTTTTTTGCATTTGTTTATATTTAAGGTAGGAAAAGAGAGAGACTGTTAAACGAAACAAAACAGAGAAAAATATATAAAATCTTAAAAATGAATAAAGCTTTCTTAGAGATATCCAGATCAGAAGATGATAGAGTAATCTGAAAATGCTTCCCACATACAAGCAGGCAGGTAGATGGCATTGCTGCACACAGTGTCTAGTGAAACCTGTAATTTTGTTATGTTTTTGCACAATTCATTAGTAAAGTGGTCTCTTAATTCCCTTCTGAAGCCCACAGAGGCTTTGCAGTGATAATAAAGAGCAGAGTGTAAAAAGCACAGTATTGTGTTCAAAGCATCAAGTAGTAAGACCTAAGGATCTCCAATCTCCACTCAGCTATGTTTCATAGATTCTACTCACAAACAATAGCAATGCTGCTTCAGAAAGTACTGTACTGTTGGATGACCAGCGAGTATTCCACGATCAAGGCTAAATGGACACCAGTGCAGCAGCTAAAATAGCTTCATCCCAGGGAAATATTCCAGAGACTACCGTGACTCCTGTTTAAAGACAAACAGATAGAGTGAATTGATAAGGCAGGGGTCAACAATTGGTTTCAATATAAAACATTTCACAGAAAGCAGACCAGATCACGCTACAGTAACTTTTATTACAGAGATCAGCCTGGCTGTTCATAATTATTATACACAGAAGTGCCTCTTGCTTAGACCAGACAGCACAGAGCTAAAATGGAAGCGTATAACAAATTTGTGTTAATAAGCAAACAATCATTAGAAGTGTTAACAAGTGATGGTGGAGAGGCTCTGTTTTTAATTTTAATACTGATCTCTAGTAAGTGTTATTATCCTCATAGAATAACATTTTATTATGAAAGCACATGCACAGCATTAAAGCCTTAGATAGCCCAGTGCCTGCCAGCAGCAATTGTAAACAAAAGTGAAAGAATCATTTGCGAAATGCTGACAGCTATCAGTATTCACAAAGTTTGTAGGATACAGAGAGGGTTGCATACAATATGCTGCAGCATAAACAACAAGAAATTGCCGTGGCCTGGGGCTCTAAGGAATCAACTGGATATTCAGTTTCTTCCCATTTTTCAAAAAAAAAAAAAAAAAAAAAAAAAAAGCTTAAACACGCGGGCTTAATTTCAACTGATTTCTGACTGAGCTAGGGTCCTGAGTCTGTTAGATATTTTCAACTTTTTTTTTTTTTTTTAGCCAATAGATCCCTTAGACATTCCCTTCTTATATAACACAGCAAACAGCTGCAACTAATCATTTTTCATTATGGTTTTGTGTATCTGCTTTGTTTTACAACAAATTTTACTCAAACAACAAAAAATGCAACAGAACAACTTCTGCTTACTGTAAAAATGAGATTTGCTGAAGATCGGCAGAACTCTGGAAGTGTTACCAGATACAATTAGGCCAGTGTGCTTATTCTAAACTATAGCTGGGAAAAGGATACGGATCTAGGGAAAAAAAAAATAAGGAAAGAAGGGAAAAGAAACGAAGCCTAAAACACAGGAAAATAAAATATATTTTGTCCATTTTCTATTACTATTCATCATATCCGGATAACGTGAAAATTATCAACACATTTTATATAAGTATCTATTTGTTTCTAGCAATCATTCCTCAGGCTTTGACTTGCAACTGAAGCAATTCACCAAGCAGGTTTACATTTCTGTGTCGCAAGTACACTGTTCCCATGCATCAGGAAAAGAGAGGAGTGGATCTGCGTGCAGTGAGCGGTGAGGAACGTCCGAGCATCCCTGGGGACAAGCAGCCCCCCCCTGAGCTGCAGCCACAGCACAGCACAGCAGATAAAGCACACACATATCGCTTTACTGCCACGGGCAAGCTAAACCTAGGAAAAGTGTACTGAATTATTAAATAAGCAATTCTGATAACACGAGATATTAAATGCAGATAGGGTTGGGTCAACCAAATTACTTTTTTTTTCTTAATTCTTCCCTGCAGAAATATTGGTGCTAAAGCAAGCCCGGCACCTCCCCTTCGTACACGTACACCTCTCCTCAGAAGGTAGCTAAAATCGGTGAAGAAAAGGAAAAAAAACAAAAAACACAAAACATAATACAGCAAAGTCCTACCGAGGAATAGCGTTTTAATGAACACACAAAGCAACTAGGTGACATCTTTATCAGCCCTCATAAACCTTGATTGAATACACAGCGATAAGCCCTGTTTAAACTGTCATCCTCGCGATAACACGCACGGAGACAGCGCGGGCCTTGGCAACGGGCTGCGGGGAAGAGGCCTCTCCGAAAGTGCAGGCACCACGAGGTAGTAATGTACATCACGTAAACAGCCCAGAGCCGGCAAGGCTGGTGTATTTTGGGCTGGCTGAGCGTGCACACGGGCATCTTCTGGTGGCAGCAGCCTGCGAGGGCCCAACTCCACAGCCAGCCTGCCCGTGGGGACGGCGAGATGGCGGGGGAAGATGGGCGCCCTCAGCCAGAGCGACCTTCGGCACTGAGGTCTGCAAACACCAAGAGTTTCATACAGGAGGTTTTGAAGGGTTTGAGGAAAGCCTGCTCTGGTTTTCTTTTCTTTTTTCTCTCTCTTTTTTTTTTTTAAACCAGCGTTATTCACGCTGTGTACAACATTCAGCAGTAGGAAACAACTCAGGGACAGAACGGGTATGGAAGTCAGCAGTAATGTGGCTTTTTATATCAGAGGATCTGGTCCTGAACAGCTGGGATATTTATTTGAAAAAAACATATAAATAAATAAATATAATTAAGCATTTCAATATAATTAAGCATCTCCAGGAAATGCTTGTACTCTCCAGGAAAGCGAGGATTTGATTCATCGATGTTTCTGTATTTATCTCTAGCTTAACAATGAAACTGAAATTTACACTTGAACTTTTATTCCCTTTCCCCACCTCGTCCTTCCCTCTCCGTAACGCGTGCAGTGACACCCTCTGGCAGCTCACCCAACACCGCAGCACCACGAGGCCGAAACCCAAGGACGTCCAGAGCTGGCACTTCGTCACCCTTCCTTTATCCAACGCGGATTTCTTCCACCAGGTGCTTTAAAACATAACGACTGTTACTTGTTAACTATAATAAAATATATATTTGTATGTGATTACTAGTTAATTAATAAGTTAATAATTCCCACTGCTTGGGAGGTGGAAGACAATAGTCCATTTTGTGCCTGTTTGGTCTTTGGCAGGCCTGTGAGCTAGCACTAGAGCTGGGTTTTAGTTTTCCACCAGAAAAAGGTCTGACACCACTACACAGCTGGTATACCACCATGCAAGGAGCTGGCAGGGGAGGCATGTTAGCTGCTCAGGAGCTCATTTATTTATTTCTAGGCTTTTTCGCATACACTAGCTGATCTCTTCTAGTACCATCAAGTATTATTTTTTCCTCATTTTACACACAGGAATGAGAGGAAACACAAATTAAGTGGTTTGGGTGAAGACTCCCAGAAAACTCTCAAAAATCATATCTAACAAATCCCAGTCTCATGGCTGCAATTAGAAGACACATCCCTTCAACTTCATTAATGCAGTTTCTCTGTAATACATGTAGGCTCCCAGCGTTTAAACAAAGTGATCCAAGTTGATGCCGGAACCCACACAAATACTGCCAATTACACAAAGTATTCACCAAAAGGAAAGACCAGGTTTTAATTTAACTAGAGCCCGATGGCTTGGAAACTTCAGAAATTCCTGGAATGAAAAATTACGAGGAAAAAAAAAAAAAAAAAAAGAGAGAGAACCGCTTTTTGCCCATTCTGGCATGAGCCAAGGGCAAATGGCTCCTGGCTGTGAACATGCAAGGTGTGTTTGCTGACTCGCATAGATTAAGAGCATTTTAGTCTTCTTTACGTTATTTCCCACATCCACATTCTCTAGAGAGGAGGGACAGTAACACAGCTATTATGCTAATGGAAAATTCATTTATACAGGACTTCCCGCAGACCTGAAAAAATGAGAAATGTTATCCAATGCATTCCCAGCCAAACTTCCTCCTGAAGTGAAAAATCTTTCCCTCTGATAAGCAAGTTGTGTCAGACCACATTTCTGTCCCTGACAAAAGGATCACTCTCCCTTGGCTTGCTCTAGTCTTGGCAGCGGTGCTCAGCAGAACCACGCTGCTATTCCCAGATATTCACCACACTTAACAGAGCCACTGGCTTATCTTTGACCCGAACAATAAAATAAAAATGAACTACACACAAACACGAGCTAGCAGTTACTGTGGGTAACACCACCAACCTCAGCTCTGAGGCGGCCAGCTCTCCTTCGGGTTAGAAATGCCATCAGTCACCTAACAGTTCATTAACCCTCCCCTCCCCTTTCTTTTTTATTTTTTTTTTTAACCTGTCCAGACACAGATATCTGCAGTGTTCTCCACTGCTGCATGTACACACTTTACAGCAATATCAGCGAGGTTTGCTAGCTTCCCCTTCTTCCCTCAGATGTTCTTCCTGTACCAGGAGGAAATAAATAATAATAATAATAAATAAGAAAGAATGTGGTGGGATACTTTCACTCGAGCATTGAAAGTCTGTGCCTTTCAGGTGCCTTTGTTTCTAATCCATTGGCAGCTCATCCAAGGATATAGACAGCTTCTTAGCAACCTTCTAAAGCATTTAGGGGTGAAACTACCAGGCACAAGGTGGTGGTGTGCCTCCAGCTTCCTAGGCAAGGTGAGAGAAACAGCTGTGGTACTACCGACCTTTTCTCAGCTTGCCACCCGTTGGCAAAAAACAATGTATTAATTCATGAAGAATATTATATTATCATGGCCATACTGCACTTCTACCCTCACTGCTAGTTACCACTGACAGGTTATCATGCCATGAAGATGTCTGAAGCAATCCCTACCATTCAAGCAAAGGTGTAATGCTGCAGCTTTACCATAGCACTGCCCAAGCCAGCATTCGGCCATGACAGGGAAGAGCATAACCTAGGATGTGTTAAGTCCTTACCTGCCTTCTCTAGAACAAAAAAAAAGGCAGCTGCAGGCCACCACTATGAATAACCTTAAAAGCATTCAAGCTGTTTAGCTTAATGATTGAATACCTGTATCTGGTAAAAAGGTCAGGGCTAATTTTGTGGGAAATGATGGGATAAATCCAAGAATTCCAGGCACAACTATGACACCTACATTGATTTTCTCTCAAACTTACATATCATCTGTAAAAGTAAGGCAGTCCTATTTGATAACTGAAGATGAACAGAAAGAAAAAGGCCATGCCAAATCAAAAACATTAGAGAATAAAGTCCTTTCCTTGTCCTGGAAAGTTACGCAGGATACCACTAGCTGTCCTGTAGACCCACGAGTGCATCCTCACACCCTGTGGAAGGACGTTGCAGGGATAGGTAGGCTGGTAGTGGGGAACAGATAAGGAAGAGTGGCCTGCCAAATCTGGGTGTCACATTTTGACTCAGCACAGCAGATGAAGTCTAAATTTAAATGTCTGGTGTCCCAGTCTTGCTCCTGAAGATACGTTTTTCTTATCTAACTCATTTACATGCTACTTACTGATGAAGCAATGTCAGCTCAGGACATCTAAATGCCTCGAGGGCTTGGCCCACTCAACTCTACTTGGTTGTAACACTTTGCCCCTGCCTGCTGCAGGGCAAGCACCTCATGCAGGTAATTACTCAGTAGTTGACCTGCAGTAGCTTTTTACACCACTGCCTATTTGCAGGCACCCACTGTTCACAGTAAATCTAATCCAACATCATTTTCCTCATTACATCCTGGTGTGTGTGTCATGGGAAATAATTGTATGGGGCAGCACAGTAAATCTACAAGGACTGGCTTGCAACTTGCACACCTTCCTTCTCCATGTGTTCTAGTTCCAGTGTTAGTCCAGGACATATCACAATGGGTAGAACTGGTGTGGAAGGGCCTGTGAGGAATAGCAGGGCATGCAAGACAAAGGAGATGACAGGGTTATAGCAGGACTCAATGTGTCCATGATACAAGCTCTCAGGAGTCGAAACTGAACACATTAAAATTCCTCAAGAGTTTCACAATCAAATTTGCCATTTGAGTTTCTCATCTCACAGATTCCTTAGACTTAGGCCTATGGCTGGAGTATAGTTTTAGATTCCCCACTGCCTTTGTCCTATCACAATTTCCTGTGCCATCAAAAATGCATAAAGGGCTTTCAGACTTTACATCCTCCGTATGTAGTGGGAGAACACAGTTTCAGAGAACAAGAGTTACATGAAGGTTCCTTCAGCCTTATACAGAATAAGAATCACCTGACGAAAAACCAAGAACAGGGTTGTGAGGCATTGGAATGGGCTGCCCAGGGAAGTGGTGGAGTCACCATCCCTGGAGGTCTTTAAAAGACATTTAGATGTTGAACTTAGCGATCTGGTTTAGTGGAGGACTTGTTAGTGCTAGGTCAGAGGTTGGACTCGATGATCTTGAGGTCTCTTCTAACCTAGGCAATTCTGTGATTCTGTGAATACAAATTAAGTGATCTAAGTGCCCTGTGCTATAGATCAGAGAAATGCAATTAAACCTTGGGCTCGATGTTTTGAATTGTAAGGCTATACTAGAAACAGCTTAACTAAGCCCTTTGTGTTCAGAAAATCAGCCTTGCCTACATAGATCTGAAGTAGTCTTTATTTACAGGTCTCACCACGAAGGAGGAAGAAGAGAGGAAGAATGACAGCATTGTGTTTCAAAGCCAACAAACCATATAACATGTCCTTTGGGAACTACATGCGGTATAGCTGCTGTTTATTTTATATAGCTTTCATACAGAGTATCACAAGTCACCGTATGATCACATAAACAGTAAGGATTATGAAAGCTTAGTAGGAAGAGTATTATTTGGCATGTGGTTTCAGATTTACTCTTATTCAAAGAGGCAGAATGTTTTCATGCTACTCCATGGAGGCAGCAAAAAGCCCAATAACAGAACCCTTCTTTTTGCAGGCAACCCATGCTCATACAAGGGATCCCACTGTCGTGAGCAGATGACTTCTGGTCAGCTTAAGTGGGCAAAAGACACAGGACTAAGAGACAGTAGCTTCTGTCCTGAATGAGTTACTCTGGGAAGTACCTTAGGGTGTCACCAAAAACTGGATCTGAGATAAGGTAACAATGGAAATTTGAGGCAGCCTATAGGGAAAACAAAAGGGGGAGGGGGGGTTACACCTGAATCAGTGACTTGTTCTCTGTTTTCTTCATATGGGTGAGAACAGTTTTGACAAAAGCAGCACCCATTCCCTTTCCTCAGGTGGCAGCCACAAGCCAATATGAAGAAACAAGGGTTATTGATAACGTAACGTGAATTTTTGCTAAGACTGAATTCAGGAATTCCTCCTGTCTGTATATGCAATTAAGAGTGGAGTCAAACACAAGGATAGGGTCCTTCCGTACTAATGCCAAGGCACTGTGCTAACCTCAGTGTAATGGAGATTAATTTTAAAGGGTCTAGGAAAGAACTGCACTGAGAAGGATGGGACACGGTTCTGCTATCAGAAACAGGCTTACAGAAATAATCAAAGTGGAGGACTTGAGCAGTGGGAGACAGAATCAGTGCAGACATGAAATGCAAAAACCCTAAGAGACAGAAAACAGAGAAGAACAAGAGTTACAAACACAAAGGTAAGGAAAGTCCCTTGTTACTTCACCAAGTACAAGTGAGAAACTGTGCCAACCTGAGAGACATTGATCGTAGTTAGGTTCCTATTTGTGAAACGCAACTTTGGTAAAAGGATTGGAAAATTTTGTCTAGGGAATAGCTGTCTGGTCTGTTCAGCTTCTTGGTAGAAAGATACTGAGTTACTTGAAATTTGTGTCTCCGAGCTGCTTGCATGCTCTGGGAAGACTTAAGAACTTGGACATTCCTTCCACTGAGCAGACTGATAGGGTTCAAAGCATATTTAACCATGAGCTGTGCTGCAACTGGGTGGAAAATATTAATCAACTCCAGCCATCTAGGGAGACTGTGGTTATCACGAAGAATATGTGGGACACTCATGCAAGAATTTTTTTTTTTCCCTGCAAACTGGACAAGCTCTCCTAGAGTTTATCTACCCCAACTGCATGCTTTTGAAAAGGAAAAAAAAAAAAAAAAAAAGGAAAAAAAGCTAGACTAAATGAGTACTTTCAACTAGAGCTAAAGGTAAACACTCCATTGGAACTTTGCCCTAATCAATAGTAGCAATGTTCATGTCACATGAGAGTCAGAGGATAGAATATGGTGCTTACTGCAGTCAGCAAATAAGCTAATTATACTTAGCCTGCTTGAAGAAGGGGACAAGTGAGGTCTGGTCCACCCACATATTAATGCAATCATCATTATCCTTATCCCTTGTTTGCTCTGCGCTTATATTGCAAAAAAAAAAAAAAAATTGTCCCAAACGGAGGGTGCTACTGACCCCTTGTGGGAGAAATACTCCGACGTTTTAGGGTGCCCGAGTGTCACTGCCTAAACCAGCTCAGATTTAAGTTCGTATACTGAACTCACACAGGTTTATTGCTAATGAAAATTTAGTGAAACGGTGTCATAGTTTTGAGAGAGGTCAGTATAATCTCACAAGGGTATTTTCCTGACCTCATGCTGTTTTGCAGGAGCTAAATTTTGTATTAACTTCTCCAGGGCAGTCAAGCAAGCTTAAGCAAATGATAGCTGTAAGAAGTAGATTTCACACTGAATTTCCTACAACTTTGTTTTGCATTGTCACAGAACAAAAGTTTTGTGTTATCAGCTGACACATTTCTTGGTTTCTAATATGATTAAACCTATTTCAGCACATCATAGCATTGCCCTCTAGAGACTGCTTTTTAGAAGAATATCTGAGTATCTCCTGGAAAGCCTGGCCATACTCCTCCTTCACTGCAAAGGGAACAAAGTGCTTAAATCCCTCAAGTAACTTCCAGACAAAAGCTTTTCATAAGCACCAGTAACAGCATTGATAGGCTTCATTCTTCAACAGCATCATTCCTGACTGAAATTATCTTTCCATATTGTGAAGAAAAAAGTCTGTTAAGGAAACCTCTCTTTTTTTTAATCAAATACTGCTGCTAACACTTCTCCCCTGAATAAGATGAAGTACACTCATGAAGAACCACCCTCGGCATTTACAAAACGTCAAATCTGAAGGAAATCTCCACAGTCACATTTTTCCTGCCTTAAACATGCTGCATATTGGAAACAGCTTGAATTAATTAGGAGTGCAAGGTGCATTAAGATACAGAGTGGCATGTTTGTAAACTACCCTTTCTTTTGGGTCTACCACCCTTCTCAGCGTGGAAGAAGCCCTCTCAAAATCTACAAACATCAATCTCTAACACCAGCCACACCCACCGTGACCAACATTAGGGGCTGAAACCCTAGAGACCACAGAGACCACATCCTAAAGCCTTTAGTAAAGCCATTGCCATCACTTGCAATGCAGCAGGTATTCTGCTGCCAAGCCTCTCCCTGTCATATCTGAAAAGTCCTGGCAGTCAGGCCATGTGGTGACCGGAAAAGAGAAATATCACTCCCATTTTTGAAAGGATAACATGGAGGATTTAGGGAACTACCTACTGGTGAGCCTCACCTCTGTACCTGGAAAGCTCATGGAGCAGATCCTCCTGGAAGCAATGTCAAGGCACATGCAGGACAAAGGTGATCCGAGACAGCCAGCATGGCTTCACCAAGGGCAAATTGTGCCTGACCAGTCTGGTGGCCCTCTAATGATGATGGAGTGACTGCATCTGCTGACAAGGGAAGACCGACCAATGTCATCTGCCTGCACTTCTGTAAGGCCTTTGACACAGTCCCACATGACATCCTGGTCTCCAAATTGGAGAGAGATGGATTTGAAGGGTGGCCCATTCAGTGGATAAGGAATTGGCCTGAAGGCTGCACCCAGAGAGTTGCGGTCAATGGCTCCATGTCCAGGCGGAGGCCAGGGACGAGCGGTGTCCCTCAGGGGTCTGTCCTGGGACCAGTGCTGTTTTGCTGAGTCTGATTGATTTTGTTACCTTTAGTTAAATAGATATATTTTTGAATGTATCCATTAAATTGAATCCTAAAAGCATAAACTTTGGTGCAGTAAATGCTGTCTCAGAGAATGTGAGCTATTATATCTGGCAGATTTTTAAGTGATCCCATTCATATAGCCAGATCCGTAAAGGTTGTTCACGAACAAGATGGAATCTAACACAAATTTAACAGCAACTCTAATTAGCATAATGAATTGTGTACAGATACAAAAATTTGCACATAAAAAAAGGTTAAGGTCAAACTTTTTGTTGTTACAACATAATCTGCATTCGTACTTCTGCTGTGTTGTTTAAAAAATATTTGAGTATCTGGAAAATTCAAAGGCACTCAGCATTTCTGATGTTGCTGTAAACTCACTCTTCAGTGGTATATTCTAAAGAACCAGAATGTTTTGAGCTTTGGATTACAATCTCCCTCACTAGATAAGGTCTGGGGTCTTTAAAGATTACCTGCCAAGAACTCACAGTTACCAGACATTTGTTCAGATATACAATTTTCTATTTCTGTGGCAACATCTAACTTCATTACAAGTAGAATCAAATTAAATGAGCTAAAAAAAATCCCTTCCCAATGACGTGTGCACAGAAATCAGTAATAATTCTGTCTCATTACATCTTCAAATCAAAGCTATTGAAAGCCAGTGTGTATCTTATATAACAAGTTTTATTAACCATACAGTACATTAGCATTTCTCTTGAAAAGCTTAGACCTTGCTAAGCAGTTTTAATGAAAGCAATTATATAATGCTATCTGCATACAGAAACCCACTACATTCACACAGACAACCTTAAATTTCTCCAATAAACAGTCATGTCAAAAGCTACAATTTACTGAAAATACAAAGTTGGTTTTAACAGAAGCAAAAATGTTCCTGTGGTTCAGTAAAACCTGTTTTGTAATATGAATAATTTGCAATCCTGAAAACATGAGGCTTGGGACAAAAAGTATTTCCTAGAAGCTCAGAACAAGACATTTTTGATAACATGAAATGGCATGCAAACATAAGAGATTTGTTGCTGATTCTCTTTCTTAAAAGAAAAAAAAAAAAAAAAACAACTTACTGGGCCAGAATAAAGCAGGCATTTTTACATGTTTATACAACAACCTCTCCCTTGACACCAAAGACATCCCCTACAGAACATTTTGTCAGCTCTCTTTCCCACAAATGCTGCTTCTGTACATTCGTACACTATGCCCTTCAGAGCCCCAGGACTGGTGCAACAATGACACAACTCACAGGAAGCTTAGCAAAACCTAATATTGCCGATTTCCTTTACAGAAAATACGTACTAGCATATAAATCCATGGCAGGGGCATTTCAGTTCTATGAACAGAAACTCCTCCAAAGATACTTGCACTCTGTAAGGACTCGACAGCTGCTGCCCATCACTTAGTTCTACCAAGGCACTGTACAGTCACCGCATCCACAGTATTCCCCATGCTGTGCTGAAGAATATTGTGAATTTCTTTAAGTTGTTAAAAAGCCCTGAGTCAGAACTTTTTTTTTCTTTGTTTTTAACCACAGGCTCAGCTATAAAACCTCTAAACTTTTTTTTTTTTTTTTTTAATTCTAAAACTTCTGTGATAAGTTTTGTTTTGTCAGCACAAACAAGGTACGAAATGCATAAAAAGACAAGAGTACGGATTCCAGCAACTTCTGCAAGAATAATATACAATGTACACTGTGGCAAATCATACAGCTCGGTCATATGTAATTTATACAGTCAGTAAAAACCATTCGCAATGAATTCAGACATGGAAACTGATGAAGCAAAATAAAACTGAAATGTTCCCCATCCTTTCCCAAAGACAAAGAATAACCAGCAAAGAATTCAATACTTTGACAGAAAGGAGGTAGCCTTACTAAAAGTTAGGATGGAGTGATATTTTAAGTGAAAACTTACGTAGCACAAAGAACAGTATAGGCTTTTCGGTTCATCAGCTGCTACTGGAAGAGTAAAATTAAGTTTCTGACACGTAATGTGCAGTATTACAGAAGAAGCTTAGACAGATCACTAGCCCAAAGCAACTTCTTCAAACAATGTAGTGTTTACAAACACTGCAATACTGCTAGAAATAAGTACGCATACATAAAACTTCATCTCTAGAAAATAGCTACACGATAAAGACTTATATTATTTTAAAAGACCATTTCACGTCTTTAGAAGAAGCTAAAATACTGGTTGTAAGACTATGCTAACAAGGCACAAGTACTTGTGCAAATCTGCTAGATCCTTACTCAATTCAAGTTAAGAGCAATAGTTCCTAATCCATCTTTCTTATTTACAAAGTAACTTCTTTATTCTCCTGCCTAATTTTTCAGTATGCTGAAAATCGGATTCCTCCAAATCTTAACATACCAGCAGAGAGTATTTCAACAAATGCAAGGCATGGACCAATAGCCCCAATTCTAAAAAAGTGCCAAATCAGTTCAACAGGAGCTTGGGTACAGCAAATGATATGCAGAAGGTTGGGAAAAAAACAATAACCACACAAAAGTTAATAAGCTACAACTATTTAGCATGTTGTATTAGCCTTTTAGGTTGTCTCCATACCCTTAAATCACCGTGCACTCATGTGACCATTTATGTATTTCACTAAATTGAAAAAAGTGCTGTAACCATCTGTACATACCTCACATCTGAACAATATTTATTATCAGGTATCTTCTTGATTTGCTTGGGAAACAAGTGGAGATATTATATCCGATTTAATTTCAAAACTGCTATTAAATATTAGGGGACAATCTTAAGAAACAAAGCCTGCAATCTTTACATTTTAGTGTATCAGAGGCAAATGCCTTACGCACTTTTCATCTCATTTTCACTTTGCTCCCCAATATTAACGATAATAATGAGATCTATGCTTTCATCTCCTGCTGAAGACAGATGCACGATGACATACCCTCAACTTTCCTGTTTGCTACCTATGATCCTCTTTGGCTTTCCAATCAAGCTTCTGTTTTTCATCCTCCGTGGTTAAGTGTTACCCAACTGAACATTTGCACCCTGTGCACGTTGCCCAGGTGAGCCAAGACTCATGGGACTGGATGAGCTCGCTAGCTGCCTCAGCAACACCAGGTCACCTTGGGCAGTCAGAATCCAAGGATGATGTGTGAATCTACAGATCTGTCCTAAGTGACACTGGATTTGCAAGTATTTTTCTGAAGTCTTTTGAAAGGCAAGTAGCGTAGTTAGTAAGCAAGTGTGTTAGTTAGTTTACCTTGTTTTTTTTTTCTAATTGAGCTGTTTCTCTTAATATCTTGATAGAATTGAGTTAAATCCCCAACACCGAGATATTTTAATTTCATCTGCCACACTACACCGTCCGATGGGTCCAGTTACTAACTTTTATGCAGTCACATACACCTGGCGTGACTGCAGCACAGAAGCCTGGAAATGCTCCTACAGCGATACCTTCAGTCACTGTGCCTACATCCATATGACTGTGATAACATGCACATATTAAGAGTGTTATAAAGTAACTTACAGCTTCTCTGTCGTAAAGTACAAGCCTAACAGCCTTACCTACTCATGCTACTATCTGCCTCCCACAGACCCCGAGTGTTTAACATTCAACTCCAGTTTTCCACACACGATGCTTTAGATCAGTTCTTGCTCAGGTGAATTATTCAATTTTTAATACGAAGTTGAACTACTTTCAAGTAATTCTGACTTCTTCCACTGAGAAAGAATTAGGAAAATGTCAGCTGCTATTGAGGTTTCAATTTTGAGCTGCATTATCATGAAGAAATCCACCCTGCCTTTGTGCTGACCATATAGAGAGGTTTCCTTAAAGGGTAAATAATAGACAATATTCCAAATGTGTCTGCCAGAAGTAGAGGAAACTGAGGTACAGATCCAATGCATTCCAGGACAAAACTCAGAATGGATGGACAAATGGCATGTCTTATAACTGTATCATGTTTGGAGGAACACTGACAGAAGCTGAAGCCTACTGCAGACAGTTCAGTTGCCAAACACTACCAAAAAAAATCAGTGTTAGTGACATACACATTGTCCAAACAAAACCAGCACTGAACACTTGTGTGCAATCAGAGCCTAAGTGGAGATAGTGAAATAACGAAGTGAAAAAAGCCTTTTATCAAAAATTTTCCAAAGCTCCTTGAAATCTTGGTATTTTAGAACAGGGACCAAAGCAAGAAAAGGGAGGGCTATTCAATTTGGTCAAGATGACAAATACATAAGATTATTTAAGAACAAATGACTACTAGTATACAAAATTAAACAGGATGTTATGTTGATTCCAGATAATGATTTTGTCATCAAAAGACTGAGATTAATTTTTAAAAAAGAGATCAGTTTTATTCTTTATGCTTATTTGAATCTTCCCCTGAACTACCCCTTTTGCCATATTTTTGCCATATGTAATCAGAATGGAATCAGAAATTCATCTTAGCTGCAAGGAAGGCACCTGAATGACTCCAGGTTATATTTCTTTGTTGTTCTGCATTCAAACAAAGCCAGCACAATGGCAAAGGGCTACATAAACTGCACTCTGCTAAATAATCTGCTGAATCTCTTAGGAGCAAAGCCCACATTCCTGTTAGCTGCAAGCAACCTTTAAATCAGTATACTTTCTTCCACCCAAAAAGACAGAAGGTACTTGTTAGCAAAACGTTAAGTTTGAAGCCCTCACGGTAGTACTTTCAGGTCCATGAATACGTCTCAGTCACATCAATGACAGCAATCTCCCTCAGCTGACTTCAGCTCACCTAGGCATGGCTCAAAATTAACTGCTCTTCCAGCAATATTCTGAATTGCAATATTACCTATTAATAGTTTGTCACTAATGTTCTGGTATAACACCCAGCACAGATGAATAAGCTGTATTAAATCTTTGCTTTTGCTCTTGATACCCTTCGCCTGGAGACAACACAACTAATTTAAGAGAGGAAAATAATACGTAGCTTGCTTCATACTTCATAAGATACAACATTATAGATTAACTTTTGCAAACTTCATCTCTGTTTTTTCTAATTTGTAGACCCAGAATATTTAAATGGCCCTACATATATATTTGTTCCCCCACAACTGACCAAATTCACTCATTTGAAACAGATCAACTGACCCACTGCTCCTATGTTTTACTATCCAACCAAGTTAAAAGCAGTTCCATATGTAACTGTGTGGCTAGCAGACCCAAGAAGTTCACTAGTTAAGTTACCTTGAACCTGTTACACTAAAGTGCAGTTTGAGGAATGAGACATCTCCAAAACTTTGTTTCTTTTTTCCTGTTTCTTTCCCAATCCATCCTCAGAAAGGGCACATTAAAGTTCAAATTAGCTTAACATTGTATTTTGAGGCCTGGTCTTAGTGAAATAGTATGATATTTATTATTACTGTTTACGCACTTTGTATTGACTTTGCGTTATTGTGTATTTCAAGATAACAAGTCTTGTGAATCGTAACTGTCACAGGAAATCTGAACGTTCTCCAGAAAAGCGTTAAACAAAAAAGCACTACATATTTATATTCAATAATAACTGACAATATATTAAAAAAGGGGCAAAAAAGTATATTGCTTGACACCTTATACATACATTACAAAACACGAAATAAACCAAAACAAGATTGTCCCTTTACACTTTAAGGGGAAGAAAACAACAGAAAGAAAACTAAAAAAAGACTGCTGTAAATTAGCTTCAGGCTCAGATCTTAGTTTTAAGAGTAAAGTTAAAAGCTGACTGTTCAAATACTGTTCTATTATTTGGTGTGTTCACAGTCTTTAAAGAATTACCATGTAATGAACCTGCGCTACAGTATTAGAAATGTTTTCTTTAGAACCTTTTACTGCCTTTCAGACTTGCAGAGATTTAAATCATTCAGATGTCCTTATTATTCATGAACTATCACTGGTTCGTTCCACTGTTTAATACAAAAGGATCCTTCGTTCGATTGCCTTGCGGCATATCGGGCATTCGCTCATTCGGTCTCCACAAAGCTGACACGTTCCATGGCCACAGAGAAAGATCATATTCTTCAGACGGTCCAAACAGACAGGACACATGGTCTGTAAAAGATTTTGACAGGTTACATAGTCAATGACAGCACTGATGCAGTATTGAGAATGCAATAGATAAATTACTGAAAGTTAACAATAAATATGCCATCTTAAGCATAACAGATTATTGGCATAGCATAACCCAGCGACTGAGCATATATTCCAAAACCTTATTATTATTTTTTTAAAACATACATTTTTACATCACATTGATCTAAAGTTTTGGGGCTTTTCATGACACAAAAATTGTGCTTTTTGTTGCTTTTGTCTGCTTTCTGTTCTTGGTGTTTTTTGTTTTTGTTTTTTTTTTCTTTCCTCAGATATGATCTCCAACTAAGGCAACCAAGAAGCAGGTTGATACCAAATTTTCATTATCATCACCTAAATTTGCAAAATTAAGACACTATTCAGCAACATTCCCTTTTACATGATGTAATCTTTCAGGGAACAAAAAGCATAAAATTTTATGTCAAGCAATGCTCAGGTAAATGATTTACCAATTCATTCTCAGGCTCCCTAGCTAATCAGGTACTTACCTTTACAGAAGACGCACTAAACATATGCAAAAAACAATAAAAATGCTGCATAATCAATATTACATGTAAACATTCAATTCTGATAATTGCAGTCTTTACTAATGGAAATAATCTACATTTTCTACGAAAAGAATACCAAGTTGTATATGAAGAGCAATTAATAAGTCAGTAACCTTCAGTCATAGCAATAGCACAGCAAACTTTTAAAATCCTTTTTAACTGATGAATATTAAAGTGACAGCCAATGCCCAAAAAGATCTAAAGCTCTTCAACAGCGAAGTTTATTTTGTACTGAATGAATAAGGAACAATGTCCTTCACCTGTCATATGTAGAAATTGAGGTTTTTGTAAGGCATGTTCCTTCACCATAAGTATATTGCAGCGTATCTTATATTAGGATTTCATCTTAAGATGTTTATCAAAGGTTAGTAAATGAATAGATATTTAACATATGATAATTGTTAATATTGTTCTACAGTCCAACAAATCCCATCTATGATGTGCTCAGATCTGAGACTTAAGAATGTATATTTTATATATAATATGAAATCCTAACAGGTACAAGACTTCAACCACAAACTCATTTTATTACTGCCTTGCACTTGTGACTTGTTTCCATACTAACTGCCGGGAGTTTACTTCAGTTTGTTCATTTTTGAGAGATACAAGCCATACTAGGAACCCCGTCCAGTATAATCTTAATACATAGTTTCTATGGAATTAATAGATATTACTTTCTAGGGTTGATTGCTTAGATGAAGACAAAAATAAAAATAAATAAATAAATACATAAGTAAATAAAACAGAGCTGAAATTTGCATGGAATTTGACCACATGCCTATTTTGATTTCCAGGATATCAGTATAATGTGCTAACAGATATGTAAAACTGCCTGATAAAACCTCATGTCAATTTGTTATATAAAAAAGGATACAAAAAAAAAAAACAACAAAAAACCCCACAACATTCAACAAACACCATGCTCCAGTTTTGCCAGAATTTCTAAACTATCATACCGAAACAGTCTCAGAAACTAAAAATTCATAAAAATTCAAAAATTCACTGTCAGTTAGTCCAGCTTATCTTTCCATTCATACCTCATCATCATCTACACTTCCCAATGAAAAAATTAGAGCTTGCTTCTGTCAGTAACCTACCGTCTTCAGTGTCTAAATATAATGTTAGAATTACTGAAATTAAATTCCCTGTTTTTCTCCAAAATGCTACTTGAAAAATGAAAACACCCATCAAGGGATACAAAAAATATCTTTTCAAACACTGTTGCTTCTGATGAACTAATTCAGTGAAACACAGAAATACTAAGTTTCATTTTCTAGATCTCTTCCGCAATTGCATATGCAGTATTAGCAAATTGCCCAGTTTCTCCTGCTCAGTACAAACGTGGAATATTTAAAATACATGAATTGTTTTATTCCTTAATATGATACTATTTTAACATTTATGCTACTTTATAAAGTAGGAAAATTATTAGCAGCCTTCATTACTTAACTACCTGCTCATATGCACTGTTACAGGGGATTAAAGTTCATTATATGCCTTACAGCGAATTGTGCCACAGCAGCAGGAAATAAGCAGAGTCTCTATTTCCAATAGTTTGCTAGTGTTCTCTGTATGAAATCACGTTTTACATCTTTTACACGTGTGAATCATTTGACTACCGTCTTCTGAAGGAAAACAAATGGCATAAAAAGGCACTGTATCTGTTATATATAAAAATAACTCCTACGGGTAGTAAAAGTAGGTCTGAAAAAGCATTCATCACACCTTTAATTATAGCTTGGCCTGATAACTCAAATAAATCAATTTTTACCACTAACAAGATGTTTTAAACTGCTTGAAATATTTCCTTATTACTAAAAGCATTTTCTCCAACAATATACAGGTGGCACAGTGACAAAATAAATTGATTTTTAAATAGAAAGAAAGTGATGTAAGTATGGTGAAGGAACATACACAAGGTATTAGATAGATGATGATGATTATGTATGAAATGGGGTGAAGGTATTACAATTACAGTCAAAAGGGTTCACATTCAGGGAATCCCTGAAGAATGGTGTGGTCGTCAGATGTGGGAGATTCAGCTGACATCAGGCATCACTTCTGCTTGGCACGAGAAATGGTTTTAAAAGCTTGCTGCACTAACATATTAGATTATCATTGAAGGTATGAGTTGAAACAGGTTTATACCTGCTGAAAGAGAACAAATTAATTTTAAGTACAAAACTATCATTGTAACAAAAAGAGCGAACTGTTAAAGCACAAAGCAAAAGAATACATGACTGAAGTTGAATGCTATGCATCAATTCAGGCACAAATTTAAAAGATCAGATGACTAACTGTAATCAAATCCTACTTGCTACTCTTAAGTGTGACACAAAACTTGCTCCTCACTCAAAGAAGCTGAAAAGACAGTAAGCAAACAAGAAAGCTCTCAAGCCAAAATCTGCACAAGAATGACCAGAACCATCTCTTTCTGGTCAAACAGGTATTGAATATTCACCTGTTTGATACTTATTTAAAAAAATAAAAAATAAATATTAATGGACAAAGGGGCATTTCAAAGTGAAGGAATGGACTTCAATTCTCAAAGCATTCCAGCATTACATCTTTCTTACTACTGCAAATATGAAAACCATAAAATACAAGTAGAGAATAACATGTATAAAATAATTATTCTTTTCTCCCTAATACAACATAACTTTCTGATATTAGCTCCTTGCTATAGCAACTCCCTAGAGTAAGACAAAATTATTATGAATAAAAGAGCACCTTATGATAACTGAAAAAAAAACAACTGAGATCACATCTAATCAAGGAGAAAAACTGTAAAATGAAGTAGTTTTTCTTTCACATCCCTCCATTAAAAAATATTACCATATCCAAAGAGAACTCAGATCATTTATAAACTCATAAAATAAAGTAACCAGAAAAAAAAAATACATCTGAAGAAAACAGATTACTTGGATTAGAGCATTCATCTTCATGTTTGGATCTATCATTTTAAATGCCAAAACAGTAACCTTATTATCAACAAAGTTACTCTTTTCATCCAACGATGTTATAAAAAGTAAAACTGAAATAAAACAGCAGATCTAAGAAGTCACAGATCTGCAATAGCTCCAGATGTTACCGTTGAGGAAGACATGCATTTCTCAAATGACAATTTTTAATCTGCATGTTCTTTTGCAGACACAAACTATGCAAGAGTATGCTTTTAATCAAATATTAGAATTTTACTGCTACTAGGGTCTTGGACAGCTCTCCATATGACAGGAGCAGGTTTTCATCGACATGTCACCAAGATTAAAATTCGACAGTGTTATCAGCTCTCAAATATAAGGCATTTAGGTATGGGTCCTAGAACTAGTGACCCAAAACTTCAGTCTTAACTTTCATGCACATGAACAGCTGAGAGTAACAACCATCTCAGATAGATGTGATGAAATACTGCAGACTGCTTTAAGCCTCCAAGAAGAAGAGGAAAGTAGTATAACAAGAAAGTTTCTCTGTCTCTTATACCCATTAAAACATTTTTTTTTCCAATTATGTTATATGGAAGTCAAAAATCACATATCAGGGTTCTCTTCTAAGACAGCAAGTTCATACAGTAGTCCAATACCCAAGTTTTTTACTGCTGAAAAATATCAAATTTTCATTTGTTCAGATGGAAAAGGTTTAAAGGTTGGACTAGATGATCTTACAGGTATTTTCTTACCTAACTGATTCTAGGATTCTACATGATTCTAAAAGCAATGAAACCATGTAGTGATTTACCACAGGAAAAGTCCCACATGTAGACAGCACTTCAATAGTATTTCAATAATTCTCATGAAACTAGACTTAGAGGCATAACAAATCTAAACAGACGGCTCTCAATTCTCTGAAACATTAATTTTGAGGTGTTTTGTTTTTATTAGGTTTCTAAATGGCATGCAACTTAATTAACCAATGAATTATCACTATAGCCAATATAAATAGATTTCCACCTGCAAATATGATGCATAATTACAAAAGAAAAAAACTCTCATTTACATTCTAAATATTCAAATTATGTACTTACACCCCATGGATTTCATTTTTCAACCAGACACAAATTGTTTTAACAGTACATAAACTAGATGCTACAGCTAAATGCCAGCCGCTGTTCAAAGGCACCTCGTGAACAGACAAATTCAGGTTTGGCTCGATAAAGAGCAGTGAAGAATATCTACTTTCATCAGTGTTCTGTGAGAACAACTGCTGTAGCTAGTATATTCAGTCAGCTCAACAAGCATGGGACACTTGTTTTTTGTTTTTATTTTTAAATCTGTACACAGAAGACAAACGAACATCATAAAAAATATTGGTTAACTAAAATTTAAGAACTGAGTAACTTCAATGTGTTATTTTGTTTTAAATAACAGAAGATGCATCGGCTTTTTTATCGGCTTAAGTTACCTTAGTGGTCCATAAAATTTTTATCTAGCACTTTTACCTGTTCCTTGATGTCTTGTAACTGTTGCTGCAGCTTCTGTACATCTGCATTGACATTAGTGTTGTCTTTGTCTTTCTGCATAACTGGAATGTTTCCACTTGCTGTAATTTAGAGAAAATAAAGATATGCAATTATGTCTAATGAAACAGGAATAATTATTTCTAGAACACTAGCTATAATTTTTCAATTATCTAAAATAATGTCATTCAAATAGATTTGATCATCTAATTTAATTCACTATAACCTCACTGCAGCTCAATTCCTGAAGAACTTTTGAGTTTTGTAGCAACAAAGTTGGTAAATATTTCCTCAATAATAATGCTCAAAATGCCTCTAAGCACCTCAGTGTTTTCAGAGTTATTTGTCAGTGATGCTCCTCCAGTGAAGTTTAAAAAAAAATAAAATCAAGCAGAGCCCTTTCACTCTGAAAAACCCTTTTTATCCACATAGCTGATTCTATTTGGTGATCAAATCTATACACAAGTATCATGGAAATAGTTTGGTTAAATTCTAAAGCAACTCAGGTTATGTTTTGTCTTTGATTGATCCAGGAAGCGATGTTGCTATTTAAAACCAAAAAATCAAGAAGTACTTCATATGAAAAATTTACAACATATTAAAAGCCTGATTTTAAGGATTATACTTCTCCATTTAGGCATAGTGTGAAAAGAATGACTTAACATTCCAATTCAGATAAAATTAAATTCAAACACTGCATACCACACGTGTAGTCCATAAAAATAATTCATAGAAATTACTCAAAAAAGTCATAAAAAGTTTTAGAAAATCAAAGCAGGTGATGTAAAACTGAACAATGTCATAGAAAATGCTTATATCTAGATGCTAAACAGTTACTGTTTCTTTGTTAGTCAGACAGTTCCAGAAATAAAAATAATACATGTATGGACTCTCATGCACAATCATAGTCAATCTTCAGCTTTTTCTTTGTAGGTCATTAATAAGTTGCCAAGAAGGCATGTATGTTTCAGCTTCTACTCTGGACAATGTAGGCAGTCCTTTAGAGAAATGGTTGGTGCTATCATAGCATTGATACCAATACAGAAGGAGGCAGCATAAACAGATAACGGATACATGGCTATTAAACTTTTCTTCAAAAAGAAAAGGAAAGATTTAGGTAATTTCAAAGAATAAGAAAGGAAATAAGAAGTTGTTTGAGGGAAGGGAAAGAGTATGGGTCTTGGAGTCACTCACAAATATCATCAGTGGTATCTTCTGTACCTTTCCCTCCGCAGCACATTATGAAAGGCACTCTTCGCTCTACCACTGCCCGACATTGTACGCATTTCTTCATCAAGCTTGCACAATCTGAGAGGACAGAGAAATAAATTAAGAAATAAATCCTGCTATTCTCATTGTTCTCTCTTAACACGAGCTTGTTTATTCTTTTCACAGTAAAGATATACCAATACCATAACAAAGGTTTACAATACAAATATCTACTTGTGTTTGTTTTCACTTCATTTTCTGTAAATCACACCCATAAACAATCTCATTTGGGATTCAAAGCAAACTTGTTCTATTTATTTTAACATTATTTCTGGTGAGCAGGTTCCTCTTTCTTCCAACCAAATATCTATTCCACAAGAATTACAGAAATTAAAAAAGTAAAATCACACCCATTTGAGACCAGAACTTCCAAGAATGTCTTGATTACCTGCTTTTTTTTTTTTTCATAACCAAGGACCTCATATATTGTACTAACTTGCCAGGGGCAAACAGAGGTGGCTCCTTGCCCTCAAAAGAGCAAACCCATATATTTTGATACCATCCTAGAAAGAAAGTTAGCATTATTCTGCAAAAGGCAAGTGACAATGTCTCAAAATTGCCAAAGGTTACTGTGAAACAACAGAGTAGATCCTATGAAGTACACAAATTCGAGGACTCTTTCTCATCATGCTTAGAAAGGATCTACAGAAAATAATCTGGAAAGAAAACATTTGCATTTGTAGAGCCATTTGCTGTCATTGTTACAGTTTCGACTTGGCAATGACTATTTCAATGCTGAAATCCTTCACCACAGTGATTAATCTTTTTACTGAGAAACTAATTAAAAAACTTCTCTCATCATCTTTAAACTGCAGACAGCGAAAGAGCCCAGATCAGGACTGGGATCAGGATCAGGAACAGTAAAGTTAGTGATGCAATGTTAGGTCTCCCAGCCAGAAGAGAGAAAGAAACCAGATTTCTTTAACAAGACCAAACAAGCAATTACTTATTGGAAAAGACTACCTTCCCCCTCCTATAGTACGTCAGCAGCAAGCACTGTTCTTCTCTAGGCAAATGACCCTTCAACAAAGCCTTGAAACGTCTGGTGACAAGGTGGTGTCTGTATTCTCACCCAATTATTCTCAAGATAGAAAATTTCTGGAGATCTCCTATGTCTTTTTGCAAGATACATGATGTATCTGTTATAGAAAAACTAGAGCCCTTGTGCAAATCTGCAGATCACTAAGGAAGCATATTAAAATATTTACTTACAGTATTTTTTAAAACATGATTTGCACATCTGAACACACCCAGAAAACTGTAACTAAACAATGAATGAACAGCAGGCTACTATAATCTGAGCAAACCTACTCACTATTAAATAATTCAGAGAGAAGCAGCTGCTCTCTAAATTTCTGGAAATCTCCACTTTGTCCTCTAAATATTTCATTAGCAGCTTGCCAAGTAATGCCAACCTTCTGATTATCACACCAAACTATCAAGTTGTACTCAAAGCCAGATCATTAATGAGCTTTCAGCAATCTTTTATTAAAAATGTTCTGTTTCAGGACTATTTCAAAAAGAACATCCTGTCAAGTCTACTTACTCTCACAAGCACACATATGACCACAAGGCTGGAAAAGCACTGCTGCCTTTTTGTCTGAACACACCACACATTCTTCAATCTGTAAAGTACAATAAACATAGATATGAGAACAGTTTATCTCCTGCTGTCAACATCAATTTGCTTTTTCATTCTCTTTGGAAAGGCACATGGACTTTAAGAAGTTCCATCTAAGCTATATTTACTAATTCATCACCTCAAAATTCAATTTAAAGGAATTGTCACACTGAAGACACATTTGCTGGCAGTATTTAAATGTTCAGTACACTGACAGATATTAGCGCTATTATTGACAGCCTTAGCACTGCAGATATTACCCTAAGTATTTATACAGAACATTAGAAAACTATCAAATAGATGGCATTGAATAGATACTCTCCAAATTAGCAAAAGAAATCCAAGGAAGGTTATCCACAAAGGTTAGCTTTCACCTAGGAAAGCTGATTTCCGTAGATCGTCTTCTTCAGATGGATGAGGGGGCAGCAGACTTACTTTGCTGCTCTGAACCACTGTGGCAGAACTTTTCCACTGACTATAAAGAAAGTCTACAGAAAAGGAGCTCACACTACGTTAACATTTTGTCTTTGAAAATATGCATGGCAGAATGAGTGAACAGTGTAAGAAGAATAAAATAGTGAACAGTAAAAACAGTACAAATGTACATTTGCAAGTTGCATATTTACTCTGAGACAAAGAAACACAGAAGCCGATCAGCCAGAGGTGTTTGGATAGAGACAAAAAAACAGAGTGGGTTTTCTGTAGATCAGAAAACTTGTAAGTGGATTATGAGATTTTTATATATGTATATATATAAAAACATATATATATATATATATTATTTTTCTTTAATGGCCAAAAAGCAACAAGAAGGACAAGGCCTGGTGATTACTAGGAAAAAAGGAATACTCAAGCAGAAAAGCAATGGGGATGCACCCAGTGTAGTCACAAATACCCGGGAGCAACCACCTGAGAAACATGAGGAACTTACTGGGATTAGGTCCCTGAAATAGGGCACAGCTGGTTGATACTCTGAAGAAGAAAGTGTAATAAAATTCATAATTCAAAAAAAAAATAAAGAAAGAAAATGAAAGTAATACTGAATAAAAACTAGTACAAAACTAACTCAGTTTACAGATGAATAATCTTTCCAAGCAGCCCTAAGGAATAAAAGAACTCAGTATAACTGAGGAAATTATATTTCAGGAGAAACAGCGATTTATCTTAAAATGGGAAAAAAATACCAGGAAAAAAAAAACAACTTCAGGTGGCTGTATTATGAACTCTGATGACCTGAACAAAAAAAAATATAAATAAATACATTGACATGGAGAGGGAGAATGAGGAGCAGACAGGACACGAGTACAGGCAAACAGACAAGATTAACACACAATGTTGGGACAAGATATCAAAAAGATTGACAATTCCATCCAGTGAAATGCCTGTAAGGCAAAATACAGCTTAAAATATACACTTTTCCTTGACCTCTTTTTTACTTTTCCATTAAAAATAGAAAGAGAAACAGAAAGCTTTGGAAATGTTTACCTTTGTCCTAGACTGAACTTGCTCTTTACAGATGAGGCATTTTTTCACCCGTGGTGAGCACAGAGAACACGTGGCAATATGTCCACACGGGCCAAACAGAGTGTCTCTCTTCATGTCTGAACACACCATACATTCTTCTAAGGTTTCAGAGTCATTGTTGATCATAGACGGGCTTCGGGAACCAACCTGGCCACTACAAAGAAACCCTGCAGTCAGGCTTTTTTTTTTTTTTAAACTCATACTGCACATCAATTCTCCACTTATCTGTATGTTCCTATACATTCAAGGATCAGTGTGTATCTTAACACAATCCCAGCTGTGTATTCCCAAGTGTACTGTTGACACAAGTGTGAGGTCTCATGCTCAGATAAGGCATTCTGTAGAAACAGCCCACAGAAATTGGAATAGCATCTTGTAAATGCAAAAAAAAAACTACCTTCCCATCTCATAAGTTTAGTTTTTAACAGAGTAATAATAACACATACATTCAGAACTGCACACCTTACCACCTGGAAAGCCTGAATATACTTGTATTACTTTCCAAATGGCAGACTTGTAAAAGAAGCCCCGAACTCCTGAACTGACCTCACCCTGCATCTGTGTCCTATGCTGCAGCTCACCCAGCAGAGGGAGCATGGGTTAAATGTAAACAGCTCAGTCCTACAACGCTCACAAGCCCATAAAAGGTGGCGAGAAGTAAGAACAGCCACAGTGATGAGGCTGAGACAGACAAAAAGTCTCTGCAGAAAATTAAGCACCTTACGTGCTAGGGCAACATCAACAAGAACAGTCTCTCTTCGTGACATTTTGCAAGTACATTTTTCATTTCCATGCACTGACTTCTGAGCAGGAATTAAGGATAAGAATCATGTAAGCCAGTGACTGGAATATAACTAGGACAACTTCTCATACTAAGTGCACTCGATGACGTTTTGGTGAAATTGTAATTCCTAAAGAAGTGCTTCTGAGGTGCCAGGCCTAATCCCTCTTTTTCTTTTTGCAAAGTCATGCAGTCATTCAGCCTGACAGGTACTCAAAAGGTGCTCCAAGGTGCTCCATGCAAAGCAGGGTCAGCCCTAAAATCACACTATTCAGGGTTTTTCTCCATTCCAGTCTTCAAAATTTGCCCAGATAGATTTCACAGCCTCTGTGGGGAACCAGTCCCAGGGCTCAGTTCTCCTTTCAGTGATGTCCCCCCACCTCTTTTCAGGAGTTTTACCAACCTCCAGCTGCACTTTGCCACCTCCCCATTCCCCCCCTCCCATATGAACAAGCTTTGTGCTGTGCTTCTAGGCCCTGGTAATGCAATCTCCAACCTGCCTGAATGTAATAACCAGTGTTGTTTACTTCCCAACTCATCAAAATCCTTGCAAACCAAGCTTCAGAAAAAAAAAAAAAAAAAAAAAAAAAAAAACACTCTGGCGACATCTAGTCCAATTCTCTAAAATTGCTACAACCCATTCCTGCTTAGAAAGAGCCACTTCAAAGTAACCAAACCCCAAATCTATTCAGTCTCCCTCCCTCCCAGTAAAATTCCTCACAGCCTGGTCAGATAGCTGGTTTTCCTTTACTACAAACCTCAGCTCTTCCAAACAGAAGCACAGTCAGGCCATCAGGTATAATGCCTGCAAGCAAATCCTCAGCACAGGAGGTGAGCGAGAATGGTAAGCAAGCCCTACTCAGACCCAGCTACAAGACAGGAGGCTGGTACCAGCCAGAGGAGGAGCAAGGCCTGGGAATGAGGCACAGTTCAAACTTCAGAGTGTGAAACTCTTGTAAGATTTGCAGATGTTTCAAGGAATGTATGTGTAGACAGTATTCAATGTATCACAGAATATCAAAAAAATGAATAGAAGTCAAGAAAAAACTTGTATGTTTTAACACTATAGGTAGTAAAAGCATGATGTTTTAAATGCATCTATTAATCTACAGAAAACTGGGGTATTTTATTAATATACATACCTGACTTTTTCTTTGTGGCATTTAGCCAGTGCTTTGCAGAGGCTAGGATCAGGGCAGAGATCGAGAGGAGACTGCCCCTTCTTATTACGGATGCTGAGGTCAGCTCCGTTGGCTGCCAGGAAGCAGGCAATGGATGCTGCGCTCTTCTTCTCTGCTCCCTGAGTGCCAAGTCCCATTATTAACTGAAAGACAACAAATACGTAAGCAACTTGAGAGACTCTCTACAGTTACAAGCAGTCTGGCCACAGGAAAGCACGAGTACACACACACACACACAAATCTGTAAGCCCAAGGAAGCGACTCTAGAACTAAAACCAAAGCTATTGTATGGCTGCTTAATTCTGTACTCGATTTTCCTTTAAGGAACTACAATTCTGCAAGTAGTTCTCCTGCTGAAGCACTCCATCTCCTACACACTTGTCAAGGGGCTGTCCTTCTGCACGAGCATTACAGGGCATAGTCCCACTGGGTCTCTACTCAAAATACAGCCAGAGCACACTAAAATTGCCAAGCTCACATGAGATGCTACCACCACTGCACATGGACGGAAAACACAGCTGGGCAGAGAATCAACGCACACTTTTAGTAGCCTAGTGAGCAATGCACCTGCCCAAGACAGACTTAATTTTAGTTGTCTTCTCAGCATGGAGGGATTTAAAATCACCTACCTGCCCTAATCACATAACACTCCTTCAATGCTACAACTGTATCTGTGTATTTTCTGTACTGGTGGACCTATTATGCGCAACCCGCAGGGCCAGCCAGGAAAACAAAGAGAGAAGGCTCACTCCCTCAGCCCCACAATGACAGGGTTCACCTACTCTGGAGTATTCTGGGCCTTTTCCCAGCATCTTTTTGTACTAAAGCTTGATGAGATAAGATGTAGAAGTGTAATGCAGACTACATGTCATGTGAAACTGCTGGCACTGCTAAGAGTCCCCCAGCAAACCACACAAGACTGTTATTCAAAGGAGCAGCCTGAGCACAGCTGGCACAGGTTCAATTCAAAGAGTTTTAAGTGCTGAATTCCGGAGTCACGAAGGCTTCAACACTGGGAGAGAGGCAGGATTTTCTACACACCTTGCTCCCAATATCTGATTTCAGCACCCAACTTCACTGATTTACATTATTCTATCCCACTTCTGTTTTGTGCAGCGTATCCGTGTACCTCTTTTTCTAAAAGCTGGGTGTTAAGTACCACCCTTAAAAAAATTAATGATTATTACCCCAGACAAAATGATCTTTTGTGTTTAAAGAACTAGGGTGTGCTATTTTAGATGCTGCAGCACATAGGAATAAATTTTAAATACCATATATCTGTCCCGTATCCAAAGGCTGCATACCTCTGAGTCTGAACCATGATGAAAATAGTTTTCAATACCTCTCTAGTTACGTCTCCCAGCCCTCAGAGGTGACTTGTGAAGAACAAAGCTGGGTTTGGGCCCATACCTTGCAGCATGTGAAGTATGTCTCAGAAGTCTCTCCCCTGCCTTGATTATCTGCAAGATATCTTTGTCATCACACAGCCATCCAGTTTTAGGAAAGCATTTTTTTTTTTTTTAATTTAAAAACCTCAGTCTACAGTTCCTCCTAGCTGGAAGTTTTTATATAAATACACGTTAGTGAGGTGCTACAATATTCTTGAAGGTTGCTTCATGAGTTCATGGATACTCGTGGTCCAGCACACTTTCCTATGACCAAATAAAAACTGCATAGCTTGGAAGATTTCTTAACAAGACAAGCAGTAAGTCACAGAGAGAAGTTGTTTTGTGGCGTTCAGATCACAAAACCAGTTTTGTTTAGAAATTCAGCCCGTTTCTCTGCACTTCAGTTACAGCAGTAGCTGAAGTGAAGCACAGACTTTATCTACAATCTGTCTACCTTGGGTCCTGTCAGTAATCCAGCTGTGGCAGCACAACGCCCAGTGAAAGCTGATTTGCTCTGAGGCTGGCAGAGCAGACGTTCTTTGAAGGCATGCCTGCAACCAATTTGCTCTAGTCCTCTCTCAGTTCCTGGGACACGAGTTCTCTTACCATCCACACTTGCACCTCACAGGCTCTGAGCTGTTCCAGAATGAAACAACTACTGTTTCTCCAAGAGGAAAATCAAACACAGTTACCAGGATATTTTCCTTCACTCGGTATTGGCACACACTATGCCAAGACTGGCTCCTCCACCTGGAACAGTCACCAACATTATTCAAGAAAATCTCGAGTCCTAAAATACCTCTGCATGCTGTATGCTTTAAAATCATCAAGACAATATCACAGCACATGACACTTGGTAGTCTGCAACATTTCAGGCACACAGAATGGAGAAAAAAAACAACACAAGCAAAAAAGACACTGTCTTAGGGCCAGTATAGGGGCAACAAATCCCCTCTGCAGGAGGCTGGATCGAAAATGTATCAGCACAAGCCAATCCCAGCCCATCCACCTGCAGGAGAGAAGTCTCTTTGGGGCATAATCCACACAAACACTAGTTATTGTCTGAGTTATTTTAACTACTAACCCCTTAACCAGTAAGCGACCTACCTAACTTCCATCAGAGCTCCTTTAGCTTAAACTAGCATCTCCGCAGTGGCTACATTTTAGATCTTAGAACTGTACGATCTTCATAATGAGTATATTAATAAAATACACTTGTTTTTCATATTGATGCCTAAAATCGGTAGGGCTGTCTGTACTATCATGACTGTTGACAACATGCATTTTAAATAGTCTGTCATATTAAAAAAGCAACTGAACAAAACTGACAAAAATTGCTTCAGTTATTACAACAGCTTAATACCGACATTCACAAGGAACTACTAAAATCAATACTAAAGAATTCATTCCATAAAGTTCCACTTATGAAGTAAGTTCCCAGTGTCAGTGAAGTGTGTTTTGTATTATAAGCTGTGCTTGAAGGAAAAAGTAACAAAGGGTAGATTTTCAATGATGTTGCTGTTTAACATGAAACAGCTTACCAATAAATGAAATAAAAATCTAAAATATAACATCCTGCAAGTGAAATTTTATTTCAGTTGAAAATACTGAAAAAGAATAATTGTTGAAGTGTTATATTACAAAGATGCACCCTAGGGCTCAGCAGGTTGATACCTCAAAGATAACAGCCCAAAAGTGCTCTTTTTAAGATACCAACCAAAATGAAGCCAAAAGTATAAATTTTTTTAAAACCAATACAGCTCAAATGAAACTATAAGAAAACAGTATAGAGAAGAAAACAAAAACAAAACCATAAACATAAAACTCAAAAATAAATTTTAAAAGGTGAAAAATACACGTCTAAAAAACTCCAAACACAACTCATCCAGTTTCGTTGTGGATATCACTAAGATAGGGAACTGACATACAAAATGATTGACATATGAAATGCTGAATCTGAGAAAGAGCACTCGCTTCCTGCTCATTCATTTCAAAATTAAATACATGCACACAAAAGATTTTGACCAATTTCACAGAGTCCATTTCAGATCATGGAAACACAACTTAGCTGTAACTGGTTTCTTCCTGTCCCTTAAAAGGACACAAGCATTTTTTGTATATGCGAGCCATAACTAGGCCAGTGTATTTCAGTGAAATGAAGTAGCCAATTTGAAAAATATTTGTTGTACAATGGAATTATTATTTTGAACAAAGACTTTTAAATCAAGTTGTTTTGGAATGAAATGCTGTAACTATCACATACAGTTAAAATTAGAAAAAAATATTATGATATTGGTAACAAATGACTCAGCAAATCTGATTCCCTGTCATGCTGCACATCTTCACGATTTACAGAAAAAATGCTGTTTGCTTTCCACAATTCAAGTCACTCCATAATTTTCCTTTTCCTATCAGCAAAACTATAAAATTCATCTTTAAAGTTCACACCGCTTCTCAAATGTAAGCATTTTTTTTTTATTAAAAAGATTTTGACCTTTATTAAAGGGAGTTTTGACTATTTCCCTACCACATCGCCATTTCTGAAATTAACTCTGTCGGAAAGATACTTAACAAATCATCATGCAAAGACTAAGAATGCTTTGTTCTAACAGAAAAAGCTTTCAGAGGATTAGAGAAGCGGCTAAACAATTAAAGCTACGAAGTCATGCAAGATGTCAAACCACAGAAAACATAATTTTAGTCTTATTCTGTACTGTATTACTGTACTTTTGATTTTTGGCAGCCGTATATTTGCTATGAAAGAGTGTTGCAGAACTATTTTGAACCCATATTTTTCTTTAACAAAAGGCAGAGACTAAATGCTAAAAACTCCAAAAAAAAAAAAAAATCTGCCTACGCTGCAATGTAATGTGGAATATATTTTGACTTATGCTGCCAAAAAACAGTTCAACAGTACAGACACTAGATAAGCTACAATAATAAAGAGATAAACGCATAGAAAAAAAAAGGAATAAATAAATGCATTTTATTTACTGTGTTCTTTGATGGCTCCCAAGCAGTATCTACCTTGCCCACATCTTGCATGTCTTGGAGTTGGCGGAGCTGTGAGAGGGTGTGGTGCCTCAGGGCTTCATGCAGGGGAGTATCCCCATCTTTATCCTGAATATCCAGCTTAGCACCTGCACGGACTAAGAGCTGAAAAGAGAGAGAACTCTATTTCAGAAACCAAAAACCAGCTACTTATTCCATTTAAAAAGTGAAGCTGTGGTTTGGGATGCACCAAAGAATTATATGCACTTAGGGTCCAAAAGGGTTTTATATATATATATAGACCTTGCTACATTTCACAGTTGAGTTTATTTAAATTTATTTCTCTTGCTTCAAGCTCAGCCTCCAACTGAAGCATTTACCTCTTTCAAACATCAATTTTATTTCAGCAGAAGCCTCGTGAGTGGCTGAGTGAGAGACAGATGGATTTTACAGGATTCTTCCTACCTTTAACTCTTACAAGAGAGCCTACAATGCAGTCGATTAGTGTAACATATCAGAAACAGAACAAAGTGGACAAAACTTTAGATATGTGTATATTCCGTAATAATAGGTTTCAATGACCTCAAAGACCTTCACACCATGCTGAGCTTTACAACTTAATGTGTAAATAACCTGTTAATGTACAGTATCCTCAGCTAACAAAATAGTTAAAGCACATATTTAGGTTTATCCTTACGCAGCAGAAGACACCAAAACCACTATTACCCACTACCTTCAAACACTTTGCAAAGTAATGAACTGTAAGACTCATCTTGAAGGCTAAAATTAGCCATGCCCCCTCCCTATGACATATGTTCCAGTCCCTATGATATGAAGGAAGCCTAAGGCTGCACAGGCCTTCCCATTCATGCTGCACTTGCACCCAGCTCTCCCCTGATTTGATGCACCAGAACTTTCTTAAATATGCTGTCACACAAAACAGCCAACACATGCTGACAAATAACAATGCCCTTAAAAAAAAACAAAAAAAAAAACTCGTTGGTGCTATTCAGAAACCCACAGATAGAAGCAGCTGATGTTTTAACTTTAGTTTTGAACTTTTGCTACTCTGCAGAACTCTGAATTGCAGTGGAGACAAAAAGCATGGCCTAGAAACAGGGATATACAAAGGGTAATCTCCCTCTTTAGAAATAGCTTGCTTGCAAGGATTTTAGCCTCAGAATTGAAGAATCTCAGACTCTAGGAACGGCTAAAATGAAAATACCTCAAAAGGAATTCAGAACTCATGTGTCAAGGAAATACCTGCCTGTAATTGATTGCAGCTTATCATTTCCCCAAACCTTTCCACAACTGAAAGAAAAAAAAAAAGAAGAAAAAAAAAAAAGAAAAAAGCTAAAACTCACAGCAGTCCTCTGGACATCTTATACCCTCTAAATGGACTTACTCTGACCCAAGTTTTCTCACTTACACTCACATCCTGCCTGCCACTAGCCATGTTCTGTTTCAGAGTTTCTCCTGGAAACAGTAGCATGTTACAGAAATTTCCCTGTCACTGCTATGGGTTTCTAGTAATCCCTCTGAAGAAACCTCTACGAGAAAACTCTTTTCAGAGCAACCTGGAATCCTTGTCTACCATGGGAAATTCAAAGCCCTTGCAGAAGCTAAAAATAATAATAATAATAAAGACCAAAAAGATACAAAATAAAAAATCTCCCTTTGTCATGACTGCGGAGCTTTTAAAAGAGCCCTGCTACCTTTGACCACTATTCCACAGATGCCTGAGGGTACAACCCAACCCTGGAAAGTACCCAATAGGAATTAAATTTGAAATATAGGAGCCAACATGTTCTCTGCATGGCTGCATGAGTTATTTTAGGACTTCTCAACGCTAATCCAGCTCTGAAGTACGGCTACTCTATAGGGTCGTTCACGTAAACATACTTGGATGTAAGCGTGTCAACCCAAGCCTCGTACTCGTGCTCCAACGTGCCTACCTTCCTGTCATCCGCTACATTGGTATTGTGTTCCCAGGTGCCCTGTCAGTTCCCGAAGGGCACAGGAGCTCACCAATTAAATATAGCTGCAGAAGGGCTTGCAGAATGCAAGTGACTCTCCGAAACCATTCTTTGGTAGCAAGTGGTTCCAGATATAGGGCCGTATCACATGTTTCACTGTAATGGGATCACGTCCATCAACCCGTGGAGATGGAGAAGCCTTACAGCAAAATAACGCCAGACAGAGGCACCGACACAGCTCTGCACCAGGGGCACAATTCTCTGTGAGCCTGAGTAAAAGTCATTTTTTAATATAGGATGATTCTCACAACACTAACACAAAAACTACACAGAGGGCCCAGGCCAGGCCAATGGATTCACTTATAGGAAACATTTCCTACAGCACTGAGCACTCTCTCCAAGCCTCAACAGCCCACACTAGCAAACCATGCCAACTGTGGGTAAGCTGTGCTAGACCCCAGTTTCCTATGCCATCAGCACAGCTTTGTTAAATTTAATTTTTTTTTTGTTAAAAGTATTAAACTTTTGCAATCATGTGAGCAAGAACAGAAAGTGCATTACTTTCACTGCTGATTTTATTACTGCTTCTAGCTTTCCCAAGCTAAGAACAGGGAACTATACAGTCAGGAGTGAAACTGATAAAAATGATATTTCACCTACTTAGTTTGCGAAAGCCACACGCAAAAATAATTACTCATCAAAAATGCTATTTTGAGGTCCGTTACAGGACCATAAGACTCAAGACAAATTATAGAAGAACACACAGAAGGTCCCCTTCACTCAACAAGAAGGGATGCCGGAATTAGCAGCCGCAGAGAGGAAACCATAATACACATACACAAAAATTTAGCATTCCTTAAATTTCCTTCGTATTGCCTACTGACCTTCTGTACTAGCTGGTGGGTTTCCAAATTTATCAGAATTAATCATACAAGCATTCAATAGCTGTAACATGTTGCTAAACCTTTTTTTTTTTTTTTTTTAAGTTCATGAAGCACCTCTTTCTTAACAGCTTCACTCAGCTCAAATAAAGCACCATTCATCTGATGGCTGATCGCAACAAGATACTTACCCTAACAATTTGTGTGTGCTGTCGTTCAACGGCAAGGTGCAGAGCAGTTTGCTGGTTTACATTCTGGATATCCAGGTTAGCATTGCCCTGCGAGATATTCAAAGCATTAGACCGTTACCATCCCAGCAATTCGTCTTCAGGCAAGGCAATCAATTAAAGCCCCGAATAAAACGCTCAGTATGATTCCCACTTTGAATACTTGAGAGCAGAAGTGAATAACTACTTTAATTGCTCTCTGTTGAGATGTTGATCTGTTGAATCAAACCAGTTATCAAACTGTCCAGTCCCTCTGCACTCTTAAGGCCATTGTAATGATCTCACAAGCAAGTTTGACCTTTACCATGAGGCCTTCCCTGCTCCACTGCCCCTGCGCTGCGATTGCAGGTGGCAGCAGCAACCTATTTTCACATCAGATGGCTAATCAAAGCACGACACTTAAATCCTCCTGAGAGAAGAGCCCTACCTGATGCACCAGAAGTTCAGCCACTTCCACGTGGTTATTGAGAGCTGCCAGATGCAAGGCGGTGTATCCATCATCTTTTTTCTCATCAACAATCCAAGGTCGCGGCAACTTGGACAGCAATACGCGCATCGCACTGAAATAAATAGGCAGAGATGGCATAAGGGCATTTGTGAAGTATTTGCTGAATGATAACGGGACAAGAGTAAAAGCAACATTCATTTGCAGAACTACAAAGTAGTAGTGACAGAAATAACATTAGCCATTTCTCCAAAAACAGAAAGTGGGTGAAAAGTTGTATCGGCGGTTCCAAAGTCTAAAAATTTCATGTTCAATTCCTTCCAGTAGAAGTATGTAAACAAATCAGCCAATCACCCGGCACCAAAACTTACCCTAAATATTACTCACAAAGATTCTGAAACACAGAAGACAGAAATGCTTCTCCCTGAAAATCTCCATAGCAAACTTTACTTAAATATTTAAGAAACAAGTTTTACTACATGTTGGATTTCTTGAGAACCACTACTTCATAAACTGATGCTATTGTCCCTATCAGTTAAGACTTTCTATTTCTGAGATAAAACTTGAGTAAGTCCTTTTAGGAACAGAAGAAATGAACGCTGCAAGTGTAAAGTGAGATTAATGGAATGCGGGAATTACAGTAACAGAGAGCAGCTGAGTTTAAGAAACCATGGTAGTGTCCAGGACTCTAGCCCACTTCTCCATGTGCTTACCAAGACACCTATCAAGGGAAGTGGATTTATTATCTTACACTTCAAATTCAAGGGTGGCAAAAAGCAACATGATTACTGTAGCATTAAAGCAGGCTAAAATCCACAAAGTGCAAAGAAGGCAGTGATAAGGGCATTAATAACACAACGCTAGATGAACAAATTGGTTTATCTTGTATTCTTGCAGAAACACACTCAAAGCTCACCTGTCTTCGTCTAGCTTTTGGAATAGGCAGGTAACCAAACTTGATTCCCTTATTATTTCATATTTGTAAACAGTACACATAGCTCCCTTAAGGCAGTTGCTCAAAGAGCAAAAAAAACCAGAAACTGCTATGATCTTGTTCTAGAAAACCTCTGCTATCAACCTGATCTTTCCCTTCTGCTGAAGCAAGGTGTGATTCACAGGAGAAACAGGGGTTCCTCACAAAATTCAAGCTTTAAAATCCAATACTAGCCAACACAAGTGGAAGCACTGATTTACAAACTGCCTTGCAATGTAGGTACCATAACTGAATCCAACGGTTCTTCATTAGCCACCTGATATTCAAAAGGCAGAGTTTCAATCAATATTCTCACAAAGTGAACCTTTTACTCAAAAAATATTTGCAGCGGATAACAATAAGCCATCTGCCCTGGTAAGCAGTAACTTAGCTCCTAATTCATTCCACTGACTGGTTACCTTGCACATCCACATGGCATAAACACAATTCACTCCTGAGCTCTGTCCTAGCATAAGCCAATGAGTTCCCTACAAAACAACCAAAAGCTGCGGTTGTGGCATGGTTCACTCCAGTGAGCAGAAGTAAGAGTCCCTGAGGTAGCCTACTGTGTCAGTAAGAACATGCACTCCTTCCTCTGCACTACTGGGACTAACAATGTTGAACTTCTGAAGCATCTCCTCATGTTCTCCCAATCCCGCAGAGCACACTAGATAAAGCCTCAGTTTCACCCTCTTCACACCAAACTGGTCACTTTTCTCCCCTAATTCAGAGTGTACAAAGTAACCACCACAAAGTATAACTGCATCTTCTGGCCCCAGGCCCCACTCTAAATATAGCCAGCCTGTCTCCAAAGTGGTTCTGGTCACTGAACAGGGAACAGCCTTAGCCAACCCAGCTTACATTTTACGTCCTTGCCTTCCATAAGGAAATAAGGACACTGCCAACTCCACAGCTCTAAACCAAACTAAAATAATACTTTCACGTACTTTAACAGATGCATCGGGAAGTGAGTATGCTTCAGAAACATTACTGTTGCTATTTCTTTAACACCTCATCTCTAAGAGAAAATAAAGAAATTAATGCAGCAATTTTATATGCTATGAAAAATAGCACTCATCCTAATATTTGCAAGAGCACTTAGTCTCAGCAGTTCTGTTTTCAAATCTTTTCCCACTTCATTTGCTGTCAAACACCAGCAAGGCTTTCTTCTGAAGTTCATCTGTAAAATATTTGGGGGCTAAGACAGTATCTTGTATAAATGAGATGCCTGGTATGTTTTTAAAGCTTTTAAAACGCTTTATTCCTACTGGGAATCAAGTAGGACCAACAAAACAACCAACCTCTATGCAAAACAGAAACTTGTATTACTTCTTTCCATGAAGCATCAGAGGGCTGGTAACTAATACTCAGTTTCTTCTGCCTGTGCAAGTCAGAGATCACACCTCCCTCTCTCCCAAACCTCACTAACTTACTGGACAGTGGGATGGAAGGATGGTCTTATGGACAGGACACCTTAAAATGCAGCAAGGCATTCATATAGGAAATGTGGGAAATTCTTGTAAGATGTTCCGTGGCTGCAGCCTCCTTCCCACCAGCTCAGAGGCAGCTTCCTTCAACACACAAGACTGCGTTTCTTCATTGCAGGCTTCCCTGCTACTGCTATCCAGTTTTGCAGGATTTTCAGGAGCTGCTGCCAAAACGTTGACAGCTTGGCTGAGCGGCTATCATTCAGAACAGTTCTCACTGAAAGAAGCATGCACTGTACCATAAAAAGCCATGTCAGTGAATCAATGCTACATGCCCATTACACAGTCACTCTCAATTCACGATTCCCCACACGGCATTCATGACGAAGCCGAACCGTGCCGCAACGCTGACATGGGTCCCGAAAACTTGCTTAAAAACACAAAACAGACTTCTTTCGCCGTAATTGCGTTAAAAAGAAATCAGTACGTCTAACGGCAACCATGAAATGAGCTGAAGAGAACTCCTCCGGATAATCATTTGCGGTTTATTCAGCTGTTAGAGATTACACGGCTAATTGAAGCCGCTTCAGAGGTTATTGACAACGTGTGTAAAACTTGGTGCTTTAACAGGGCTTTATGTCAATGTATGCCAACTACATTATTTATTTATTTATTTATTTATTTATTTTCACAAAAGGTAAACTTTGGGGGGGGGGGGGCAACAGGACAAAACGGCCGCCTCGTCAGTGAGGGGATTTGAAATGTACCGTCCGTAACGGTCACCCCCCCCCCGTCCCCGTCCCCGCGTGCGCCCCGCCAGGCCGCTCAATCGATCGGCCGAGCGCGGCGGGGCCCGGGCGCACCTCACCTCGGCGCGGGTTGACTAAATATGGTCAGGGAAGAGCCGGCCGCGGGCAGCCGCCGGCCCGGCCGCGCGGGGTCCCGCTGCCCGCCCGCCCGCCTATAAAGGCCCGCGGGGCTGAGGGGCCGCGGGGACCCGCCGGGGAGGGAGGGGGGGAGGGAGGGAAGGAGGCGCTTCGTATTTTTTTATTTTTTTTTATTATTTTTTTTTATTTTTTTTTCCTCAAGTGACTCCCAACTTCTGGGGCTTCTCTTATTTCTTCCTTTTTTTTTTTCCCCTTTTTTTCCTTTTTTTTTCCCCTTGTTTTCCTTTTTTTCCCCCTTTTTTTTCTTTTTTTTTCCTTTTTTTCTTTTTTTCCCTTTTTTTCCTTTATTTTTTTTTCACTTTTATTATTTTTTCCTTTATTATTTTTCCCTTTATTATTTTTCCCTTTATTATTTTTCCCTTTATTATTTTTCCCTTTATTATTTTTCCCTTTATTATTTTTCCCTTTATTATTTTTTCCCTTTATTATTTTTCCATTTTTTTCCTTTTTTTTCCTCCTTTGCCTGCAATTCCCCTCCTCAAGTCTCACCTCCCCCCTGGCTTCCCAGCACCGGACTCTTAAGCCCTCAGCCCCGCAGACCTCAGGTATCACCTCGGGACGGCAGCCTCCACCTCAGACACCCCAAGCAGGTGCCTCCACACCCTTATTTCCCCTTAATTACGATTTTGGGAGGGGTTTGGGGGGGGGGGTTTAAGTTTTATGCATTTAAGGAGATGAGGCAGCACCCGCCCCAAAACTCGCCCCCTGCCCTCTCACCAAGAGCTGAGTCAGCGCCTCAGGACCAGGCGAGGTGGTGGTGGTGGCACTGGGACCAGATGAGGCGAGGCACTGGGACCAGATGAGGCACTGGGACCAGATGAGATGAGGCACTGGGACCAGATGGCGGCTGCCGGTGTGCCGCTAGGTCACCCACCCGCTGCCTCTCTGCCAGCGCCGCATGCCAGACACTAAGCTCTCAGGTAAATCACACAGCCTCAGCAGACCTGCATTGCTCTCTGCACGTTGCCAGGATGCCTGTGACTTGCTGCATGTCTAACTTCGCTGCTAGAACGTTTTCGGTCTTTTTTTTTTTTTTTTTTTTTTTGTAATTGTTGCATTAATAATCCCTCCGCGCTGGGAGCAGTTTGAGTGTGGTGGAGTATCAAGCGTTTGTAGTGTGAAGAGCAGGCTGAAAGAAAGCAACGTTCGGCCAAAATCCGTAGCAGAAAAAGCCCAACTCGTCCGACAGGCAGAATTCTTGCTGAAGAAGATAACCTCAAACACTGCGATGCCATTAACTGCTTCATAAACAGTGACCGCTAGCTTCACTGAGATGCATTATTTTCCTACGCAGGACACAACTAAAGGGTTATCAACTGTACCAAAAGAAAAAAAAAAAAGCTAACAGCATGGTAGGGCAATGCTGAGTGCTGAAGGAGATGTAAGGAAAAATGTCAAGGTGCTTTATCAGAGATGTATATGAAGACAACCTACTTAAAGCCCCAGAAGGCGAGCGCTGTAACTCCGATGCTGCATTGCTGTTTCTCCTTGTAGTGCTGGGCTGGCTCCTGCTACACGCTGATTTGCTCTCCATCAGCTGCACTAGGTTTTTGTAAGGAGCTGCAGAAATTCCTCCTTCCCCTGCTCTCGTCTTGCCTTACGACTACCACGTTTACTAATCGAAAAGCTCACTTTAAATTTACCTTCTGAAGCTGCACAGACAAAGCTTAATCTTTACTGTCACCCCAACAAACTCCTGAAACAGAAATTAAGCAACCACAAGCTGTATGTGACAGCCCTTTAGAAGTCAAACCCCCACCACACATCAAAGAGTTAACTATCATTCCAAACCACAGCACGCAGGCTGACACAACAGGCACAAATTTGGGTTTTGTTAGTTTGTGTGGTTTGGGCTTTTTCATAGTTTTTTTTATTATTATTATTTTCATAAATATTTCAAGTATGGACAAGATTTTAACTGAAGCAGGTGAGTGCCAATTTAGGGAAAAAAATTCAGAAAACTGTCTGCAGAAGTGTTGAGTAGATATTGGCTTTCACATCTGACCTTTGGCCCAACAATCCGAATCCTGTCACAGCAGCTAGAGGTTGTTTTCTTAATTCAATGTCATCATCTTTGCGATAAGCAGGATCACCACTGGCACGTGCAATTACACTTTAAAAACCACTCTGAACTACAACGGAAATAAGCAGAAGCCTGCAGAGTTTGCAGAACACTGTATGGGATGTATAAATGCATGGAAATGGGGCTGGGGAGGGTAAAAAAAGTTCATAACTCTTGTGTTAAATGAGTCTGTACTTCCCTTTAGGATACCAGCATTGGAGTCTGTGAGAAGACCTCAGAGGAAACTGCAGTTTTTATGGTGGAATACAACTATGGATCCCAAGAAAACACTTGGTAAAGCTACCAGAGATCCAACTCTCCATTCAGACTTGGTCGCTCAGAACGAACATCGAGAGGCTGCAAACTCTGGATAAGCACTCCTACTGCCCGTGCCACCACAGAGCAATGAACTCTAACCAGCTTTAAGCCTCTGTGCAGGTAAATTGCATTGTCAAGTTCAGTTAGAGTATTAAGTTTGGATTTCTACCCTCAGTTACTCGTAACATTGTTCTTTCAAAGAAGTACCAGCCTGAATTTTACCTAATGACAGCACTAGTAGGAAGCAAAATGCTTTCCAGGTTCATCTGACGGGTAGTTGAGCACCCCTGCGTGTACCTGCTCGGAGCACATACTTCTTTATGTACCCATATGAACATACAATGCTATGGAATGTAAAGAAGTATGTATTTTTGGCAGGCACGGAACAACCCGTAAGAGGAAACTAAACAGCTGTTGGAAGAAACAGGCTTCCCCCTTGTTTGAATGACATTCATGTGACAAATTAACTCGCTAAGGGGTCAGCTGGTATTGCCAAAATAACACGGACTTGTTAGTACCAAATCACAAAGCCTTAAATTAGGTGACTGCAAATGTGGGTAGGAAAAGTTGCTTGTGGGTTATAAGCAGAACGTTAGCTGTACACACAAAAACTCAAAAGGAGGCTGGAAACAATTAAAACATACTAATTAAGATCGCAGCATAGCAGTGAAAATTACAATTACCAGTACACCTCATTCAAAAGACCCTAAGCAAACCTTAAAAGCCAAACTGATTACCAAAATGTATTGTTTTGGTAATCACAACAAGCCATTATTTGGTTAATCACAGCAAGTTCTGTGTGCTTAAGATAGCAGGCTTTAAATTTACATCAACCACAGGGCATTTCACCTACAGGCTGCAATTAGGACACGAGCAGAACCAGCTAGGAAATTCAGCCCGTGATTTCGAGAAAAGGATCATCATCAGAATTACTGAGCATGCTAGCATCTGCCATTTAATACGTGACACTTAAGTTAGAATTTTCTCCAAAGCAGCATTCAGCATGCTCACCGAGCTCTGCGACACAAACTGCTCTGTCAGGTTTATGTACAGAAAGTGACAATACAGAGATTTCTAGGCCACAGTTCCCAGTCAGCAGATTAAAGCTATTGACAGATTCCTAAATGAAAACACAAATGACAACTAACAGTTAGAAGTTAAGTTCCCTTGAATACTGTTTTCAAATGAACTGAATTTACTGTAACGCTAGATAAAAGAAAATTGGCCAAAGAAATATGATTTTAGAGCACCTAGGAAATTGTAAGACCTCTGTGAGAAATATCAAAGCATGGGAAAAAGTCCTACAGCAGTTTCGAGCTCCAAAAGCAGTATTAATTTAAACATACCATCCCTATGATGCTCATTATAAAATTCAGAAGTAAGGAAAATATGAGGAAAGCTCCCAGCTCATCAGTCCAGCAATTCCTATTCATAATAGCAGCCTTCTAAAAACAGTTACATGATACATGCATGCAAAGTAGACACGTTTGTCCCAGATTAAATGTCCTAACTCTACCCATGTGCTTACTGAAAAGTCCGGGAGGAGGAAAAATAACAGAAAAAAAAAAAAGAAATAGGCGCCATTTTTAGATGGAGAACCTTATTTTTAAATACTCACATAAATTCTCAAATAGCTATTATACATAGCCTGCTATTTTTGTTACCTGAAACTACAGAATAACACGTACACAAGAACGAACATTCTCTTATCAGAACCATTTGCCTAAGTAAAATGCTAAATTTCTTTGAAAGCTATTTCTTTTATAAGCAGATATTTTGGCACAAAGGCAATGGCGTCTTAACACCTAAATTAAAAACTGGGTTACAGTGGGAAACAAATCAAACTGTAGTGTCTTTTCTAAGTGCAGTGATGCTACTGAACTCGACCAGGCTCCTAGAAGCAATTTGGTATTACCAGCAGCTTTACAGAGAGGTTAACTGCTACGCATTTACGCATTTTGCTGAGGAGTTCCTGTCCTCGCCACCAATTGATGTGGCCTCCGCTATGCAATCCAACTTTTTAACAGCTTCAATTTATTTTGACAAGTTTTTGGTAACAAGTCGTCATGTTGTGTTCTTTCGCTGCTTCTTTGTGTACCATCGCAATGCGATTCCGAAACAAAATGACAGTTCCCAGCCCTACAGAAGTTAAAATTACACATCCACATTGCTTCCTGCTGGTCCACGTTAGCATGTCTCTAAGAATACATACCCAGTCACTCTGAAATGTCACATCCATCACTTAGATCAGCTGTTCAATTTTAACCGAGCACACGCTGAACTTTGGGCATCTGCTGACACAGTTGTAACTCAAACATTTCAACTGTGTGACTGACAGGGATAACAGATGCTGACATTATCAAATGCTACACGGCTTTTTTTCCAGGGCCGTTTTTTGTCCCGATATGGCCAGTACATGCAACTGTATTGCCATCCAAAAGTGCACTTGAGCAGCTGTATCTGTAAAACAGTTCCTGTATAACTGGTAAAAATAGAAACTCATTTTATAGCCGTCTTTAATGCTTAAGTCCAAGCGACACACCTGCTACGCTTCTATTAGGATCCATGGTGTGGGGAATACATTTACATAAATCTTCTCACCAGTATCGGGCTCTGCAACAAGCAGATGCAGACTATACTTGATATAGTCATTAGGGAATAGCTTGAACTCACGTTGCCTCCTATTTCCCACTGCAGTCAAAGCTCATAAAGAACTCGGCACACAACGTTTAAAAAAAAAAAAAAAAAAAAGCTATGTAAGCATGCACAAATGTATGCAGGAGCCTTAGTTGAGCAAAAACCAGACGCAGTGCCAGATAATTCTTTTAAAAACTGCATTTTGCTGGCATTAAACATGCTTACGTATTTGATCAACAGTTAAAAAAAAATCTGCCCTGCTATATTATATAATCATTCCTAAAAAGTTAATACTAACCAGAGATATAGTGGTGGAATTGAAAGCACTTGACATTTACACTTGTGCTAACCAGCCACAGCCCTGGAGCAGCTGCAAAAGGTAACCTGCCAGAAAACCAAGGGGGGTAGGGAGGTGGGAAAACAAAACCTCCTCTCCAGTACAGTTTAACATCGAGAGGCAAAGGAAGCCTACGGGAGCAGAGAGCAGAGCCTGTAAGCATGCTGTTTCTGGTCAGTGCTCTAGAGTTTAGTCACTGGAGATGGAAAACAGCTTAAACTGCAAGTGTAATTTGACTTGAGACTCCTCCAAAAGAGCCTCGAGAAATAAACACAGTCGTGTACCGTACAGTCCTTGCTGGTACATAGCTTACCATGTTGCCCTCTCCAAATTAATCACAGAATTTAAATTTGCAGTGGCTAGAAACAAAACATATAATGCAGGAGAAAGCCCCATGTTCTCCGTAAGCAGTCTGTCTAGGCTAAAGGGCCTTAGAAATGTTGTGTTGAATTATAACTTTCCTGCACTCCAATGCTTTGCTAAAGCTGGTAAAATGGAACCAAATCACCTCTTCAATGGATTTGGTCCCCTTCAACCAGCTGTAGCTATGCATTGATCACTACAGGACTTGTTTTTAAACCCGGACACTAAGCCTCTTCAGAGCAATTATGCAGCCCTCTCTGCAGAGGAGTTCGATTATTCCTGGTACTTTGAAGACAGAAGGTAACAAAAAGTAAGTTCTGTATTCCACGATTTCAAGGTGGTGTCTATAAATAAACAGCTACTGGTCTTTAATATCCTGTCCATATTCAGTGAAAATTGATCTCGTAACTTTTATGAAGATAGGCAAACACCAAAATAAACAGATTTTCCAATGACTTATTGTCTCCTGTATTTTTTCTCAAGTCTGTTGCCATTTTAACAGAACTGACCAAAAAAATTATCAAAATATGGGCCGTATTTGTAGTATACAGCAGGCCTACTACTTTGTGGAGTTGTGGGTTGGTTTTTGTTCATTTTTTAAATCATACAAGGGAAGAAACTCCTCAGGGTAGGAGCTGTATTTGTCATCTTGTACATGCTGGGCACATTATTTACTATTTAAAGATAACAAATTTGTCACTGACCTCAACAGCTACTGGCTAATGTGCTATCTAATTATAGGTCTGCCCGTGGAGATTATATTCCTTCTCCAAACCAATCTGAACAAAAGTTTTCTTTCAAAGCATTTCTGACATAATGCTTCAGTAAGAGGTTTTAAGAGCATGCTTTTTTTTTTTTTAAACATTCAGCTTCAACTAAACTTCACTTACTTTCTGAAGAGCAACTATGAAATCAAAGATCACTTTTACTGTTTTAGAAAAGAATTTAACAGCTCTTCGATTACCTCAGAACTTGTCTCTTTGAGGACTTCCATGACTATAGTGCACAGAAGTCCTGAGACACTCTCACAACAGCTGACACATCCCATCTCTCACAGATCACTGCAGTCAAAAAAATCCCACTGCCAACCAGTTCCAACCATCTGCAAGTCTAAAACCAAGGACATATCTATGAAAAGTAATCAACAGCCATGGGGAAAAATGCAATTCCATTTTGAAACACCACCTCCTATTTGCTGATTAAAGTTTATGAACTTAAACGTGATGTATATACTCCTTGCTACTGAACAGCACTGTAAATCTGCATCTTACCCCAATATTTTAATTTTTTTGACCTAAAATGTAGCAGAACGCATTGGTCTGAAGAACTAGTGGCACATATGTGCAAACTGGGGTCAGCTCAAAAAGCAGCCACTATTTCAGATGCTAACTGCAGTGTGAATAAAGCTCTCTTCACAAGATACAATGCAAATCTACAGCTAACTGGGGCAATGGGTAGAAAATATGCCCACGCTTCACAGTCGTGTCTTCAGATGAAAATTCTGCAGTCACAGGTATGTGAATAGATCAAACATATCCTGAAGTTGAAAACATGGGAAATATACCCAATCTGTACATCATTCTCACATTTTCCTCTCCTCTTTTCTGTCTGAAAAATCTCATTAACACGGAAGAGGCAGTCTGACAAGCTTTGAGGTTCGCAGTACTTTGAAAAAGGTCCAAAATAAATGCACTTTTAATATGACTGATTCGGTTAAAAATTATGTATGAAATAAAATTTTAACTTCCCTGTATGTCAGTTCAAATCTGTTTTTATCTCTATCTCCATGAACAAGTTCAGATCTACCTAGAGCATAACCTGAATTATACTTTCATCATCATACTTCACCACAAAAAAAGAAGTTGTTTCTATACCAATTCAAAAGGTATGGACAGCAGCAAATCATTGAAAGGAGAAATATTTCGCTTAGAATAGGAGGTTCTCCAAAACACACTATACATTTACTGTTGGAAAACACTGCAAAACTATTGTGGATTAACTGCTGAGAAAAAAAAAAAAAAGGCATTTTGAAAAAAAAATAATGCTATTTTTCTCTTAATATTTAACATTTGAATAGCAGACAAATATTAGAATGAAAGTTTTTTCACCTGAAAAATGAGAAATTTTCAAGTGCTCTCCTCAACAGTTTGTCTGATTTTTTTTTTTTTTCCTGCTTGGAGGCTTATCTCCCTACTGTCAGCACAGTTCAGAGCTCAAGAACTAAAATAGGTTTTGCTCTGAAGATGGAATTGGTCCCAAATAGCTACGTGATATCGACTGTAAAAAAATCTGCAGAAATTTATTTCACTTCTGTGTGTGTGTGAGTTCAAGCTCTCACACACACACTTTATTATCAATAACCAGGAATATGAATGTGGACTTTATCAATGCTTACATACACATTAAGTATATTGTTTTTGTGAATGTATATAATGCATATGCACATATAAATGCATGAATATATGTTTAATTTTCATAAGAATAACAATTATTTATATATTTATATATTTGACCTTAAGGGGAATTTAGTGCAGTGCATTCCATATAAGGCACCACAGCCTGAAGCCACAAAGAAACTCCAGCGTAGGTGGAATAAGAAAGCTTAGTTTAGGGAAGACAGGTCCCTAAGTAAGGTTTCGAGCAGAATATAATATGTACTGCTTGTGACCCATACCAGTTACAAACTAAACTTCAGAGTGTTATTTTTAACAGTGCTTTAAACATTCCGTGCCCAGTGCATTTAACAGATTGGTAGCATCTATCATTCTGTATCAGATCAGAAAGACAAGGTGGCAAATATAAAAAACGTGTTTGTTTTCATTCAGAAAGAGGCCAGTGGGAGAACTACATAATCAACATAATGAGATAAATGGCCATCATTAAAGCCTGAAAGGAAACGGAGCTTAACTTGTAAATAAAAGGAATCAAGTAATGATTTGGGGGGGGTGGGGGGGGAGCACAAGACAGTGAAAATTTTCCACAATCTGTTTCTTTCATTTTTATTTCCATTAATTTCTTCCCAGGCTGATGTGTAAAACATCTAATTCTGTCAACAAAAGAAACGACAACTTCCACAATGGGGACAAAATTCTCTCTGTTTTACCTGTTTCAGAAGTGCTCAGATACAGCTGCAACCAAAAAATTAGATACCTAACTGTTTAACCTGTCCAGATGCTAGTGAAAACTCGCGTATGGGAGTTACCTACGCAGGGTTCAAAGCACTAATACCGGAAACATTTTCTTATTGTTCCAGTATAAACTTTTGTAAAGGAGAGAGGATTTGGGAAAAAACTGTGCTATGCCTCACATTCTGCCAGCTGTCCAACTGAACTGATTCAAACCACAATTTCGATCCTTTCATCAAAGAGAAAGCCCACAGCTTCTAAAACATTCACCCACAGGAAAATCTGCAGCATCCCTATAAAGAAATGCTTTTTCATACACGTTCCCTGCATCTCATATTGGTACTTTCACACAAGCCAACTGTTAAAGGAGCCTAGGGAAGGCAACACAAAACAGAAAACTAAAGAATACTCCATCTAGGTAACTGGAGACAGCAACCAGCACTCCTGGTTAAGGCTGTTACATAAATATGGAGAATTCACATTAAACAAGTAAGTTATCAGTTCAGACTTGAAAGAACCACCTTCTGAACACCAAACCCATGCTCCCTTAACCACATCCTTTAAATGATCTCTTATAGACCTTTTACAGACCCTAGAGGAAACTGTAAATACATTTATTGTCCCAATCAACAACTCCAACCACTGCTTTTAACTTGAAGTGCGATTCCATTCCTATACACACATAAATAGTTGCATTTATTTTTTAGCCATCAGTCGTGACAGTTACGTACTAAGAGACTAACCCAGATTTCATTCCCATCTAAGACAAACACCTCCTATTTCTCTATCTTCTCTCAAATGCAAAGCAGCAGAATATAGTGAAGTTAAACAAGTAAACATACACCTTTCTTCATGCAAAGCACACCCAATTCTCCACCATACAACAACATATTACTGAACTCTTTTCAGAATGACAGCCTTGAAAAAAAATATTTATCCACAATGTGACAGGCAAACACCAATTTTTCCACAAAGTTTATGTAATCATTTTTGAAAACTACCTTAACTGAAGATTCAATGTAGAGGTACAGCATGCAGCTAGCACAAAACTAATTAACTAACTTTTTCAGAATGAGAAGCTATATAAAACCTGAAATAAGGAATTTCTTCTGTAGGTGCTTTCAATGAAACGAAATTAGATGTGTCTTATACTGTCAAATGAAATTTAATACAAGAACCCTAAGATGACTTTATAACCACACGGTGTCTTTAAAAATTACTCAGGTATTTCTAAAAACTCAAATCCCTTTCCCAATTCCAATATTTGAGAAGAACATTTTTACAAATGCTTTCTTATGATCCTACTTAAGAGCTTTTCACTTGTCCAAACTTGTATTTGCAAAATTCTACAGCCACCACATGAAGTTTCCCACACATCTGGAGACACTTCACAGCAGTAAACTGAGTGGACGAGCAAGCAGAATCACAGAATCATCTAGGTTGGAAGAGACCTCCAAGATCACCGAGCCCAACCTCTGACCTAACACTAACCAATCCTCCACTAAACCATATCCCTAAGCTCTGCATCTAAATGCCTTTTCAAGACCTAAGACAATCAGTTTCATTCTAATCATGGCTACTGAACTATTAGAAAGAATTCCTACCTAAGCAACACCAACATCTAAGAAATACAACTATATGCAGGCTTCAGGACCTGCTGAAAGAACACCATGATTCTACACTCCCATGCACTTGCCTTCCTTTCACGAACGATGACAAAATAATCTTTAAAACCAAATCTTTACCTGGGGTTTCCTCGCAGTGCGGCGTGGTGCAGAGCATTAAACCCGTTGTTGTTGGTGATGGTAACGTCTGCTCCAGCCTCTAGCAGCACGGCCAGGATGTCATCCCGCTTCTTACTTATCGCGTCGTGAAGGGGAGTGTCGCCTTCAGAATCCTGAAGCCAGAAACAACTTGGATCAGTTTTTGCATGCATCCACGTTAAAGAGAAGAGACATTTACATATCACTAGGAAAACTGACTACAGAAACACACAACAGCTCTTCACGCCTAAAAGTGGAGCTATATTGCTGAGTTCAGAGCAAGCTGCTTCCGATCCTGCTCTGGTTTTGCAAACCCTTCCGTAGGTAACCCCAGTAATTCCAGTCCTGGGCTCCCAGCCTTCTGTGGTTACCCAGCTCCCGGTACTCCACAGTTGGAGTATGCCTTCCATCTGACAGAACTGAGGGCACCGGTGAAGGCATCAGCTTCCCCATGCCTCACATCCCGATTGAGCTGATGCCCAAGTTACAATTTCTGAGTAACAGGGCAGCAACAAAGACTAACCCAACAGAGGAGACTAGCCAGGCGGGGGAAGGCTGGGAATTTTGAGGGATGATGGCCAAGATCAAACTAGCAATTAACCATGGAAAAGGCAATACCAAAAAAGACACTACGAAATAAAAGCATAAGCAGAACAGAAACCAAAATGTAGTCCAAGTAAGAAATTTAGGCACATCTGCTGTTTTAACTGAAGCACATCATTTTCCACAAAGCAAAGGCCAATGTCATGAGCAATATTAAGCTTTTAAACTTGTTATGGCAAATACCAGATTACATTACACAAGGTACGTGGAAGTATTTCACTGCATAATTGAAGGCAAATAACTCATATTTTTAGCTTGTCATTGTATTTTTCAAATATCCCAAATAAGGGAAAATGCTTTTTATTCCTAGAAGTAATTTGTGCATTATTTATTCAAGGACTCAGATGGTAGAACTGAAAAGGAATGCCCCATGACTAACAGAGAGGGAACACATCCATTTATGCTTATTTGCTTCTATAGGCAAACTCTCCAGATTTATGCTTCCAGTAAAATTCTAATGCCATATAAGTCAGGAAGGCTTTTGTCACTGACACTGACTCAGCTGGTAACTGATAAACACAGGAACTGAACATTTTAGCAATACACTGCAGCATGAAAGCAAATCTTTACCAACTTTACAGTGAGAATCACCAGCTGCCAAACAAGAAGTGCCAAATAATAGAAACACTTGAACCAGTGTCAACCAGTTTGCCAAAATTAAACCACGCAGCTTTTATTCACTTTAATTGATCCTATTTCCTGAATTTACTGTTTGTAGGCTAATATACATTTTTTGTTTACGCAGTGAATTGGGTTAAATAGTAGAGAGCTGGCCGGTTAAATTCCAGTCATGCCTCAGTCTGCCCCTCCTGTGCTCTGATCCACCAAAATCAATCACCAGCTCACAGTTGCATGAGAGTTGCTCCGCATACATGCAGGATCTGAAAGTTCAGTATTTTCAGAGACAACTGTATTTTCCAGGTGGAGTTTCATGGCACCATTCTACTGAGCTTTTCAGACCAAACACACTTCTATAATTCAAACTCGAGATACCCACATTGGGTATCCGTACCTCATCCATCATTACGTGATAGACACAGCCACCCTTTACAGGACTCAACCCAACAGACTCCTTATTGATCTGATGTTCAACAAATACTAAATAGGGGCTGGATAGCTGACACTGCTCATCCCTCAGCCGGATCAAGCGAGTGCCTGCAAAGCCAGGTGAAAGCAGATGAACAATCACTTTATTTGCTAATTTTAAGAACGTTTGCTCATCTTTTGTTACATGGATATACAGTTTCAAAAATCCTTTTTGACATTATGGCAAAAACAAGAGAATTAACGTGTTATTACAATATATCTTGATTTTCCTGGGACATTACAGCTTTTTCTTTCAGTTGCAAACCTCTTCAAACTCCACCTTTCTGATTTCTTCTACTAATGCACTGCATTCACAAGGTGGCTGCGTTCAGCTCCTGCAGAACGTGGATGCCTGCTTATTTGACAGCTGGTTTCTCCTCTACCTTCTCAACGGGAGGCTGCACTCATATGCCGCAGCTTCCGCCACATTAATTATGGATAAAACTCACTCCCTGTGTTAATTCTGGTACTGGAGGCCCTATGCATCACAGCTTTTTAGATAAAAGCCTGAATTTAAAAGAGAATTTAGCCAAACAGTTTTAACAACGATAGGTCAATTCTTAAAGAAAGTTGTTTTGTTTTGTTTTTTAATGAAACATTCCACAGTATCACCAGCTAAAAAAATGCCAAGCTGTGGCTTGCAGAAGGAGCAAACAGCTGCAGATTCAATAAAGGAGGAATTAAACAGGAGAAAAAGTTAACAATTACAGATAACTACAGGCTGTGAAAATATCAATTCACACAAACTGGTTTGAATAAGTCAGGTGCCTGTATCTAGGTGTCAAGAAAATAAATTAATGTAAGAGTATTTTTATTACAGTTCATCATGTTAGGGGAGATGCTGGGACAGATAACTTCACGAGATCTGTGCCTTTCAATCCTTTTCTCTATAATTCTTCTATCACCTATACACAGCATCCACACAGAGCGAATCAAAATTAAATACCTAAAAAGTGAATCCACGTCAACATTTACATTACCTGGAGACTAGGATGGCAGCCAAAGTCCAGCAGAGTCTTCACAACTTGTAGATGACCTTTGTTGACCGCAATATGAAGTGGAGTCTGCCTCCGTTTGTTGCGAGCATTCAAATCCGCACTGCCTCGATGCAAAACCTCAATCACAGCACCCTCGTCACCAAAGGCTGCATGATGGACAGCCCTGTCTCCATCTTTGTCCTAAAGCAGAAACATTATTTTGATCCAGTGTGTTCCACATTTCCTTTCAACAAGATGATGAATTTACACTGACTCATTACACATTCTCAATTTCTTCAAAGAAAGAAAGTTAAATAACCTCAATGCTTTTCAGATACTGAAATAATTAAAAAATTGATCAAAATACGAACAATAGAGAATGAAGAACCTCTGTATAAAAATATACACATTCTATCTAGCAGTATCAGGACATCCCCAGAAAATGTCACCATGAATAAATACACTTTGCACAGCAGGCAAAGCAAGGATTTTTATCCATTGCTTCCATGCCACAGACCATGACAGTGAAGTAAACAGACTAAAGTTTTGCTCTGGCCTTAACAGAGCAGCTCTGCAGCATCTTCTAAGGCCTAAAATGTATGTTAATATAATGCTAAGAGCCCAAGCATAGAAAGTTGTTTTTCTGTTACCCAAACAATGCCTGGGCCCACTATTAGTTTCTGAGCACTCTATTAAGCTTTAATTTATATTCTGAGAAAGAGAAATTTGACGGATCCTTCTTGTGCTCCACAAAACGAACAAAGGCTACACCGCCAATGCATTACATCTAAGTATAAAAGAGGTAAAATCAGTTAAAAATGCAAATATTACAATCTGCTGGTAGAAAATTCTCCCAGGAACAATCATTCTAAAAAAATAAAAAATAAACAAGAAATCCTTCCATTTTAAACTGAGAGTTGGCAGTTGTATTACTCTCTGCTCAAACTTTCTTTTAAGTAAACACTGTATATAAGGAACAGGGTAAGTATCTGACGTTGGAGATGCAGCACCTGACAGTATCTTCCTCCTCTGAATGCCACAGGCAGCGTGCTGGCCTATTGCACTCTACTACTGAAATGAAATAAAGGAAATTAAGAAGGGGCTTCATCCACTACAATCCCATACCAGCTTTACACAGTTCTATATACGAGTTATATTTCACATAATTAAAGGTGTTAAAGAACTGGGTATTCAACCTTTGTAATACTGTCAGCAGGAGGCTAGTTTGAGAATGTAATCATGGTAAGAAAAAAGAGTTTCCACTCACTGACATTTAAAAGAATTATCTGACCCACACATTGAACAGTGCAAGGCAGGGAAGCAGAAAAAGGACCCAAACAGGAAAAAAAAAGAATAATGTATGCAATTTCCCATTACTTAGAGCAAATTCAAGATCAAATTGTTTTAAATACCATCACCGCAATAATTATATCTAGATAAAAACATTACAGAAGGCAGTATGTACTTAGTTATGTTTCCCATATTTTTCCCCAATGGAGAAAATAAAAAAAACAAAAATCATAAAAAAACATTTCTCAGAAGATATAATGCTATCAAATAGGCTGCTACTTTCTTAAAATAAATGCAGTCGCAACTTACTGTTCATCTAATGCAAGAAAGCCAAAATAAGTTCTGTGTAATTCCAAAGAGTTAACAGAGCATTAATAGAGCCATTACAGATAGTGCGAACTATCAAGAAAAGATTAAGTGAATTACTACTTAAATGAAAGTGATGTTGTCTCCCCATGAAGCCAAAATTTAACCCTCAGGTGAAAGTTAGAACAATCTAAGATCCATTTTGCCCACTTAAAAAAGATAGCAATATAATAAGGAATCGGTTCTAGTAACAAGGAAACAATTTTTCTAAAAGATTTTGGTGGCTTAGAAATACTGATCATAGGCAGCAAAAAATGCAATTAATTTCCCAATAGCTAACAAAGAGGAAGAAAAGAGACAGGTGTACACAAGGTATCAGTGAGACATAGAATCAATATCCTGAAGGTCAGAGTCCTGTGCACTGTAGAAGTCATAGCCACTAGGAAACTGAAAAGTAATCTCACATCTCTCCCACATCCCATTCACCCCCGTCCCACAAAACAGAAATGCACACACTAAATGGCAGCTTTTAAATACAAAGCTACACATCTTGTACTAAACACATGACGCTTTTAAGATCCTGTCCAAGAAAGGCAATTTGTATAAAATATAGTCCTATTCATTTCCTTGCACCCTGGCTATATACCATTTTAAAACCTTATTTCCCTACACACCCAATTACACTGCAATTTTTTCAATAGTTAGCTACCAACAAGAAAAGCAGTTTGCCTGTCACCTGGCACACTTTGTATTTCTGTACATAGCAAAGTTTAAAACTTAAGGGGACAAAAAGAGTGTATTTTAATAATATTTAACTTACCTCTGCTTCTACATCCACATTCTGTTTCAGAAGCAACTTCAAAATGTCAACGTGGCCATTCTGACTAGCCGCTTGCATAGCTGTGTGTCCAGCACATTGTCCATTTACCTGGAAGCATATTAATACTTTGAGATCATCTGCAAGATACACACATGCGTACCTATGAGACACAGTATACATTCAAGTGTCTTAGAAAACTTAAAGCAACAGCATATCAAAGCACATAAAGCTATCTAAACTATTTTTAGACAGCTGTATTTCCGACATACATTAGGATCTCCTAGGAGAAGACCTCCTTACCATTTTTATAGAATTATCTGGATTGAAGGAAAGACTCAAAGGGATTTACTTCAAACATCAAGACCTTAATGATAGTTGGATTAAAAAAAAAAATCACCTCTGGCTACTGTAAAGACCAGATTTTGAGAACAGGTCTCAGAATGATGCCAGTTCTCTGTTCTCAGAACAACGACAACTCTCTCTCCCTCTCATCATCATTTTCTAATTTATGTCAAGAACGAGAGTCAATCTGAACAAAATACCATGCTTTGTATAATCTTGAGCTGCAGATTACCCCTCAGAACTGATGGAGTTTAACCTCCGTTGTAGTGAGAAAAATATCTCGTGATTTCAAAACATGCCCCCTGAAGGAAGCCCTAACATTCTTAAACATTTTCTTTTAGATTTTTCACTGTTATGTGATTAGACAATTTGGTAAAAAGTACCTGACAAAGTGCATTAGGTGGTCTATTTCATGAATTAGAAAAAGAAAAAAATAAAACAAAACCAATACACACAAAACCCACCCAAATCAATCCTCCTTCCCTTTATCTCAAAACAAAAGAAGTTCAAGACCCTTTGCTAATTGCAAGCGTTTGTCTCTCCGCCCTGACTCTGGAATACACATGCCTAAAGGTATTTTAATTCACAGCAGACAATGTAACACAAAACTTGACCAGTAAAAAAAGGTACTAAGCAGCATTTTCATACATCCCCCAGCACATTTCATAGGACAACAAATAGAAGAGACACTGGGACCAGCTGACACACTACTGTCTGGCAAGGGTTATCTAGGACAACTTTTTTCAATATTACAGGTCCCCAGAACAAGCCCCCTCCAGAACTGAACACTCACATCCACATCTGGTCTCTTTAGCAGATCTTCCACTTTAGCAACATCTCCGTTGGCAGCAGCTTTAACCAATTCTTCATTGAGATCTCCAGATTCTTGGGTTTCAAATAGTTTCTTCAATAGCTGGGACAATCTCTCTGGAATTATTAAACAAAGCACAGTTAAGATTACAATTTTAGTCACACAAGAACAGAAAAATGTGTGAAATTTGTTCCTAACGACATGTACATAGTAATATACAAACCACCATAAAATGGCAGCTTTAATTTACTATTCAGTTTCAAGGAAACACTGCAACCCCATTATCCTTCACATAGTAGAGGCCATCACATCACATATTTCATAACAAAGTTGATTTAACCACAAACAGTTTGTCTACTGTGAAATACAAAAGGGCAGGGGGGATGTAAAAATGCATGTTGATATACCAGGCTTTTTTAGTCTTCTAGCTTAACTTCATATTAGACTAAAAAAAAAAAAAATCTCCCACTGCGATTAGTTAAAGAATGTCTAATTAAGTTTAAGACAACGCGTTTAAGGAAAGAATACTATCCTGAGTAACTGCTTGCAACAAATTCCTCCCTTATGCTTGTTATCCCCCAAAACCTTTTAAACAAGGAACAAATACACTGCTTGCTACACCCAGTGGCACACTCTTCACGCCTCAGAGCCTATTCCAATCTAACATCCCTTCTAATCACTTCAATTTTAAAGCCCTTAGAGCTGAACTGTTTTAAAGCCCTCCAAGCTTGCACTATACTTGTACTGTAGCCAAACAGAAACACAAATTTGATTTGGAATTTTTGCATCTTACCAAGAGAGGATCAAATAACATCTCCATACCCACTGCAAGCTTATTCTTGTGTCTCTCTGGGAAGTTAACATTGGATTAGCTGAACCCTGAGTCTGAGTTTTATTAACTTAACATACAAATGATGTACCAGTACTTAACAATTTTGTGATTAACACCACTACCCATCATACAGACGTTACAGGTTATTCTTCAAACTTACCACCAGATGCATTACTTATAGCGGATCCTGCTGATGCCACCTTTGAGACAGCTGCTGGATTATACGTCCACGATGTCCCACAGACCTCCACCTTTAAGTCACTATCTGAATAGATCTGCTGGACGCGACCAACTTTACCCAAAGTCTGCATTGAAGAAAACATCAAATGTAAATAACACTAAAAATAAAATGTTGAGAAATATGAAAGTTGTAACAAAGCATAGATTTTATGAAGTCTGTTGTATAATAGTACAGTCACTAATCCCTTTAACTAAGTTTCATCAGGGTAGGCAGATTACAATAGCTGAGCAAGTATTACCCTGCTTAGTGAAATGTACTTTCTCCGACTTAGAACAAAGTCACAACTGACTCCCATAACCTCCAGGTACTTTAATAATCACAATCAGAAAAACTGTATGAGTTGTACGATCCTAATAGTCCAAACATACAAGTACTTACAGGAAGCATTGCTTCAGCCCACTCTCCATGACCTCTTTGAAGAAGCTTGATTCGCTCCAAGTCATAGCAGACTTGAACAAGGTCACCCACTTGAAACTGAGAGGTGCCTCCTTCTGCACCTTGAGCAGCATCTCCACTTCGGACAACATTGGCTTTGGTGAGAACAGCTGGATTAAACGTCCACCTAGACAACGAATCATTTAAAGCAGAGTCTATAAACTTGGGAAGTGAAAGAATGCTTAAAATAATTTCCTTGTATGCCTAAAGCTCTCTACAATTTGATATTACATCATATATCCTGCTAACCATTTTTTTTTGCACAATCTGGCCACTGTAGTAAAAGAACAAAAAGGTTTGCTTGGTTTTTTTTACAAATACATTAACAGTAAGAGAAGGGCCAAGGAGGACCTCCATCCTTTACTGGATGCAGTAGAGAACATGACTAATGGATAAGGAAAAGGCTGTGATTCTCAATGCCTTTTTTTTTTTTTTTTTTTTTTTTTTTTAAGTCTTTAATAGTCGAACAGGGAATAGAGTCATCCCCCCGAGATTCAGGTGGAATCAGTAAGAGACCTGCCACTCCACCTCCACTGTCACAAGCCTATAGGGCCAGATCAGATCCACCCCAGCATGGGTTCCTGAAAGGCAAGTCCTGCCTGGCCAATCTCATCTCCTTCTATGACCAGGTGACCCGCCTGGTGGACAAGGGAATGACTGTTGGTGTAGTCTACCAAGATCTCAGCAAAGCCTTTGACATGGTCTCCCTCAGTATTCTCTTGGAGAAGTTGGCAGCCCATGGCTTTTACAGGTACACTCTGTGCTGGGTTAAAAACTGGCTGGATGGCCAGGCCAGAGAGTGGTGTGAATGTAGCTGAATCTAGCTGGCATGAGTGGTATTCCTCAGGGGTCAGTGTTGGGGACCATCCTCTTTTAGTATCTTTATTGATGATTTGGATGAGGGAATTGAGTGCACCCTCAGCAAGTTTGCAGATGACAGCAAACTGGAGGGAAGTGTCCATCTGCTGGAGGGTAGGAAGGCCCTGCAGAGGGACCTGGACTGGATGGGTCAATGGGTAGAGGCCGATGGGATGAAGTTCAACATGGCTAAGTGCCAGGTCCTGCACTTTGGTCACAACAACCCCATTCAGCAATACAGGCCTGGGGCAGAGGGGCTGGAAATCTGTGAAGAGGAAAAGGACTTGGGTGTGTTGGTTGATGCTTGCCTGAACATGAGCCAGCAGTGTGCCCAGGTGGCTGAGATTGCCAACAGCACCCTGGCTTCTATCAGGAGTAGTGTAGCCACCAGGGCCAAGGAGGTGATCGTCCCCCTGTACTCTGCTCTGGTGAGGCCACACCTCCAGTGCTGTGTTCAGCTTTGGGCCCCTCACTGCAAGAAGGACATCGAGGCCCTGGAGCATGTCCAGAGAAGGGCTACAGAGCTGGTGAAGGGCCTGGAGCACAAGGCCTGTGAGGAGCAGCTGAGGGAGCTGGGGGTGTTTGGTCTGGGGAAGAGGAGGCTCAGGGGAGACCTCACTGCTCTCTATCAGCCACCTGAAAAGAAGGTGTGGGGAGCTGGGGGTCAACCTCTTCTTGCAGGTAACTAGTGATAGGACTAGAGGGAATGACCTCAAGTTGTGCCAGGGGAGGTTTACGTTGTAAGTTAGGACAAATTTCTCCTCAGAAAGAGCAGTCAGGCATTGGAACAGGTTGCCCAGGGAGGTGGTAGAGTCACCATCCCTGGCAGTGTTTAAGGAATGTTTGGATGTGGTACCCATGGACATGATTTAGGGGGGTAGATAGTGTTAATAGTGGGATGGTTGGACTAGATGATCTTGGAGGTCTTTTCCAAGCTTGAAGAGTCTATGATTAGATGAGATCCCCAACTTAAGAAGCTCACATCTTAACCCCTTTTCCTGAAACCCCACAACACACTACTATTACCATTCCCCCTTAAAGCCATGGGATACGTTCTAATTTAAAAAAAATAAAATACTGTATAAAACACTGTCTTAGAAATAAGATACTCCACAGCTTTATTATTTTGGACTCAAACTATCATTAAGTATGAGAGGGAGCAAATTTTTCTCCCTAAAGCTTTAAATCTTTAAAGATCTGAGAGCTGCGCTATTAAAGTCCTTGTTACACATTGCAAAAGCAATATAAAAATTCTCAGGGAAATCTTAATATACAGAAAAGGAGAACAGAACATTTCTGGCAGCAAGTGATCACAGTGCAGAAGGCAAAGGCAGTCTGTGAGATCAGTGACAGAAGGCTACATAACAAACCTGTTGCCACTTGGATATTGTACTACAATGTCATGATCCTCATCAATGCCACAAACTGTTCCAGTTGTTGTTAAGGTTTCAAACATGCCATCAGTCCATCCTCCGTGACCATGCTGCAAAGACTGTACAATTTCCAAATCAAGGTCAATGTTTACAAGGTCACCAATCTGCAGCCCACCAGGATTTCTGTTACCGTTTTGCTCACCTGAAATGGAAAGAGAAGAAAATGTTCGCATGACTACATTAATTTTCCAAGCAATCTAAACAACACAAATTCATTTCTGACACAGAACTGATACCCACAAAACCTCTCCGTATCTATGAAACTGGAGTGGCCAAGAGCTGAAAGGGAGGTGAACAGGTTAAAAAGAACCCTGAGTCCCTGGGTATGGAATTATCTATTTCTCTTTGAGTTTTCACGGCAAATAGTGAAATGGTAAATGATAAATACTTGTGACAGGCTCTAGTTTGACCTCTAACAGGAAGGGTAACAGCTGTGGTGCTAGACATCAAAATTAGCTCTGATAGTTTTGAGGCATCACATACAAAGTGCCATGTACCCCCTCAGAGGCTGAAAGATAATCAGAATGCCCACAGAAAGTGATTTTTTTTTTTTTTTAATTGGGTCAGTTCCTGAACGTGGAGAAAACACTGGCAAAAAAGAAAAACACTGCAAATTTTTGTGCAAAAACCTTCTCCAGACAATGCCTGATTTCAAGAGACACTTCATACCAAAAAGTCAAAAGCTGGGAAAAAGCAGCATACATCCACATACATCAAGCTATGTTAACTGATGAGAGAATGAACTTGTGGATCTGCTCACTGACAGAACAAGAGGATGGTATTTGGTACTGTCCACTGAATAACCGCAGTGACAACTGCAGAACTCATGTAGATGGAGTTCAACAGCAACATCAGTGGCAAAGGAGAGGGTGAGCCTTTAATAACACTGCTGCCTTAAAGGGAAAAAAAGTGTTTTTCCTCTTCCAAGCAAGAGGCAATAATGGAGGAGGGGTCCTCACATTGTAGTAAGCAGAAAAATGTAGTTCGATTCAGAGAGACGATGACATTCTTTGGAGGGAGACCAATTCCAGAGACCAAAATCCACACCAGGTGTTGCAGCAAAGTCTGCAGAGGACTTAATGGTCAAGAAGAGACTACAATGCTGCTTTAGAAGAAACTGCTTAGAGAGGAAACATGGCCACAAGCGGATGCTCACGTTCAATGGACGTTGACTTCTACGACCACTCACACTGTCACAGTGACCTCTCTCTGTCCTGGTCTCTGTTTAAAGGACCTATAGACAGAACGCTATTTTGAGTCCGCACCCTTTACCTTTGCAACAAAACACTCACAACATGGGAACAGCCAATCCTGCACCGACAAAGTCAAAAAATATTTCTACAGAAAAGCTACTGATAAAAAAAACTCACTAGAGAGAAAACTGATCATTTGAAGACAAATGCTCCAGAGACGGCCATGATTAGACAGGGAAGAAAGAGCAAAATTTATAGAAGTGTTAACTGGAGAAAGGGGTGTCTGAAGGTTATCTGGTCTGATATTCCACACAAAGCTGAGCTAGCAATGACCATCTGAGGTCAGCTACGGCTTTGTCTATCTCCATTCTGAAAGTGAAGTTGAGCAGAGGGCTGGAGCACCTCTCCTATGAAGAACGGCTGAGAGAGCTGGGGATGTTCAGCCTGAAGAGGAGAAGGCTCCAGGGAGACCTTACTGCAGCTTTTCACTACTTAAAGAAGGCTTATAAAAGAGACGGAGACCAACTTTTTGCTCAGGCAAATGGCAGGATAAGGGGAAATGGTTTTAAACTACAAGAGGGAAGATTCATTTTAGATGTTAGGAGGAAATTCTTCCCTCAGAGGGTGGTGAGGCACTGGAACAGGTTGCACAGAGTGGCTGTGGATGCCCCATCCCTGGAATTGTTCAAGGTCAGGTTAGACTAGACCCTGGGCAACGTGGTCTAGAGGGTGGCATTCCCCCTTCATGGCAGGGGAGCTTGTAACTACATAGTCTTCAAGGTCCCTTCCAACTCAAGCCATTCTACAATTCTATGAGCATTTTCAGTCACCCTTCAATGAGCAGTAGACAGTTGGTGGATTACATCTTCACCTCTTCCTTGCCAGACTGAACAAGCCCAGCTATTTCTCCTTGTGAATCATGTCCTCACAGTCCCTTAACCACTTTGGCAAACCAACATCAGACAGAACCTGTAGAGTTTCTAAAACACTTTTTTGAACTGAAGGTGTGGAGGGTGAAAGTGCCAACACGAACTGGACACAGCCTCATCATCATTGAGAAGAAAGGGCCTCAAGTTGCCCCAGGGAGGTTTAGGTTGGGTATTAGGAGAAATTTATTTATTGAAAGGGTTGTTAGGCATTGGAATGGGCTGCCCAGGGAAGTGGAGGAGTCACCATCCCTGGAGGTCTTCAAAAAACGTGTAGATGTAGAACTTAGTAGCATGGTTTAGTGGTGGACGTGTCAGTAATAGGTTATAGGTTGGCCTAGATGATCTTAAAGATCTTTTCCAATCTGAGTAATTGCCATATAGCCAGCCCACTATCCAGTTTGCTTTGTTTGCAATGATGGCATACTGCCATCATATTTGGTATTCACTGCAACACCCATGTCTTCCTTGGCAAGGCTCCTCACTTAGGAATGCACAATTCCAAGTCTGTCCTGGTACATAGTGTTATTTCAACCATTCCAACCACTTCTGGTTGAAGTCCGTGAGGTCTCCACTCACCAAATTCTTCACTTTCTCACAATTTTTCTGAATAAAGCTCTGCTTTCCACTACACTGTTCAGCCAATTTGGTGTCACCTGCAGATTTTCTGCGACTGGATTTGCCTTATCATAAAGGTCACTGAGGAGGTACTGAACAAAATTAGCCTCAGTATTTTGTCCTGACTACTATTTTAATTAGGCCCCTGCTGAACTGTTATTAGTACTCTACTCTAAATAACACAAAGCTTCAAAAATAACTTTCTAGCTTTTAGTGCAAGCATAGATTTAAATTCACAGCATGAACTTATCTGTGAACTATGTTTAGAATACAAATGAAAGGGACAGATGTTCTATCAAAGAGTGAGATTGAGAAGATGGAGCATAACGTGGTTAGAATGATGAACTAAGTTCGTTGTCATCCATTAAGAGCAACTTGACAATGTAGAAGAGAAAGAATTTAAACAGTCTCCTACCAACTTCAGTGATTAACATTGATGCACTCAAACACAGTATCACCCAAAAGCAAGCTACACGTAGAAAGTATAGACCTGTACTTTTAAAACATGAACCAAAATAAATGCAGGGTATGCATGAGAACCTAGGTTTACTGTGTGTAACAAAGAACCTATTCCCAGTTTTACATTCCCACTCATGTCAGACTCAAGTGACAAAAGTCACTTCAAGTACACAAGCAAGATACAAAGATCAGAATAACTTGCATTTTTACTTCCAAACAATTCCTCTACATAACAGTACATAGCCTTCTGGACAACATTTTATTATTATATTTTTAATAAAAAAGGCAAACCTTTACTGTTTTCACCTTTTTACTATTGCTGTCAAAAAGCAATAGTGCAAAAAGCAGAATTTTCTGTAGTATCCCATTTTATGTCCAGATGTTTCACAAAGGAAATACACATTAAGACAAGGGGCAACGGGTGCAAGCTGGAACCTGGGAGGTTCTGCTTAAATATGAGAAGAAACTTCTTCACAGTGAGGGTAGCAGAGCACTGGAACAGGCTACCCGGGGGGATGTGGAGTCTCCTTCTCTGGAGACATTCAAAACCCGCCTGGACACATTCCTGTGTGACCTGATCTAGGTGTTCCTGTTCCAGCTGGAGGATTGGACAAGATGATCTTTGAAGGTCTCTTCCTATCCCTAACATTCTGTGTTAGATAACACAGACATTTGTGCCTAGGAATTCATAAACTTTATTCCAACTTGACTGTATTTCAAAAAAACAGAACATCGGGCAATTATTTTTATTATTTACTCCGCACCTATTTGTAGCCCAGCTAAGACACAAGAGGTCAGTGCAATAGCAGATATGGGAAACTGCAACCAAGATTTCACAGCATATACTAGTCTCAGCACAAAGTAATATGCAAAATTGTATGTTCAACTGGGTTTGTTTATGGCTGAGTATATTCTACTTGTTAAACATTTCTGAATACCAAAAAGTCCTAGAAGAATGCATTGATATTTAGCTCCTTAGAAATACACCGCACAACACGTGACTATTTATTGCTCGTTCAACATTTAACAGCTCCCTTGCCATCAGTCTGGCACATTGATACTAAATAATATTGAGGAAGGAGTTACAGTTCATTATTAATGCACTGAAATGCTACCATTTACAGTTCACCAGGAAGGACAGTCATTTTAGATTACATTTGAAAAGAAACCCACACGTATAATTAACATGGATCAAAACAAATTTACACTGTCTTCAACTCACCTAACACAGGACAATGGTCCCTGTAGAAAGAGCCTCCTTTTGCATCTTGGACACATTTCAGGTCAGACTAGGGAAAGAGATTAAGGGAACATTAGTCCTCACTGAATGAGTCTCCAGTTAACATAAATCAGTGGAACTAGAATTGAAATACACTCAATTAAGCAAAAATGAAAATTATGCGTACAAAAACATCTTCCATGAAAGTCACTGGAGCAAATAAGCTCAAATAGTTTCGAAGCCGTCAGCCTTGACATTCTCAAAATTTGAGTATCACTTACCAATACAAAAGGCTATAAAAGATAATTTTTTAACCCAAAAAGGTAGTAAAATAACACATCTCCTTGGCATTGTTCTATATAGTTATTGTTTAAAAAAAGCATATGAATACAAGCAAAGAAGAAAGAAGTAACTACAGACAGTGCTTGAGGCCACAGCCTTTCCTGTACAATGTTATTTCAGGCTCACCAGTGCTGTCCCCTGTTCCCAAACATTTTTCTCACATATATATACACATATTAAAAATTTAGAGAATAAAACCTAGCACCTGAATTCTAGAAACTGAACAATTTCCTATGAAAAACATACAGAATACAAAGATGCAGGTTTAAATTAAGCTGAACTAAACGTGATCATTTAAAGACAGAAGTTCAAAAGCATATGCCTGCAGAAAGATCATTTTATATTACGTGAGGCACAGAAGTTTCAAGTGTGATAACCAGCTCCTATTCAGGAAGCCAGGGAAGGCTCCTGTGATTCTCCCTTCCTCTAGTTCTTTCTCTGCGTAACCCTTTAAGCCAAAGGGCTACCATCTGGCATTGCTCCTTACGGGGAACAATCCTCACTAAACAAAGGGCATTTTGTGTGCATGATGAGCTGGGAAGGAGACCGGGAGCTGTCTGTACATGTGGCAGAATATTCTAAGGGAATGGGGGAAGAAATAAAGATGACAGGCAGCTGGGATCTAATCAACCCAAACTAAGCAAATGTTTTATTAATAAATATTTTTTCCACATCTAGGATTTATTGACAGACTGTACTCCTGCAAAAGGATTAACATAAACTCTTTGAGACTTCCAAGCCACTGAGGGAGGCACTGATGACCACCAGGCTTCCCCCAGTGACCCGGACCTACGAAGAAGGCACCATCACTTTCTGAAAAAACAGCAGAAACTGCTGGATTGAAATAATGAGATATAGCTGTGCTGCAAAATAGGAGAAAGGAGGAGTCAGCTGGGCAGGGAACAGCCGTGTACAACAGCCTGCTGCCACCCGGTGGGCAGGCCCTGGCTTCGAGTCGGCCGGGGACAAAAGGGCTGCGCTGAGGGCCCCAGATGGCGAACTGAGGGACACCCACAGACCCCTAACGGGCCTGGAAGCACTCGGTCCCATCCCCTGGACACAGCCTCCTGGGCCAGGCAACAATCACTGGCACAAGAGTTGGTTTTCTTTCTTCACAGCATCGAGCAGAGAGTGCAGGAGGGCCCACACGCATCTCCTTGCAGCCAGGCGATGCTCGCGCACAACACAAGGATGGCTAAAAGCTAACTGCAGAAATAAAATAGTAATTAGCCTTTTACTGAATATCTTGCAGCAGAAATTCTCAGGAAGCAGGTTAGGATACCTTGGTTTTTACAGAGTGACACAAAACCCTCCAAATCTGCTCTGTCTTACTAGCCAGCCTGCACCACACAGGTTATTTCTGGAATATAATGATATACTTGGGTGCAAAACTAAGCTGTAGCTTGATGTCCAGCATTAGCTTTACACTCATCTTCCTTCCAGCAACATGGTGGAGTCAATGTTAAATTACTACAGAGGAAAAGAGTATGATCTATCACAGAAAAGCAAAGTAACCTGTTCATTTTTAACACGTGTGTCTTCACCAAAAAATTGGAAAGGACTCGAAATGCACAGAAAGATGAGGCACTGACAGAGATGAAGGCAGTAAAACTCATATATGCTGTATTGACAAAGAGTTCCTTTGACAACTTTGTAAACAGCACTACCAACAAAAGTAACATCAGCATAATATAGGCCTTATTAAAACACAACATAACCAACACTAAAGAAAAACACACAGGAGTTTCATGACAGGAAACTTCTTATTTGTACTTCAGAAGCATGAAAGCCGATTGAGCAACTAGAATTCTACTTGCAGCAAACCAGATACCAGTTTTATCAAAAATGGAGAACATGAAAACATGCTTTCTCCTGCCCAAGTCATTTAATTCAAGATGAAAAAAATTAATTCAAAGATGAAAACAAAATATAAGCTTTCATACATTAACTGGATGTAGAAATCATTCAATGAACCCAGAAGATGATTCTCTTCTGAGAAAAGAAACAAAAACAAGCTGTAGATTTTGTGGAATTTATGTATACTTAGAGAAGAGACGGGAACCCCAGTTAAGCAGAAAATCATTAAAATGAAAACTCAACTCAGTGGGTAATGACAGTTTCTGCCTACATCAATCTTCATTCTTTTACCATCTACTTACTGACTTTGCTGAAAAACTCTCTGCTTTTCAGCAGTATGTGACTGGATTACATGAAGATCATGATCTTCTCAGCCAAATGGGAAATACAGAAGATGTAACAGCTGGCTTTGACTTACTATCCAATTATACCAATGAAAACCCAGCCATTTCATCATCATAAAAACTTCAAGGAATAAAAAAAGTGTATTACAGCAGTGTCAGCAGATGGTGTAAAAAGGGCCATCATCTCTGACCTTGAAGAGTAAAACAGTGCTGAAAGAGCAGCTGCCTATTGGGATAGCTGAGTTATTCCCATCAGCACAAAAGGCCAGCCACCCAAACCAGGGAGGTAAGTTTGCAGACGTAATACGGAGACCAGGTGTGCTAAGAAAAAGAAGAATGTTTGTGAAACAGCACCTACATCAGCAGTAAATACCAGGACAGAAATTAATACTGATCTGACAGTTAAACCAGCCAGAACCATGCACAGCTGCAGGTGTTTGAGGTGGGAGGGAACACACACCCTAAAGGTCATTTTAAGTCTCAAAACTGAGAAATGCTTTTGGCAAGGAAACATGCTCTCGCAGGGCAAATGAGGAAAGCCAGAGCACGCAGCTTTGTCACTGGGTTACAACGATGAGGGACTAGACAAATCCATAAGCTCTAGCTAAAAATTTTAAGAAATGCAGCATTTCAAATTAAATGAACTGAAAACTTTTTCAGTTTCAAGAATCTGAGAAGAGTGAAAGCAAATAAAAGGAGATATTAGAGAAATAACTGAAATGATAAAGAGGTATGAGGTGTAAAAACAACAGCAACAGCTTCTTATAGAGGAAAATCAGAATGCAGACAAATCCTGACTGGATGGTTTACTGAATGGACTGAATGGTAAGGGTCTATTGATTATAGGTACTTATTAAATTTTTCCACATGTAACTTTCTTTGTTTCCAAAGAGGATCATTTTAAATTCACGACTGTCTTCCTTGGAGGTTTATATGATAAATTAAAAAAATGTAAAATGTATTTCTGTTTAAGGGAAGTATGTTTCTAAGCAGCTCACTTATGGGGAGATGAAAAACTGCTTGGTTGAGACTACAGGAGAATGAACAGAAATAAAGCCATGTGAAGAGAAGCAAAACAAAGTCAGCTGACAAATGCAAATAAATATACATGTACAAGGTATATACATACACATAAACATCTCACTCCTCTCTCAATTTAAAAACAACTACCCCCTACTTCCTAAATCATACTGAAGTCACAGCTTGCCAATATAGAAAAAGAAGCCATTGTATTCATAATAATAGGAATCAACAACTCTATGCTTCCAGCAACATTCCAGATAAATTTGTGGATTAAGATGAAATTGCCTCTTTGAGCAATTCCACAGCTGCTTGTGAACTGAATTCTTGTTTCTTGGATTCTTCCTACACTCCTCATTTTTGAGGTATAGGAGACAAGGTGACAGTCTGGAGATTTGCATTTTATGTTGTAACTGCAGCAGAAAGTATTTCTGCATATTTTATAACTCTCACCTGCAATGCCTCATGTGACAAGAGGTTTGCCTTGTTATTAATTTAAAAATGTGTGCTAACAAACCACTCTTAAAATCCTCTGGAGTGATTTAAAAGACTATCCTTTAAACATAACCCAATAAATATTGATGAATAGAAATTGGGTATCAGCCAGGATCAGAAACAAAGTTTAAAAATAACATCAAAAATGTAAGGGCCAGGAATCTTATTAGCCTCCTTCATGCACTCAACTATTCAGACTTTTGTGGGAGAAAAAAAAAAGTACACAAACACAGATGGCTTACAGATTACTGTGACAATGATGGATGATAACTACAGTTACTTCTTTCAGAGGCTACACAGATGAAAGGAAGATCCTCCATAATGAAAAACAAGAGGAGGAGGTTAATCACAGCAGAAAAGGCAAGTGGTATAACACAAAGAAATTTAATAGCACAGAAATAATTTCTAAATACTGAAACAGATTTAGGACATTCCTGCTAGAGGAACCATTGTCTTCAGTTATTATAGCAAAATCATTCTACCAGTAAGTAGTAGAATTGTAATGCTTATTGAAAACCAATAGATGTTACATCTTCATGTGCTTGACATGAAGAAATTAAAACTCAAGTCCAAAAAGCTAAATCTCAATCTTCTCATTCAATTCTCTAATTTTCAATAAACAGATTACACTATAAAAAAAGGCTGTATTCACAAGTAGGTAACACGGTTAACAGCTTGGCTGGCTCTAGAATCTGAATACACATATAGGTATGAAATGCAAGCACTGTTGATAACCATACTAGCCAACTGTACTTGATTCCTACCATGGATGTAACAAACACGTTATTCAACCTAACAGTACCATAAAATCAGATTTCAGTTTGGGGATTTGTGGCCAGCGTCAGCACAGTAGAAGAAACACCCAGACTTAGATGCTAGACTTCATAAAGAAAGACAGGATGCACCCCTCGACCACAACAGCAAACTCGATTAAAAACTCAAAGGATCTGATCACAAATAAATGGAAGTTTTCAGCCAGCACCTGCTGCCCTACCAGCCAATCCTTGTCTCTCCCACGGAAAAGCTGGCAGGCTGGATAGATTCATTCTGAGGACCAGATGCAGCCTGTCAGCTATCAAATAAGCAACCCTGACTTACGATAATAAGCTGTGTTTCTTTAATCAGCTCCATTTGTGTCTGAGTCAAGTGTTACTCATTTGCAAGTATGGGTCTCTTCCCAGCTGTATTTACATGGGCAAACACTCTGAGTATTGTTTCCACACTCTCTGGACATTCTTAATCAATTCTTAAGTCCCCAGACAAGTTTGTCCCAATTTTATATGGACTTTGACAGTCTATTAGCCAGCTTTTTCTAACAGTACATAAATACCAGCAAATAATCATAACAAACTATACGAATTGGCACACAACTGATCAGTTATAAAAATCTACCTTTCCATGCAAATGACTGTCAAGGATATACAAAGTCTAAAGTCAAAACTGCATTTGATAAAAGGGTTTGAAAAAGGTAAAAAAGAATGCAGAAATTGATAGAAAAGGATTACAATCAGTTACGCACTACATATATGGCCTCAAATTATCCTTTATGTATGCGTCTACCTATAGTATGGATATATTATCCATTACATGTTATACATGTATCTAGTTTCATAAGCACTTTAACAGTTCTTTTTTGTTAATTATTGTCTGACCAAATATTTCTATTTGTACACATCTTCTGGGGAGAGCTGCCCTTTACTTCTCCAGCATCAGCTTGCAGTTGATGTAGTTAATGAAATATTTTAGAAATATTTAACACTTCCTTATGTGGCAATAGTTGGGCAAAAGAATAGTTTGTTTACAAATAATAAATATATTTTTATTATTAAGGGAATAACCATTTCACAAAGAGTATGGCTTATCTTCACGTAGTAGTTGTGGAGTCAATAGTAACATTTAGTGATTCCAGAACATTTTATCTCCTATTAGACAGTCCATAATTTTTAATGTAACTAAAATTGCAACACAAAAACCAGTTGAACTCATTCTGTCTAAACTTCGGTAACTGTGCTCCTTTTCCATGTGTCACAATCAAATATTAGGGAGAAGGCACGAACCATTGGTTTCATAATATTACACTATGAAATACTGTAACACCACCACCCCTGCTTTTGCCAGCATTTAAGAAATATTCTTTAGAACTGAAGGGACCAGAAAGGATGCCATTCAATAGTGACTTGTATTTTACCCTTAGCATCTTCCTGTTTCAGGCTGAAGAAATAACAAACTTTCCAAAATATACACCAGAAAAGCTGACCTGCACTTACTCATTCTAAACCTGATAATAAAATAATACTGAATACCACTTTTGCTGTAAATGTATTTTCTTTTTTATTCTGGAAGTATTTTACTCCCAGTGAGGCTAAAAAGTAAATAATTTTCCTTTCTGAAAAGTCAGCTAGTCATTGTTTAAGATCTTATTGCTAACACACATCTGACAAGATGACACCTCAATGTTAAGTTAACATGGTTTTCCTCTGCAGTATCAAACAAAAAATCATGCAAAGAAAATGCTAATTAAGATGTTATAAGCAGTTGATAATCGAAGTAACCTTTCCCTGACCCACATTAGGATAAGAAAACCGAGCAACAGAAGGCACTTAGGCTAGAGTCTGACCTATTTTCTCTCTCAAGCTTTAGCAGTAGCCATAGAAGCTAGGAAGCAAAAAACTTAATGCTAAAGCAAATTAAGGTTGTAACATACTTGCATACCTTCCCGCTGCATTGCTCACAAGAGGGTACTGAGTTTCTGATAACTTAAAAACTGCAAATCTTGCAGTAATCACACCAGAATTTGAAGCGAAATTGAGAAAAAAAAACAACAGTGTCTTTAAAAAGTTTACGATTAAACTTTTTTCTTTTCTGAATTTCAATTTAAGCACAGTATTAGCACAATAAGATAATTGTGCATGCAACGTAAATATTTACGATACTCAGGCAAAAAGGAGCTCTTAACTTTAAATCACTCCTGTGTTTTATCCCCAGATCAGACTTTCCTCCTAATGCATATGCATGATCCATACAGCTGTATTCACAATGACCTGACTAATAGCAGTGCACTGACAAAGGATATTACAAAAGCAGCAGAATAGCACACGTTATTCTTACCGCCCTTCCCCCTCCGAGCCTTTCACCCTTTATGGTTTTTTTATACTTACCATGCCCTCAAAGCCAACTCTGTAAAGGTTTTTAGCACCATTGTCCCAAAGAACGTATGCTGCACTATGTGGACTTGACGCACTCCAATCTTGGATTTCAGTTACCTATTTACAAATAAGAAAAGTGTTTATGCAACAAAAAAAACACTCAGAAACACGATGTGAACTTAAAATCTTCTTCACCCCCTCAGACAAGTTCACAATACCACCAATTTTACTGAATCTAATTAAAAAAATCTTATTAAGCTTCATATCTGTTGATACAAACATTCCCTAGGTGTCTTAATAAGCCTAAGTATGTACTTTGTAGATCTTTCTTCCAAATATCTGGTAGATAACCTACCTACATAAGTACAAAACAAAATCAGCACCGTAAACATTTATTTTATGATGCTTTGACATGTTCTTACTAAAATTACACTACGAAAAACAGGATGAAAACTGTTTTAATTGCTCCAATTTGTCTGTATAACCTGCATTAGCCTGGTGGCAGTAGTAGAGGCAAGGTTTTATTTCCTGAGCCAATTTGTTTAACAGCAGGACAAAAGAAAGGAAGTGAAAAGGACTTTGCCTGACATTTCTGAAATCATGAGGCTATGCAGCAAATTCTTACACCACTTCTATCACTCAAAGAATCAACTTCCAGAATTTGCCTTTATTCTTTATTTATTTGAAAGCCATTTCTGCTTTTTGCTTTTCCTAGTTTATATCCATCATGAAGACACTTCATATGCATTTATACATGTCTTCAGCTTGCAAATAATCCTACTAATTCTAGTTTAGTACATCAAATAAACACAGGCTAAGACTCATTTTGCAAGATTTCAGAGATTTCAAACCATCCTGTAAAATTCATAGCAAGGGGTAAACCAATCAAGATGAGAAGAAAGATACATCTGAATACCCTTTGCTTTAAGAGATTTATATTATTTCCTCTCAATAAAATTGAAAATGATATCCTCAAAGGTCCTAAAGCTTCTATAAACATCTAGGATATGAAATAGACTATTTTATTCAGAACTTCTCACTTTATTTGAAAGGCTGCTTAAGGATACCAAACATAAACAAAAACATCAGTTCACCCAGACAGAAGGACATCCAATTCTCATTCAATAGTATCTCGTGTACGGTGGTAAGTCATTGCCTATCTTACCACAACCTGCTTCACGTTCATATTTACAAACTCTCATTAGTTCTCAAGTTAAATCTACAGTGTTGTAACCATAACCTTAGCAAAATCTTCCGTGTCTTTCCATGCAATCCAATTTTCCATAAATCATTTTTATCATACAACTGTACCAAAAGCTCGCGATGTCCTAAATAAGCCAGTAATATAACATCCACAACAGACACTTGCAAAGCTTTCATTTTACATCAGCAAACTCTCTCTCTATAGACTATTAGATGAAAAACAAAAACTCAGGGTGCAAGCTGTTAAAAGCCAAAACCAAGAGATTAACAAATGTGGTGAGCCACAAGCAATCAGACCACAGAATGCAGGAGCGACCAGAAAGGGCTATGCTCGAGAACTGTTTTTACATCATCTCTCCAGTAACACTGAAGTATACTCCAGATCTTGATGTTAAGGCTGTCCTAGGACAGCCAAGATAGGTTTCTAAATAAAATTGTAAAAAAGTAAATCTAAGTGAACTTCTCAAACTGTACATCCCCTCCTAAGTGCTTGAGCATTACAGAGCAAGATTAAGAAATGACTAAAACTCAAGTACTTACTTTTATGGTGACCTATCTTCTCCTCCGTAAGAAAGGTCACTGAGATCATGACATGAACATGCAGAAATGCATCTTTTTATTTAAACTAGCTTTGTTTTATTTATTTATTTATTACCTTTCCCCTACGGCCATTGCCACCGTCTTGATCTTCCCATTGCCAGTCAACTCCTCGTACCACCCTGGCACCTGCAAAGATTCCTCTTGCTGTAATTTTCTTTGATTTACGGCGAGACTCCAGCAATACCCTGAAGTTATTAAAAAAAACAAACAACCACCCAAAAATGTCAAGATAATAAAGAAAGTCCAAGAATCCTTCAGGGTAGAAAAGAAGGTAACCATCTTGAAATAAGAGTAACTGCATAAATGCACATTTCATCACTTCCATTAAATTCTCAATTTGAACAGCAGAACACAAGTCTGTTTTATTATATATTTAGAATTAGCTTTTAATTCTAATAATTTCTTCCCCAGACTTCCTACTACCAACAACAACCTGTAACTATCTACATATAGATTTGTACTCATATTACTTAAATATTATCAAAATCAGTAAAGGAACATACAGACTCTCATAACATACTCTTGTTTCTCTCAGATGCACCCTACGCCAGAATTACTTTTCTGCAACTCCATTTTTATTTAGAATTATGCTATTACGTAGAGTAACTACATCTTTTTCCCCTTTGTGTCTCGTATGTTTTCTACAGTTGCGAATCTTGGCAAATTTCATTCAGTATATCAGCATTTATTTTGTTGATCTTATTTTTGTCATAACATGCTATTTGCCTCACAAATAGAAATAGAAACATTTTCTTGCATTTTTGGTCATGTCAAAAGCCAGCCGTATGCAATCGGACTGACTTCTTATTTCATGCCACGAGAATGTTGCCAGACAAAAGTATTCAGCTGAAATTCTGAACCTTTCCTGACCTCTCCGGGAAGTATAACACCCTCTTGCTCAACTTTAAAGATCCACCAGATGGCAGACAAGGAAAAAGTTAAGCTGTTAAAACCAATGCAAAGAGCATATGAAAATATTAGTAATTTTTATCTAATATAAAAGGGTGAGAGAAAACACAAAGATATGTTGTTTATAGTAGCATTTTAGAAATATCTCAACATCTAAAAACACTGAGACAAAAAACCAGCATATATTACTTTAGTATGCAGTCCATGGTATTCCAGATTTAAGAATAAAATAGGTGGAGCTCATGCTTTCTTCATCCGTATGTATGAAGACACATCTCATCATTTTTCCTATGAGCTATCCCTCAGATTCCCTAGTACTGCTTTGCCCTTTTCTCCTCCCTCTTTGCCCTTTTTTCTTCTCCTCCCTGATTAAGTTAAACCTAATCAATTTTTTTCTCATCTAAGTTTTACCCAATAGAAACAGCTCCTTGGCAGATAAAGCTACCTTCTACGTTAAGAGTTGCAAGACAGATATCAATGGGAGTAAACAAAGACAGAGAGAAAGCAACAACATGCAAAAGATTTCTGGCAGTTCCATATACCGCATACAATCTATCTCCAAAATTATGCTTTACACACCATAAGAGACTACCTAAAACTACAGAGGAAACTTCAGCTAAAAAGGAAATGAAGAAGTCTGGCAAGCATTCTCAGAAGCAATGAGATTTTATTTTTTTTTTTAAAGGCAGTAAAACAGATCTGTATTTTATTACCTAGTTCTTATTCATCACCCTAAGCCAGAATTTTCTACTCAAGGATCAGACATCTATGTCTTGTTCTGCATTAGAACTTTGTGACTCAGATACTAAGCTTATGCTATCTATTTGGTAACTACTGGCATGAATCTCAAAAAAACAGAAGTTACTTTTTGATTAAACCACAGACGTGGGCATTTTTGCCATAGTTAAAACTCAAAAGCAAACATCTGAGACAATAAACACAGTCCCTCCAAGAAAATAAATGAGAATCCAGTCCTTGTGCTCCAGCCACTCCTCTCAACTGTAAAAGTACTGATAAAAGCACACCATTAAATTACAACTTCATCATAAACCTTACTTCACCAAGAAGAAAAACAATATTCTGTCTTACGTGTCACATTCAACTGCATATCACATGTATATAAAAGAGGCTTCCAATGATATAATAAGAGTACTTTAGGGAGTTACCACACAGGTGATACCACACCATGTAGCCCTTACATAGTGTTTTCATGCAGCTCTTGAAGTATTTAGTAACAGGCAAGCATCACTGTTCTCACTCAGCCAGTCAATAGATCATGATAGGAAGGAGCTCTGAATTTAGACAAGTTATTCAAAGTAAGAGAACATAAGAAGGCTAGGTGAGAATTAACTAAAGCCATTTTTTCCCCATGGTTCTTCTCTAGGAGACTCAAGTAACAGATGCTCAAGAAAATAAACATTAAAATAGAGGGTAGAATGACCCTTCACAGCATCTTTTCCTCTGCTTTCGGTAATGAACAGCAAGTTCAATTTGGTGATTTTGTCTCCAGACCCCTATGTTCTTCACAGTCCACAATAAGGAAATTCTTTGATCTGTCTACACCATTTTTGAACCTAATTCAACTTTCACATTCAGAAATTTGCTGATAAATAATGTTGTGATTATACATTGTGTAAAGATCCTTGTCTTTGTTTTAAACCTGCTATATAATAACACAAGAATTCAGAAGCATGCAATGAGGTTAAAAAGAAACTGAATAATCAAATCCTAAATTCTCTCTCTTCTCCATTCGTTCTAATTTTTCTTGTTTTCCAAACTCAAAAGATCTGTCCTATCTGAAGTCCCTCACAAAGAGGCAGAACCAGTAACTGAGTCTATACCTCAGGACAATACCTTACCCAATCCAAGTTTCAATAACCAAGCCTGCAGAAGTTACCACAATGAAATGTACCCTACTTAGTTTTAGGCAGAAAAAAAATTACCTTTCACTTCCCGGTGTGGTAATTCTGTAAAAACGATGCCTCAAGTGATGTTTGTCCCCGTGATAACAAACTGTGCACAAGTCGTAATTTGTGCATTCTGCACATTTCCATCGGATGCCAATGATAGGCTGCTGTCGACAAGTATCACACATAGTCCCATCATGCTTGATACCTGTTAAAAACAGGAAAAATAAAAAAGACAACAACATTGGTACCTGGTTACACAGATCTCTGTTGCGTACAACTATAATCTGAAGCCATAGATTAGAAAGTGACCAATAAAGAAAGTCTGACAGCGACACCATATCAGTCCATATGAATCAGTGAAGAAGATCACTGACTTTGCATTTAATATTCCATCTTTTCCTCTTCTCTCAAATTTTATGAGCTATGCTTGGTTTTACTTTGTACGGTGGAAAAACTAAGCGGTCATCTCTACACTTTTGCCTATAAGACAAAAACCAAGCTCTATTAGATAGGTGTCATTATATTAATGGAAATCTGTTACCATTTTGAAGTGTTTTCCTGTTCTATATGTTGCTTTTTTCAAAAGGAATCTGCCAAAGGCACACCAGGTGTAAGGCACTGGCATGCATCCTTCCCAGCCTCCCACAAAAGCCAGGTTCTCAGGTTTGTAACTCTTGCAGAATTGCCAAGCTCCAGCAGCCTGAAAGCGATCAGCCACAGACGCTTTCAGTCCATGCATCCTGAATACAATGAAAAGCCATGAGTTTAAAAAAAAATTAAAAAATAAAAAAATAAAAATCAAATTCTGTTCCTTTGGAAAAACCTGAGCAACAGAAGGGACAAGCACTGGTACGCAGTACCTAGCACAAGACAAAACTGTGCACTAAAGGTTTGGAGTAATATGCCATTATTCCAATTACTCATCCATAAAAAAAAACCTCTCTGAAATTAATGAGTATAGAAAGTGGTTTTTATCCCCTCCAGAAGGGATGCTTTAGGAAATGATGGCCAAATTCACTACAAACCTATTAGTCATTTGTGCCCAACAGCTGAGGCATCAGCACTGAAGAAAAATCAACAGCTGGTGAGGCAAAACTGAAGGAAATGCTTTCTCGACTGACTATTTCACAGACTCATGCAATGTCTGAGGCTAGAATTAACCTCTGGAGATCCGCTAATCCAACCTCCACTGCTCAAAGCAGGGTAAATCAGACCCGTTGACCGAGGACCATGCCGACTCAGGTTTTGAGCATCTCCAAGGACAACCTGTGCTAGCATGTGATCATCCCTATAGCAAATGTGTTTCTTCTCATACTTCAGTGGAAATTGTTGCATTTCAGTTTGTGCCCCGTGTCTCTTGCCCTGTCATTTTACACCACTGAGAATGTGTGACCCCGACTTCTTCATGACCTCCGTCAGGTACCCACACACACTGACAGAACCCCCTAAGCCCTCTCTTCTCCAGGCCAACCACCACCGGGTCCCCATGCCTCTCCTCATCTCCGAGGCCCCGAGATCACCTCAAACACCTCTGTGGCCCTTCCCGTGACCCAGCCCCCTGTGGTGCTGGGGAGCCCAGAACCAGACCCAGCTCTCCAGGAGTGGCCTCAGCAACTCCCTCAGGCCACCGGCAGCACTTGGCATAATGCATCCATGTTGCCTTCAGCCTTCACGGCACACTGCCGGCTCCTGGTCACTTTGCTGTCCACCAGGACCCTCAGGGGTCCTGCAAAGCTCTTTCCAGTCAGTACTGGTGCAGGGATTATTCCTCCCTAGGTGTAGGATTGGGAATTTCCCTTCACTGGATTCCATGAGACTCCTGCCAGCCCATTTCTCCAGCCTGGCCAGGCCCCTCTAAACAACAGCACAATCATCTGGTGTACCTCGTTCACCATTTCTCCTAACCAAAAGAGCTTCTCACTCCATCTTCTTCCAGCCTCGATTATAAAGGGCCTCATGATTACAGACTCTCCTGATGCATGAACATTGCAATAAAAGAGTAGGGCTGGAGAAGGCAACGCACTTGGAGCAAAAGCTGCACAGCGCACCGCAGAGATCCGAGCAGCATTTCAGGGCAGCTGAAGATAGCCTTCGGTGACAACAAAAACCCCAAAACTGCTGATGTTATGCTAAACGATAGCTGTAATTGCTGGAGCAGTTCATGACTCAGGCAGCATCCACTCCTTGACCACAAATTCTGTGGTGAAATTCTGAAAGTCTGACACAGTTGCTATAACCCATCATGTTACTTGCTGACTCCAGCTGCCGGACAACACACTTTGTATACCATACCCGTTCATTTCAGCTCTTCTTTTATATTTAAAGAATACTTGCTGCCTCATAACAACATCTAAAGATGTAAATTTTTCTAGAAAACACGAACTTCGAAGTCACCCATGCACGTTCTCCCTCCCTAACACCATCGATGACCTCGCTCCCCACATGGAGGAAGCTATCTTTCCTGTTCAGTACACTCAGACTTTGATGTCTGCTATCTGCTGACATGTGCAGCAGTCAAAAAGACAGCACTATGATCTTGGGATGGCTGCCTCACTGCTATGACTTCTATTGGACTTGATGATCCTTATGGGTCCCTTCCAACTCGGGAGATTCTATGATTACGCTATTTTTTGTCAGTCTTCAAGAGCAGATGCATTAAAGTGAGGTTACTACTTTGTTGCCCTGATTCAAGGGCCTATCTAGCTATGATGCTTGGGGTGGTGGGGTTGAGTGGTGGCACCCGCTTTTGTTTAAAAAAAAAAATGGATTGCTGAGTCAATCAGTATTTCAAATACAGAGCAGTTGTGCACATTTGGAAAAAAAATTAACAGTTGCTGAACTTCAGGGAAGACAATTTGCCAAGGATCGCATTTATTCTGGATGTAAAAGAACTGAGGAATTGGGTGCCTGCATGATTCTTAAATTTGTCCAAGCACCGAGAAGGGAGGCAACAAAGAAGTATAGTCAGAAGTCCTGTAACACTGAACTAGACCATCCTGCAGCAGACTTAAATAGAAAGTAAACATTTCAAACCACTTAGGCAAAAGTTGGATTCCTTAAGAAAGATTGAGAAAAAAAATATACAAAGACACTTGTGTGTCTTTTGTGACTTCAAAAGTCACTTGGCTATAGTGCCCGGGACTTAAAACAGATCAGTGTGTATCTGTATTTGGAGTCTCCGACTGAAAGGGTCACACATTTAATGTCACAGACCCCTAAAGAGCACCCAGACAGGTTCAGCCTTTCTTCCCCCTTTCCCTGATGTATCTGACCACTGCATTAGTGATCCAGAGAGAGAAGCAGGTTTGAAGGCCTCTGGTGACAGTGAACTAAGCTGTAGTTTTAAACTTCATCCACTAAAAAAATAAATTGAAACACTGTGCTGCTACTAGGCCATAAAATGTGATAGCTAAACACCTACATCTCTAATACAAAGAAAATGCACTACTTAAATCAATAATATATTTTAAATAAAGTTGAAAGACTGATTTAACTTGAACCAGGCAGCAAAGAGGTATATGAGCGTGGTGGGCTGACTTTGGCTGGCTGCCATACGCCCACCCAGCCACGCTCTCACTCCCCTCTCCAGCAGGTCAGGGAAAGAAAGCAAGGTGAAAAAGCTCACGGGTGGAGGCATAGGCAGGGAGGTCACCAACCAAGCACCAGCAAGGGAAAAACAGTCTCAACTTAGGGAAAATTTCATTTATTGCCAATGAAAAACAGAGCAGTATGGTGAGAAACAAGGCCAGGAACACCTTGTCCCCATGTCCCCCACTTCGCCAGGCTCAGCCTAATGCCTTCACTCCCTCCTCCATCCTCTGCTCCCCTCTGCTGCCTCTTCCTCCTCACGCCTCTCCCTTCACAATTCAGCAAACATGACGATGAAACATAAATCAATCTATTTGCCAAAACTTAGGAGCCGATACTGGCACTACACACATATCAGGGGAGGGAAGGAGGGAGGCACTCCTTCAGACTCGCTCTGGTCTAGCCCAATGGACTGAATGCTCAACCAGCACCAGGATCACATCTCTCAGTCCAATTCCATCAAAAAATAAACCTGTTTGCATGCTCTGCAACTTCCCTGGGAGGTGTAACGAAGCATAGCTCAGCAGGAACAACCAGCAGACTGGATACGCATAGGATCAGAAGCCGAGCTGGAACTCTGGCCTAAACGCAAGCTGGATCCATCACGGACTGCTCCTGCTCCTCAAAGGAAGGCTGATCAGGAAAGGCTGAGAAACACAGGCTTTGCAAAGCTTACATTCAGAAAAAATGCTTTAATTAAGTTACTGGAATATGTTAAAGCCATGAAGACTTCAGGTTTCAAACGCCAGCACTACAGCTGGTCCGCTACGAGCTAGAAGAGAATTTTAGCTCTGTAAAATGAGATAACGCAAAAATCAAACCTCCAAATATTCTTCCAAGTTTAAGAGCAAAATATTTCAAAACAAATATTTCCTATCATCCTTCATAGCACACCAAAAAAACAAAGAACTGAGTACAAGAAGGGCACTTTCACCATGCCTATCTACTTTTAAACACCTGGCATTTCCTAATGTCCCTCCAGTGTTAGGACACCATAAAACTCAGTATTCCTTATCTCAGCTTGGCAACAACATTTTCACTATTTGCATTTCAAATCAGTTTCCTGCCTTTGTGCCTCTGCCACAGTCATCTTCTTCGGGTTACCTAGGCCACAATTCCTGCCAGCACTTCTTAATATAGCAAATTTACAGCCTTTATATACATACACGTGCTTTTAAAACCCAGGGTTGCTCTTAAAGCTATAAAATGTAACAGAAGCTTTGTTGTTCAGATTGCTCCTTGAATTTCTTAGGAATTTTCTTAGGAAAGACATTTTCAAAGGTGGCAATACACAACTATCCACCCACAGAACATTTTAACATCTCCATACCACTCACTGCTATGCGCAGAAGTCAGTGGTGATTTAAATTAGTTTTCGAAACCAACGAAACCCAATGGACTCACCATTCGCTACAGAACTCAAGCCCAAATCCTTTCATGTAATGGCAATGCTACCATCGGGCAAGAGATGCCATAAACTCCTTATAAAATTAATTTACACCCCAATTTACAAAGCTGTAGCAATGCTTTATTCCTCCCATCCTTCCACTCCAGATAATTTTGACACTGTGGCGAGACTTTGGGCAAACTGAAAACAAAGGATTCTTAGACATCAGCCAAATTCAGCCAAATTGTGTGAAAACCCCAATTGGTGCCCCCACCAACGCAACTCATCTGTTAATTCTTGTGTTTGGCAGCAGCTAGCTGGCTAATCCTCACACGAAGGCGATGCCAGACTTACCATAACGTGAGTCCCATATCGCAAGATAGGCGAGGAGGGAGAGGGTTAGTTATTGTGCAGGAGACATGGGGGAAGGGCAGGAAGAACAAAGGACACGTTCATATCAAACAGGCTTCACACGTTCCCCTGCCCAAACTATCAGATCTTTAGCTGTGAGGGGTTCTGTGAGTATTAACCAACAGCCACCAAGCAAAATCTTGACCGAGACCCAATTTAAGTGCCCCAATTTACACCTGATGTGCTAAAAGACAAAAATAAATAGTTGGGATAAATTATCCAAGGTGCTCTGCCCTTTAAAATGCTCTGACATTTGTGATTGCATGACCATCTGTGTAACTCTTCAGGTTACAGCAGAACAGAAGCACAGAAATACAAGCACAGAAAGCCCCTGAGACCTCCAGCAGGTAACACCTACCTTTTTAACCCTGGCAGAGTACAGCACAGTTTCCCCAAGCTGCAGCACACTCGCTCACACGACAATCTCACGTCAGTATTTCATTTCCTGACCCCAGCTCCTCCACCACCTCCCCTTATTCAAGGGTAAATATTTTACGCAGGGAAGTGACATTGCTACTTCGAACCAAACATGTAAGAGGAAACGGATGCCAGACAAACGTTTGCCTCAGCTTTGCAGAAAACAAATCCTCACAAATAAGCACAAAGTTTCTGTAATGATCACAAGGATTACGTGAACGTGGTCGGAGGTGCTCTTTGCAAACCTGCTGCTGTACAGCCTTCCCTTCTAAATACACAACTCGCTCATATTTAATCCTTCCAGTTTGAGACAGAGATATAGCTTCTGTTCAACAACCCAGAAAAATAATCCTTTTCTTCTTCCACAACACTATCAGGAAGCGGGGGCTCTCAAGACTCCCCCGGATCTCTCTTTAGATCCTGGCAACAGGCTTCCTTACAAAACCACCAGGATTAATCACACAAAGATCAGGACAACCACACTGCACTGCATCCCACCATTTACTCCATTTCAGAGCCCACCACGCAGGATCTAACTGAAATTTCCTTTCTTTTCAGGTTCTTAGAGCAACTGAGAGGGATTAAATAACAACCCCGCTAAAGAAATGCTGGGCAATGTAAATACGATCACCCAGTACTAATACAGCTCCCTGAAAACCAAAACCAAACCTCCTACCAGCAATCGTTTGCCACCCAAACAAACACACCTGGAGCAAACAGCTAAGAGATACTTCACATAAACCACCAGTGAGACTTTATTTTAAGGAAAACAGTCCTAAAGTGTTTGCCCTAACACTACTTCAGTATCATAAGAAGTTAACATAGTCTTGCAACACTGCTAACAGCCTGGTAATAAAAAACACTAGTGATTTCCTACTGTTCTTGCTTTCTGAGTCTGGAAACGTCCTGGCACCAAACCAAATGTTCATGTGTATACACATGTGTATGAAAATTGATTTGTTTTTGTTTGGTTTTGGAATTTTTATTATTATTTAATTATTATTAAAATGAGCTTCATCCATTGCTTCTGCAAGACACTGGGTTCCTGATGCATCATCCTGACTGCACATGCCTCAAACTCACCAAAGCAGCAACTCTGGCTGCAAGGACTGCTTTTAAGAGCCTATAATCAAGCCTGGTTTTGAATATATAATAAGAATAATTCCCAACAATAAACAATCTCATTTTGCTTTCTCCTGATGTATTTTTTTTCCCCAAGTATAAACTTGAACCCATGTTATGACGCTAAAGCAGGGCTGATTTTTTGTTCCCGGTGTTAAACTATAAGAGCCAGGTTTGATTTAACACCATGCAAACCAAGAACATGCCATAGTTTATAACATTTCTTTGCTCAACAGCATCATGAGCAATGCTACAGTTATAAACTCCTGCCACCCACTTTTCCTGTTATTACTTGGATCAAAACAACCCAAATGACCCTAGCAATGCCATCAAATGCCATCCAAAGTCAGAGTCCCTTAAACTAAACAACTGATAGCCACTATTGTGGAGAAAAGTAAATACTAAAAGGCTGAAAAGTAAAGAAGGGAAGTGATTTGCCCAAGTACACAAAGTGAATCCCGTGGTAAAACCAAGATTTCAGTCCAAATGGACAGCATCATAACCCTGTGCTTTTTCCACTAGGCTACAGTGCTTCCTTTCCGCTTTTTGTTACTTGTACTTTATAGATTTGTACTCTTCTGCTCTCAAGGGAACTGTGACCTGAACAGTAACTCCCTGTAGCAAAAAGCAACCCCAGGTAGCTCCATGTACTTCTGCGAGGATGATCCACCCTCCAGAGAAAAACCTGGAGAAATACCAGTTGCGAAGCCTGAAAACAGCAACATTTATGACCTACCCCCAAAGCAATACACGTTGTGCTACCTGAAGCAGAAGCTAAAATTCTAATGCTAAAGTATAAACACAACCAAAAAAAAAAAACACAGAAGGAATAAAGAAGCAAAAAAATCAAGGTGTCAGAAGTGTTAAGCATCCATTTCCAGATGCAGCTGGCTATACCATCAGCTTGCAAGCCAGTGAAGCTGGGCTGGAATAATGAGCGCACAAGGCTCATAAATTCAACATTTATGCATTTAAGCAAAAGCAGTCCCACTGGTTTCTACAGGACATCAAATGCAGGGAAAGTTTCAAAGCATAAACACCTGCAAGACACGGATCCACAACCCGAAGGACTGCTCTTCACTTCCCATCCAAAAAGCCATTTCCAAAAGCTTTTCAGCTCAAGTTTTAACAGCATCTACACTCCCAAAACAACAGCAAAACCAACCAGAAAGGCAGGGGCGAGGACCAGCCACAGAAAAATGAGATCCATCTGGAAAGGCCCACTGTTAAATTCAATGTGGTGTTGTTTTTTTTTTTCTTAGCAACGTTTGTGTAGTTAATTACAATTAATCCTATGATCCTCATCTCCTCAGAAGTCTGTTAGCTCCCATCCATCGCTATGATCTTCTAACCTGTAAGACAACAGGCAGCTGGCTCAAAGATGGTCTCTCCTCTCCATCATACTTTAAATGAAAGGTACGTTACAAAAGCAGAGCATTCAAGCACCCCAACAAACCCAACCAAGCACCTCATTATTGAGGAAAGCTGTCGGGGCCCGATACCACCTGAACCTATTTCTGGGAGGCCAGAATGACCTTATTTTCGTGTTTTCGCTGTGGCAGCAGGTGCTGGGAGGGCCGTTTCCCTGCCAGCCTCCCGCTGCCGCATCACGCCAGTGCGGCTCCCAGCCCATTGTCCAAGCCGGCCGCGTTCACAGCACAAACACCCAGCAGCCGGGGCACTGCAGGAAGCAAACCAGAGCTTTATCCCCTTCCTTCCCCAGCACCTCTGGCTCCGCGGAGGAGCGGCACCAGGCCGAGCACCGCACAAACCCCTCACCGGTGGGCGCGCTGTCCAGGATGCGGAGGTCGTACGCCCCGGAGCAGCGGTAGTTGGCGGCCGTGCCGTTGTCCCACACCACCACCACCTCCTCGGGGCTCTCGAAGCTGCGCACCGTGCCCACGTGGCCCTCGCCGCCGTCCTGCTTCCCCCACTTCCAGTCGGGGCCCCGCACCACCCGGGCGCCGACGCCTTCCACCATCACGCGGTTGTTCCGCGAGCTGCTCATCCCGGCGGAGAAGAAGCGGGGAGAATCCCCCCTCCCCGTTCCTCCGGGGGACCTCCGGGGCCCCGCCGCTCTCTCTCCCTCCCCGCTGCCCCGCTACGGGCCCCGCCGCTGCATCCGGGCCCCGCCGAGCCCGGCGGCGGCCGCCAGCCCCCGGCCCCGCCTCGGCGCCCCGCACATGCGCTGCTGCCGCCGCCGCGCAGACATGGCGCCGCCTGCGGGGCCCTGAGGGGAGGCGGCCGCGGAATGGCGGCCGCCGGGCGCTGAGGTGGTTTGGGAGGCGGCCCCGCTGGGAACGAGGTTCCCCAGTGTCCCTCCGCCTCCTCCTGGTGTTGTTAACCCCACAAGCGCTTTCGTGACAACCGAGGGTTGCCACCAGAGTTAGCCCCGCACAGGCTTTCAGCAGCACTTCCATTAACTCCACACATCTTCTGTAATCCCACACAAATCCCCTGCGCTCAAAACATGGTCTTCCAGCCGCTCTCTCCCTCTCTAACCATGTTCTGTGCCAGCTCTTCTCAAGCAGCCGCCCAAAAAGACAGACAAGCCCAAATCTGACAAAGGAATACACTTCTCAGCAAGGAAGTGTCTGCTATGAGGCAGACCAGCTGCCCTGGTGTCCTCTATGTTTTTTCCAGTTTTCGTGCTTCCTTCCACCTTTGTGGTTATTAACACGACCAGAAGAGTCTGTGAGATCATTCCCTGGCTTCCTTTGTGGAGTTTCTCACGCAACGTATAGCAGAGCACCATTATACGGACAAGTAACCACCAGACCACCGCCGCATTCCTCACGTAACCCATCCCTTCCCAACCCGTACTAAGACTGAAGAATGGTGCCTTAAACATGAAATGGTGTCCTGACAACAGGCACTCCCCAAGCAGCATCTGATTGCTGCTTCTACAGTGGAAACCCCAACACACTAACAGATACCACCCTAGAAAAGCATACAAATGTCGGGCAGATTGTTTTTTTCTGGCAGATGCTTTTCCCCATACAAAAGCTACCTGCAGCTCGTACAGGCCTGTTACATTTAGTACACAGAATTGGGATTAAACATATAAAAACATGCCAGAATTTCCTAGAAATGCTGGAGGTTTCTTTATCCATCAAAGACTCTATGTGGGATCTGTAATACCTATAACGTTCCCACCTGCCTCATTCTACTTGCTCAGGCTTTGGTAGTTATAGGCAAGTGTAAGGTTCATGCACATCTAAGGATATGCATCTAAGGATATGCATGTTTTCTATCATTCTTTGGTACGGTTGAATAAAAAGGCCTTTTGCAACCAGTGCATGTGTGCCAGGAAAACCAACAAAGTCTGAGATAAGAGTTAGTGACAGCTCTCCTGGACAGAATCTGAAGGGACTAAATCTTCCCAAAGACTAATTTTTCCTTTATTTTTTTCCAAGAAGGGTATCTTCTGAATTACAGGTCTTAAGAGAGAATGCTGCTGCAGTTCAGCAGCAGTGCATGTGTGCAGACATTATCCTGAAGATTTTTCTCTTCTGAAAATCCTCCTCCTGACCATTCCTGCTCTATCCCAACAGTCCCTTCCTCTCCTTCTGTTCAGGCAAGTGCTCCCCTAACAGCTATTAGAGAGCTATACCTCAAAATACAGAGGCTGTATCATTTTACTGGTGTGGTCAAAAAAAAAAAAAATTAGAATCATACATTATATTATTTATGCTGTGAACCTGCTTGAAGTTTAACCAATTAGAAAGGGAAAAAAAAAAAAGTTTTCCAGTTCTTGAACCTTTTGTCCAAATTAGCCTTCAAAATAACCATTAAATACCAGTTTCATAAGGAGACTTAAAAAGAGACAACAGAAAATGGGGAAGCTTTGGTGAAAGATTTATTTTACTAGTGATGTTGGACATTAGTGGTTCTATCTAGCATATTTTTCTGCTATCAGCCACAGGAGCGTATATCAGCATGGAAATTAGAACTAGAGTGATATGCAAAATAAGCCAATTCTGAGTAAGCACCTGAAGGCTGTTTGAGACTCACAGAAAGATGGAGACAGAAGAACCAGAATGTGAGCAGCAAAAGGAAGAAGAGAGCTCTGAGCTTTGTAAAGAAGCTGAAGCAGAGCTACAAATAAATGACTCAAAGGAAAGGTATAAACAAGAGGGAGATTCCATAGGATGTTGAATTCGATTAACATATTGTGGCAAGAAAAGTGCCAGATACAACATTTTCAGGTGTGCATCAGCATTTCGTTTGTAGGCTGAGAAAGTAGTCACTGTAAGGAAACAGCTCGTTTCATTTTTATAACAGAAACAAAAACAAACAAACAAACAAAACAAAATATGTTGGCTTAGGGCCTTTTGCAAGAAGAGAGGGTTAGTTGTTTGGATGGTTAGCATTACACAGAGTAAGTGCACGTGTCATTTTCAGTTGTTTCTTCCATGTCTTTGGTCCCAAGACAGGACTGTTCTTTTTTGCTGATGAATGCTGAGAATTTAGCACATCCCCTAATCTTGCATTTGCCCCTCTTACCTTGTTGCACAGAACGGCTGTTTTACAGCCTTAGAGCCAATACATGTTCATACTCCAGATAATTTAATTTATCAATCCTCAAATTGCGGGGAAAAGTGCTACCTAGAACCTTGCTACTGGAGTTAGCAGAAGGGTTTTTCTCTTTGGTTTTGGGGGTTTACAATGTAGAAATCATACCAGCTCATAACGCTGCTCAACCCAAGCAGCAGCAGAGGCTGGGACTTAAGCTCTTTTCTGCCATCGTGGTTAGAGGAGGAGACCAGCAGGACAGACTGGCAGAGCAGTAACATCTGAATGTGCTGCAGCAGAAGCAACCAAAGCTCAGCTGCCAAAGGCCTTATTTACCAGACCGGTGCTGCTGTAATTAACCACTGCTGCCTGCATGGTGAGGCAGAGTTCGCTTTGAATACCTCAGGTAGGCATGGCAGAGCAGTTGGATCACAGGCAGGAGGAAGGGAATCCTCTGTGCTTTAGGCACACTCAAATGCAATTACAAAGGTTCATTAATATGCACTCAGCGCAGGAATCTCGATGCACGAAAAGACCTACAGAACTAGTTCCCTTCTGGCTACCCAAAATTACATGTAGTGCTGAGTCACACCATCCTCCCGCTGGTGATTGTGGTCTTCCCCACTGTCTCCTGCCATAGCAGAGCAATCCAACAAGGGGCCACGTGAGAAGAGCTCTGGTTTATGCAGAATTTGACACTGTTCTTCAAAGCCATTCCAGAGAGCTGCTTGCCTGAACTCTGCCGGGTTGCCTTGTGGTTCTTCAAAATGTCATGCTCCACCAGGGAATCTTAATATATGGATTTCCATGTACTGAAGACAGACTTCAGTAGAAGTTTTTCTGGACTGTCCTGTTTGATTAAAGCTGAACTTGCAACGTAGGAGCTGGAATATGCAATGCAGAAAGGGGACTATGCCTATTCCAGGAGAGAATGTCAGGCGAAAAGTCTGCTTTTACAAAGTTTAGAAGAAAAGAAAAGAAAAAAAGAAAAAAAAAAAAAAGACAAAACAAAAATTCCAACTTCTTGGAAAGACTACTAACTCCTGCAGTTTTGAGGTTTTGTTTACTATCTTGCCATGAATTCTGAGTTCTCAGACGTTTTTGAATGGAGGGTATATATATATATATATATTGCTTCCTAGGAGTTGAAGAAGACCATCATGACTTTGTGGGAAAGGAAGAAAGGGAAAAGGGAACGAGAAAGAAGCGTAATCATCCTCCACAGAAACTTCTGGTCTGATAACATGCCACATCTTTTTAAGCAAATAGAAAGAAAAATGTTGTCCAGATCAGCATCATCTAATGTATATATTCTAGAATCTGAAGAACGAGTTATGACCTGCAGGCCACACCTCATTTGTCTGTAGTTTATTGTAGGAAATAAAACACCAACAATAAAACACACAACTAATTCCTCAGCCTCTGCTGCCATCACGTGGCCATGTGTCATCTCTCATTAAAGCTGAAATGCCCCTATCCTGTTTGCTGTTAGCTCTGCATTTCCTCTGTTTTATTTACCAGATTCATTATCCATCATGCAGTCCAATTTGTTCTGCAATTTTCAGAAATGGAATAAGTAATTGGCACTGGATATTTTCCTAGTTTCAGCAGATTAATTTTTTTTTTAATGGCAGATAAGTGAGCAAGAGTTTTGGTGGGGTTCAGGTTTTTACTGTGCAGCTGGCATCTCCTATGAAAGTGTTAATTACAGACATGTATTAACTGACAATGTCAATGCCACTGTTTCCCTAACTAGTTCTATCTGCTATTTCTCTTCTAGGAAAAACAGCTGAACAGGGAACAGATTATAAATAAATCACTTGATTCTCCCGCTGTGAAAATAAACTAATCCCTTGGAGATCTGCTAGGGAATGAAATGTCCCTGAATTTGGCTAAAATCCTCACCGTGATGAGAAAAAAAAAAATAATAATAATAATAAAAAAAATACAACTCATCATTTTAGATTAAAGAGTATCTTTCCCTGAAAGGCCCATCATGGAATCTTCTCCCTTGTTTAAGGTTTTAAGTTAAGAGAGAAACCAACATACCTGAAAAGGGCATGCAGACTACAATGCCACGTACTTCTGTTTGCACATCGACACAAATTCTCCTACTCAGGTGTACCTTGGAGGGTTAAAGGACGTATACCCAGTTGACATTTCCAAATGCAAAGCCCCCAGTTGTAGGCCACCCAGCTGGGAAATTGCTCTGCAAGACAGGATCTGGGGATCCTGGTGGACACCAAGTCGAACATGAGCCAGCAGAGTGCCCTTGCAGCAAAGATAGCTAATGGTAACCTGGGCTGCGTTAGGCAGAGCACTGCCAGCAGGAAGGAGGTGGTGATCCTTCCCCGCTGCTCAGCACTGGTGAGGTCACCCCTGGAGTGCTGGGTCCAGTTCTGGGCTCCCCAGTACAGGAGAGGCATGGGCACACTATGAGTTCAGCAAAGGGCCACCAAGATGATCAAAGAATTGAAGCAGCAGATTCTCGGATGTAGTCAGAACTAGCCAGGTCCTACTTGTAGACTGAGAGGAAAATAAATTGCCTTCATGGGCTATCGAGTTATTTTAAGAATGTTCCTAATTTATGTGCTTGACAATTTTTATTAAGATCAATGGAACTAATCAAGTGCTTAGTCAAACATACAGTACAGGTCCTTTTGTTATGAAGGCACTCAATATGTAATACATAATGCCTGACAAAATGAGTTAGGCACTGAATAATATCTAGGTTTATTTTTAATAGCCTGCTAGAGCAGTAACAAACATTGAGTAACTCAAGCAGAAACTAAACGCTGTATGTTTTGTCATAAGAGAAGTCCCAGTCACAACACAATGTAATCCTAAATTCTAATAAGTATGATTTCCAGTGCATTCTGACAGACTTGTTGAAATCTGCATTTAATAGAAATACAGCTAGAAAATTTCAAAAATACAACATTTTTGTATGTTGCTAAACAAGACTATATGCTTTGCATAAAGTAAATATTTTTAATATACATCTAAGATCTTGTCTAATTATAATAAATTCGCTATTAACATACTAATGAAAAATCTATGAAGAAGAATCTAAAAGAAAGAGCGATTGGACAAATTTCTGACCCCACTGGATTCAGCTGAAGCCATAGTATTCATGTGGGCAGAACAAACGTTTACTGAATGTATATGGCAGTATTACTTTTTTCCATAGTATAAAGCATTAAAAATGCTTTGATTTTGTGGTTGAAATAAAAGATGCAAGTTTTTTTCCATTTTGAACTGTTTATAAAGGAATTAAAATAGGTAAATAAAAATGAAAATGTTTCACTTTAAGCTACAGAACAGATACCTTGGAACCAGGAGGAAATTTAACCTAGATTCAACGTTTAATTCTACTGCACATCTTAGGACAATTCTCAAGTCCTGTAGCAGCTTCTGATAACATTTTTAATGAAAAAAATAATATGACTAAGAAAAATGTCTTCAGTGTATTTGCTCACCTTATACTGAATTTAATTTATTTTATACTGCCTCGTATTCTCAGTTTTGAGCATGCCACGGATTTTCATCATTGATTGCTGAACAAAACAATCACTTTTAAGTTAATTCACATTTCTGAGAATTATTTTCAGCTATATCTCACAGAGTTTGAACCTCTATTTTAACTCTTTGGTGAACATTTGGTGAACACAAAACAAAGTTTCATCACCATTCTTTAAATGTTGATGACACCATTATCTACATGGTGATGAGCCAAATTTATGTGATCCTCTACTAACCACGAACTTGTGTTTAGCAGTTTGTCAGCTGTATTTGGATGCAGGGAATTGGTTTCACGAAGACCAGATCTCATAAGAGTCCTTCCAAGGGAGGTGAATATTAGGCAGCCTTCACGTTGCAACAGCTGTTGATATCTTCAACCACCTAAAAAGACAGAGAAACAGTGCTAAATTAGGTAGTTGCATTTGTGCTCAGGATACCTGCTACACCTGCTGAACTGAAATTCGCAGATTTCAATTGAAGGAAATATTGTTAATACAAACATATTACTAAATTGTTAATATTGTTATACAAGGCATAGCATTCCTTTTAAATCCTGTGTTCTTTCCAGCTTTACATCTGGAAGAGCTGAGGATTGTTCCCTGACAGAGTGAAGAGAAGCAGCATGGCATAAAAAGATGCATGAGAAGCATGAGAAATTGGAGATTAGAGTCAAAGTAGCAAAGCTCAAGAAAGGGAGAAACAGAAACACCTTTTCCTCATGCCACAATTATTGATTATTTATGTATTTATTTTATTCATGGACACCAAGAGTACAAACATAAACATGGCCTGGCAATTTCCTTAAAAACTTGAAGAGTCTCCAACATAGAACATTTGCATGGACTTTATTAATTCCTGACTGATTCACACTTTAAGGAGAGAAAAACCTGTGATAGGCATGAAGAAGGCTTGAGAAATGCTGAGCTGAACTTTTCAAATGCATTTTTCTTCTTCTATTCTACTGTTGATAATAAATACCAGTAATAAGGAGTAACCCTTCTTTGCATTGATGGAAAACTTTTCAGATGTTTCATACGTGGACTGAGAACTTTTTATGTATCCCCAAGGTAGGTCAGGTTGACACAAAGGTATTTTTCCCATTTTGTTTGATGAGTGGCAAAGTTCAGCTAATGTTAAAAGACCATAAACAAACAAAACCTTGAATTTAAAACTCTGAGGCTAAATGTCACTTGTCCTCTCCTCTGAGGTGCTGCTGTGCCAACTGAAGTCAATTCCAAGGGTGAGGCTACAGAGAACGGTGCCAGGACCAGCTTGCAGTTGTCCACTGGGACATCAGTAAGAATGTAACACACGCCTCCCCACCAGCTCCAAATGATCACAGAGACACTGAGCTTAACAAAACAATAAAATAACAAAGATAGCATAGCACTACTGTAGCCCCCTTGTTAAAAGAAAACGTAAATCAAGCTGTGACTCACCAATTGCTTCTATAAATTATTATCTACTGATTAGGCAAAAAAATGTAGGGAGGCAAGGAACAATCCCATGGCCTTTCCTTTTTGTCTAATCTATAACCTATTACAGCTGGCTTGATCCAAGCACATTCGTAAGCACCAGGGAGCAAAGTGCATATAGCAAGTGTCTCTAGGAATGCAGGACTCTGTTCCTTGGGGAAAAAAAAAAAAAAAATGCAAACAAACAAACAGTAAGAGTTCAAAAAAAGCTTATCAACCACCTTGTTTCCCCCCAAACCCACCCCCACACACAAATCTGCAATAACTAAATCACTTGGAGGTGGTTGCAATGCAGGCAGAACATGGTATTTTCTTTTTGATCCCTGCAAAATTTGATGTCGGTCAAAAGAGCACCTTTTAAAGAATTAAAAGAAAAGACACTGGAAGTGGAGGATCCAATAGGGATCACTTAGAAGAGAAGGAAGTTATTAACGTTACTGCTATTGACAGTTATTGACATGCTTACAGGGTAACTGGGCCAGACAAAACTCAGCTCTTCTCAGTACACGGGTTTGTTTCAGTTTGCCTGTGGCCTGTCAGATACGCCTGACGTTCTTAACAGTCCCATGAGTAAGCGATGTGGGGTAATGGTCAAAGACCAGATAAACCTCATCAGCCTTTGTGTCCGGATCTGGTTTTATGAATGCAATCTCTCTCAGCCCTCGATCTAGCCACTAAGCTGCTGGTTTTGTACACCTCAGAAAGGTTTCTTTAACCACCAACACGCCTTCCGCTCTCTGGTCTTGTGTGTAGGTGCACTGATAATCCTCCTAGCCCTGTAGACACACGCTGTGTCCTCTTCTTTCTCAGCCACTTGGGATTTTTCTTTTCTTTAGTTTTTAGGTGACTCAAGCACTGTGCAACTTAACTGGCATAGGACATGAATGTGGGAGAACAGTCTGCTGCAAGCAACAAATGCTTTCCTCCTTCAGATGTAGCAGGTTCTCATCCATCCTAAATTGTAGTCCTCAGTTCAGCCAAATTACTGTCTCTCAAGGTTCCTCAATTCACCTTGCTGATGAAGCCAACGTGTTTTCAGAACTAAGCCCTCTAGCCCAGCTGCTCACACCAGAGTGTTCCTTTATGGTACCTACTTTTATCTGGGGTGTACAGCCTAACACTCCCAGAAAGTCAGGACCCGGCTGTGGCTGTTCTCCTTCAGCAGAAGCACTGAAAGTACAACTTTGATGACAAAAGGTTTTGTCATCACCCATTCAATTTCCTTTTTTCCGTAGCAGAGAAAACAAGCTGCAGGGGAAACGAAACCCAGATCCTTCCTACCCTTTCCTTCCTAATTCCCACACTCCTTTCAACAGCTGCAGTAGCTCTACCCCTTTGTCTCTAGAAACTGCAGACGGCTGACAGGATAGGAAGAAAAGGTATTTTTGAATTTCTTCAGAGCATGGCAATATATTCATAGTAGTTTACCTTTGTTAATACATTATTTTGTATAGAAATAGAATTTGTATAGAAAATTTTTCTTAGAAAAATCCTAGAAATCTTAAAAATCTCAAGTCTTAGAAATCCTTAAATCATAGAAACTCATTTTACTTGGAAAAAGAGAAAGGAAGACAAGTAACAGATTTCTGCTTGTCAGACTGAATGGTAAAGCATACTTGACTTTTCCAAACACCATAAGCCAATTAGCACTGCAATCAGAAACAGCCATTTGACTGCAAAATCTTTAGATGTTGCAGTGGGTTTTTAAGATAGGTCGCAAACCAGGACTGGAATCCACTCTTGCTGCACCAAAGCAGCACGTTTGACTCCATGATAGGGACATGGTAGCACTTAACGCCACAGAAAACTTTAAGTCCCTTTCAGTATTTCCCTAAATTAAGCTCTGTATCCAAGCCTATATCCAAGAGATTAAGGCGCTTGCCATCACCGTTTCATGGTGAACAAATTGGGCCCAGAAATGCTTTCAAATTTTGTCAGATTTGCATCTCTCTGATAAGATCTGTCTGAATGAGAAGTAACTGAAATGGGCCACATGTCATGTTCTGCTTATATATGTTTGGTTTTGGTGGTGGTGGTGGTTTATTTTGTTTGTTTTGTGTTTGTTGCTGTGGTTCCCCATTCAATTAGACGTCAGAAAGTGGGCACAGCAAGAAAACACAGATAAGGCAAGCAGTGGAGGTGAACAATTAAATTTTCCTTGCAAGGCTCAGTCTCAGCGAGCCAAGTCTGTCTTCTCTCAGCAGTTCACGGAGCTGAGCCGTGGAAGAAGGAGCAGGAAGGTACCGCTGCGTCCTGAGGTGTGTGCAGGGATCTCCATGCCAGATGCTCAGCACCAGGATGTATCCTCAGCTGCGCTCCTGTGACTTTGCCAAGGAAAGACGCAGACACGGGGCTGGTTGAGCTGAAGAGGGAAGCACCAGAGTTAGCAAACACCTGAGTGCCTCAATGCAGCAGCCCATGCCGCTGACAGAGGAGCAGGCAGAGCTTCCCTGGGGCTTTAGGGACCAGCGCTGGGCATGGCGCCGGCGGCGCTGCAGCGCCCAACGGCCCCCGGCGCGGCCAAGGGGAGCCGGGCGGCGGCTCCTCCTCTCCCCCTTCCTCCTCCTCCTCCTCCTCCTCGTCCCCTCCCTCCGCTCCGGGGCGGTCTCGGCCGCCGAGCTCCGGCTGCGGCAACCCGGGGGTGCGCAGCAGGGGCGGCGGGATGGACTGGCAGGTGCTGACCCGGGAGCTGTCCCTCTACCTGGAGAGCCAGGTCCGCGTGGGGCTCTTCGGCTCCGGCGTGGGCTTGTCGCTGGTGCTGGGCTTCGGCGTCGCCTACGCCTGCTACTACCTCAGCAGCATCGCCAAGGTGAGCCGGAGGGCGGGCGGCCACCCTCCGGGGGACAGCGGCGGTGGCAGCCCCCGGGCAGGCAGCGGCGGCTCCTCAAATGGCGGCCGCCGCCGCCGCCGCGCCCGGAGGGGCTCTGCACGGAGCCCGCACCGCGTCCTTGTGGAGGGGTCGGCCCTGCCGAGCCGAGCCGAGCCGGGTGTTGGGCCCTCGGGGGGACGGGACGAGGCTTTTCCTTCCCCTGGTCGGGGAAGGGGCGAGGGGAAGGGGAAAGGGCGAGGGGAAGGGGCTCCGCCGCCCGCTGTGGCGGGTTGGGGACCCTCGGGTTGCTGCTGCCGTGTGGCGAGGGCTGTGGTGCCTCCTGGCCACCTGCTGAGGAGTGGTTTCACGAGGAGGTGATCAAAGCGTTTGGGAGCTCTCAAATCGTTTGGGACCGTGGAAAGTGGCCCCTGGAGCAAGAGTGAGAGCGCCTCGTTGAGTGCTCCATCAAGGGGAAACGCGCGTGTGGAGAGATTTCGGGCTGCTGAAGGCTCACACGGTGCCACAAGCCTCTGTAGACGGGCTGAGAAGGCAGCCTTCCTCACAAAAGGATGCTTTCTTTTCGTCAGAGGAAGAAAATGAGAGGTCAGGAGGACATGCTGCCGCCGCTGCGTGTGCGTAGCAGCTCTCACCACTTGTCCTCTCTCCTCCTGTTAACGCGTGCACGTTGGAGACCCTAGAAGAGAAGTTTAAGAAATGTGGCTGCTCAAACCCCATGTGGGGTGTGATGATTTCCACCCCAATTCCTCTGTGCAAATCTAGGCTGTGAGAAAAATACCTGTATGCTGGGCGTTATTAGAGGTGAGTACCCTATGCAGCTGGGCACCACACTGTGGGATGGGAGGAGGAGAGTGCTACCAGGCTGAACTAGGTACTGCAAGCAGGTACTGTCGAAGCTTATGTTTGTATATCTCCTTACCATGAAAAGAAAAAGCCTTATAATAAATAAATTAACAAAAGCAGTCTACTGGGAGAAGATTGAAACAGGCTCTCATTATATTTTTTTTTCTATGAACGCCCGTGCCTGACTGTAGTCTCTCTTCCTAGAAACCCCAGCTGGTGGCCAGCAACAAACGTTTCTGCCGCTTTCTGGAGGAATATTGCCCTGTTGTGACAGAAACTTACTATCCCACGATTTGGTGCTGGGAAGGCCGGGTGCAGACACTCCTGCGTCCCTTTATCACTTCTAGACCCCAAGTACAGTACAGAAAGTAAGTGCCTTTCTTCGAGACAGTGATCAATTCTGTAGCCAGTGGTTACCTTGCTCTGTGTCACAGCGACTGTCATTGCTCAAGTGTGTGCCCATGTATCTGCTTTATGCCTCTCTTTACAACTCCGTCCTAGGCTTGGAACCATTTCTGTCCTGGATTCAGCATGCAGTGGGTTTAAAAGATCCCATAGAGCCCTGTTATAGCTCAGGGAGCACTGGACTACTGGTGGCAATACAGGACTTGATGTGGTTATATGTTCACAGCTTGGTTGAAGTGGGAAGGGACCTCTGGAGGAAACTGGGCTAACCCACTTAGACCAGGTTGCCCAGGACCCTGTGCAGGCAGCTTTTGAAGATCTCCAAGGAGGAGACTCCACCACCTCTCTGGGCAACCTGTGTCAGTGCTCGGTCACCTGTACAACACAGGAGTGCTGCCTGGTGCTCAGAGGGAGCCTCCTGTGTTACAGTGTGTGCTCTTTGCCTGTTGTCCTGGCACTGGGCACCACTGAAAAAAGCCTGGCTCTGACATCTCTGCTCCTTCCCTTCAGCTATTTATACACATTGATAAGATCCCCCTGAGCTCTCTCAGCCTCTCCTCAGAGGAGAGATGCCCCTTCATCGTGGTGGTCCTTTGCTGACTTGGCTCCAGTATGTCCACGTCCCTCTTGTACTGGGGAGCCCAGAACTGGACCCAGCACTCCAGGGGTGGCCTCACCAGTGCCGAGCAGCGGGGAAGGATCACCACCTCCCTCCTGCTGGCAGTGCTCTGCCTAACATAGCCCAGCTTACCATTAGCTATTTTTGCACGGGCACACTGCTGGCTCATGTTCGACTTGGTGTCCACCAGGAGCCCCAGGTCCTGTCCTGCAGAGCAGCTTCCCAGCCAGGCAGCCCCCAGCATGTCCTGGTGCCTGGGGCTGTTCCTCCCCAGCTGCAGCACTTGGCACATCCTTTGGTTGACTGGCATGTGGTTCCTGTGAGCCAGTTCCTCCAGCCTGTTGAGGTCTCTCTGGATGGCAGCACAGTCATCTGGTGCGTCAAATATTTTGGTGATTGAATGCCATCATTTCGGAAGGGTCATGCTGTCATTCTCTCTGTCCATTCAACCAACACATTCAACCTTAACCATCGCATGGCCATGTTCAGCCCAGTTTTAAATATATCAAACTCCTGGGATTTTCAGATTAATTTTTCACCTATCCGGTCTGTCTTGTGTTCTTTGATGCCAACATTCTAAGAGGCAAAAAATTATATATATTGTTTGTCCTCAGCTGATCTCTTCTCACACAGAAGTGAGGCTCAGTCTGGCAAGTGAGGCATTTGGCACAAGAGCTAAGGAGAAGTACTTTTATACTCCGGAACCTGGACGCAGCACAAGTTGTTTCAGCTCTGTTTGCATGGTAGAATAGATTCAGCATTTAGCAGCTTCCCTTAGTTTTAGTAACTAGGAAACATTTCAGTGGTATGGCCATGTCCACTTTTTGTAGCCCTTCTTGTATACTCTCCATTTCGAGGTTTGTGAGGAAAGAAACTAGTTCCATGGGGCAGTGCTTCATTGGCACCATTTGAGATTGTGCTGGCAGCACACACTAGCATTGCATCTCCTGCCCATTGCTAAAAAAGGGTAAAGTTGACCTAATGAGTCCAACAAGGCTGATGAGCTTTAAAGTCTGGAGTAGGTGCTATGAAAATTGTGCTTTCAAATGAAAAAGCAAATGTGAAGTAAACTTCAATTTTGGTAGTTCCTGTGTCATACATTAGTTGCCAGAGAATGGGGAAGATGCTGAATGTTTTTTTCTCTCTCTGTATATATATATATATATATATATATATATATATATATATGTATATGTATATAAAAGGGCTATAAAAGGACTGTAACCTTCCTCTCATAGTTTAAGACATGCTTAGCTTCTTGGGATGGTATCACATTTATTGATTCTTAGGTTGTATTTTTTAAACACGCATGCTAGCAAAGTTTGTGGAGATGAGAGTGTGAAATTCTGGCTTCACTGAAGCTGTAAAGCTGTAGTGTCTGTCTGTGTTCCACATGTTAAAAACATAACAAAGTGCCATCCAGCATATGTGCTTATTCTTTGGGTAAAGAGAAAGCAAAACAAAAAGAACAACAACAGACACGTGATAGATGGTTAACACGTTGCCCAAAGCAGAGCCAGAAGGTTCTCAGACCACCCAAAGGAAAGCTGCGGGACACAAGCCCACATACAGTAAAAGGCAGTGCCAAAAGTCACATTAGTTACAAGCTTCCAGTACATCAGCAGCGAGTGATGAAAGGCCAGCTCTTCGTTTACTGTAAACTGGAATTGTGCCATGAACTGAGTGTGCTAACTCATGTCAGCTGGAGGTATGGCTCTTTGTGAATGGTGAATGTGCAAACACGATTAGGTGGTACTTGCAGCGTTAAAACCTAATCAATGAGACAGATTTTATACCTGGTATTTTTTACAGTTTAAGCACTCTTAATAGTACGCATTTATTTTTTAAATCTAATCATTGTTGTCTTGAAATGTGCCTTTCAGTGAGCTCATTAGAACAGCAGATGGAGGACAGATTTCGCTGGATTGGTTTGATAATAATGACAGCTTATATTATCCGGATGCCAGCACAAGACCTACTGTCCTGTTATTGCCTGGTCTGACAGGAACGAGCAAGGAATCCTACATTCTTCATATGATCCATCAGAGCGAAACACTGGGATATAGGTGCTGTCACACTTCATTGCGTGTATTTTGTGTGTGAGATCACAGCTAAGTATGCATATGTAGAAGGTGTCTTCCTAACACAAATGAGATCTAAAAAAAAAAAATAGTTTATGTAAGAAAGCAGTAATAATAATAATAATAACCACATTATGTAACCCGCAGTAAATTCCAAAGGGCTGTTCTGGTATCTGCAGACGTGCTGCAGAAATTGCGGTGAAGGCGAGCTACGTCTGCATAGGTCTTTGCTGCTGTGTCCTAAACTGTAACATCAGCACTCGAGCTACCTTTGTGCTTTCTTGAGAAGGGGTTTGTATTCAGCTCCACAAAGACTTGTATGGATGGGTTGCTGGCAGAAGGCCTCGAAGGAGGTCAGCTGCTGAGTGCCAAGATTGCTTGATTCAAGTCCCTGAGTGCAGAAAGGGGAGCCAACCTACTCCTGCTGCTGTTTCAGGAAGAGGTTTGTCACCTCTGAATTGTCACTGCTTAATTTATTTTTGTTATTAAGGCTGCTGGTCAGAATTGGGTAAAATAAGTGGATTAGTCAACGAGTAAATTCCTTTATGTAATCATATTCCTGCCACTGTGCTTTAAAATACGTTGTCGTTGTTCCAGGCTCCCTATTTGGAATATTGCATTTTGCAATTGCAGATTGGTGTCTGCTACTGACTACATAATGTTCTTCAAATATATGTGTGTGTGTCAGTGCCTGTGTATATTTCTGGCTATCTGTTCTCTGGGGGTTTGGGGAGCTGCTCTACTAAATTCTGGAAGTAAAACAGCGCTTTAACCATTCAAACTACCTTTAAAATCACTTTAAAGCTTACCTGTAAAAATACTAGAGGAAGAGAGATCCCAAATCAACAACTTCTTAGAACTAATTCTTTAAGTATTCCTGAAGGAAATACCTGCATTTGGTCACCTAACAAAGAAAAGTATAACGTTATAAAGGAGAACTTGAGTGTTGTTTTTTTTTTAAACAGCAATATTTGAAAAATACCAAAATATCTTTTCATGCCTTTAACCCAGCTAAATATAGCTTACGGCTCATAATTGGCCAGCTCTAAGCTCAGGCAGAGCATGATCCATATTCCATCTTCCGGTAACCCCAGGGGTTCTCGTCCTGCAGGCTGACCTTGACTGACAAAGCACAGAGCTCACCTAGAGTCCCACCGACTGCAGTGGTATAAAGGTCATTCTGCACATGTCAGATTTTAGCATTTTTAGGACAGAAATTATTTATCTGCTGAACTTACCCATCGAACTGGCTCATTTTTCTTTATGTGTTTTCAATTTTTGGTGTAAGTTGTCCTTTTCAGGTGGACGAGCAATCTATGTAACTCAGTTTGCTTTCTCAATTTTTAGATGCGTGGTTTTTAACAACCGTGGAATTGCTGGTGAGGATCTTTTGGTAAGGATGACTTTTAAGATAAACATCTTTTATATGTAAGCAGGATGTATATATGTAATCATCAGTGTCTATCTGTAAGGCTGGATTTAACTGAGAGGAGCTCATAGCATATGTTGAAGATGCAGAGAAGAGAATCTAGTTATCTGGTAGATCAGTAACATGCCAAGGTACATCTTTTATTTTAAAACTCAGAGACCAGCTGGTCAACACAATTGTTTTGTGAACATTTTGTTCTAGGAAATCACTTAAATTACCAGCATCTGTGACAGTAAAGTGAGCAATCCTTATACTTTTCTTCCTCAAAACACCATGGTATTTAAAACGTATACGTCCAAGAAATTCTGTTCACTCAATGTGATTTTCTCCTGTTGTTTTAACTTATAAAGCAAAATATAAACAGTGGCAATTACTTTCCCAATTGCCAATAGATATTTAAGCTATGATTTGGTTAAAAAGCCATGCCATTAAATTGACCCGTATTATGTGGTATTGAATTAATGAATCCGATTTACACGGGTAGTCATACCCTGAAAATTAATTTTGTATTTTTCTCAGCAATTACAATACTAGCTTAGCTCCAGCAGATTTTTTTTTTTAAATTATTTCTGGGACATACAAATCACGTTTGCTTAGAGATAACTGGCAATTCCACAGATGATGAAATCTTGAAGCCAAACGTTTTCTGCATCTCGGCACAAAGCATGATGAAATACTGCTGAATAAGCCTCATTTGCTCCTATATGTTTTTTTGACAGGTCTGAAGCTGGTATGAATGTGCATAATACTAAGTATTGTTTTGCATTTTTTAATCCCCTTGCTTCAGCCTTAAAAGCTCAGAATTTTTTTCCCATAACCAGATAAAACGTTTCAATGCAAATATTGCTATGTTAGAGTAGTTTTCTGCATACTTTCGGAGATGGATCTACAAAGCAGTTTTGTGGCACACAAAGTCCTTATTGACGAATTTCTGAATCGCTAACAGAAAAGATCTCTTGTGTGGATGCATTGTGTGTATTTTAGTGTAATCGGATTTACATATTTAAGCATTATAAGATCTTACTGCGAAGCAAACCAGCTGAAATTATAGCATTTTCTGTAAGGGGGTTTCTACGTTTTAATATAAAATCCCTAGTTAATGAGTTTGAAGCATAGCTGGGCAACACAGTAGAAATAGTCATGCAAGTAATTCTTCTACTAGTCTCTTTAAAGATAAATGTAAATTTACAGTCTACAATAACTATTTAAAGAATCAGTTAAACGAATGAGAAGAACATTTTTATTGAAAGTTACTATGAATTTTTATTATGGAATGTTCAAATATTAGATGTCCACAGCCAATGTGAGCTAAGATGATGTTTTAAAATACCTTTGTACGCTGAGTAGATAGATATACATTGAAGTATCAGGAATTAACTGAAATTAAAATGCAACTTCCCTCTGTAGTTTTATAAACTTTTAATCAAATATACTTTAACTTGGAATACATTAGACCCTAGGTACTAAAAATAATTTATTTTTCCTTGTAAACTTGACAACTTAATTAAAATGAAACACATTCACACCGTTTGTAATTAATAGGATGTAATAAAGGGAACAGTGATTCATGTGGATGAGAATTGGAAATGCAACATAAATGGAAAACATCTTCAGATTTAATTATCCAGATTTAGCTTTTCTCTCCTTTTTTTAATCTGTGACTTCAACATTTTATTATTCATGTTAAATGTACTTTAGGTAATTATCTTCTTTTAATTAAACTTGTTAAAATTGTCCACAAATATCCAGCCTGTTTAGCTGAGAGCAAATTTAAAAAAAAAAAAAAAAAAGCACCTTAAAATACAGCGTTGCTTCAGGCAACAAATATGTTCAATCAACTCATAATTAAATATTTTTATATTTTAGTTTTAATGCTTGTACTGAATTTTGGCAGGCTAGCCTCTACCTTGAGTTAAGTCAGGGTTGTTAACATGTTTAGTAAGAACTGTGTAGTTGCTGTAGATGAAATCTAGAGAACTTACTTTACTGTGTTTTACATCTAAAAGTATTTATCTCCCTTACACTGCTGCAGAAGAGTCTGCAGATTGTAGCCTGTAGCAGTTGTCTGTGCAGGTGAGGCTCAAAAGCTATGCTTATCCTTCAAGTGAGTGTGTGTGGGGGATGTCCAAATCCCAGGGACAGCCATGGAAGTCATGCCACCTTGCAACTCAAGGCTTGAAGAGATGCTGCTGCTGGTAGACAGAGAAGGGATAATGCATACATTTCATTGCTTTTGTTAGTAAATCAGGTAAACAGCACTGGTAAATTTATCCATCTATTTATTTGCTTGTATCATGTACAGAATCTAAATACTGGATGTTTTTCAAATGCCAGCTTACAGAACTTGAAGTCTAATATTTTCTTTTGCATTTGAATATGGGTGAAGATGGTCAAATTGTCATTATAACTTTCTTTTCTCTAAATTACAGCCTTTACGATGTGTTTTTATTTCTGTAGGGTATTTCAAAAATACCAGTGCCTATCTAGTTCAATCTAGTTTAGCTAGTGACTCTGTGTTCAGTTTTCATCTAATGATTTGGTGGTTGCAGATAGTGAATATATTTATCACCTGTTTTGTTTTGTAATGATAGCAAGTATAATTCCTTCCTCCCCCTCTTCCTGAGATGTTTGCCATTTAGTGCACTTTCACGATAAATTTATCTTATTATATAAAAGAACCGCTGTACGTTTTTCTTTGTCCTTAAAGGATGATTAAAAAAAGCTTATGACGGTGTTTTTCCCTATGACTCCTTACAGACACCAAGGACTTACTGTGCAGCTAACACAGAGGATTTAGAGGCAGTTATTCATCACATCCACAGCTTGCACCCCTCAGCTCCGTTCATGGCAGCCGGTGTTTCTATGGGAGGGTAAGGTATTATGTAAGGGGAGTCTCAGCTTAACTATGATCATAAATAGGACTGTTGTAGCATGACTGTAAATGATTACTCCACAGTACTTATGGTACTTACCGAACTGCGACTAATTTCAGTCTGCCTGTAATTGTCAATATTTGGAAGGCTCTTAGAAGCTTAACGCCTTCGAAGCTTTTAGCTTTGTGTCCAGTAAGGTGGAAAGTGGCCAGCATTCAGAAGCTGGCTGGGAGAGCAGACAGGAAACACAGACAGATTGATAGACAAACAGGTGGGCAATAAAATCTTTGGAAGCTACGGAACCCGTCTTTGGAACAGAGGGCTAAAAAATAGGAACTAGAATTAACGTACCGTGTTTCTTAGCAATCCCTGGATATTAGAAGATTTATCTTCATTCTCTTTGGGTTCTGCAGGGTGGGGGTAGGTTATACTGGAAGAGAGGTGATTATCTGCTCTGTCTGGCTGAGAAGCCAGAAGTAGTACTGTTGTTGAAACCAGTATGGGTTGATTATAACGTGGTATTAAGACTTGCTGTGTCCTGGCTTCTCTCCAGAAAGCATAGCTAGAACAGACAGTGATAGAACAGTTGCTAGAAAAATCACTGCTAGAAACTAGGAGAAATATTCAGACAGACTCTTTAACAGAAACTCGAGAACTTCCATTAAAAGTACTGCAGACAGGAGTCACTTTTTTGAGACTGCCCTTCTTTCTGATAAATTGTGTGTTGACATTAATCTTCTAATGACTTGCAGGAGCTTTGGGATAAATACAGATTTGTTCAAACAATATAGTGATTAATAATCAAATGAGTAACCTGGAAGCCCTGTAAGTCAGTTAAGCCACTCTTTTTCCCTTGGGATTTTGCTAGTGTCTTCAGTATGAATACGTACAGCCCTCTTCAGTATGTCAATGTCAATCTTTCTGGGAAGTCTAAGATTGGGCACACTACTCCAGATAGTCTCGGAAGTGCCAGGTACAGGGAAAAAATTACTTCACTAGACCTGCTGGTTTTGCTTGTGCTAACATAGCACAGAGTGTTGTTAGTTATCTTCACTGCTGCAAGGGTGCACAAATCGCTGATTTGTGTTCAGCTTGCCCTGGTCTTTCCCAGCAGTGCCGTTCTTTCTCCAGTCATGAACCTGTCTTCGCGTTTGGTTTTGTTGAACTCTGTTGTGTGTCCGCCAGCCCATTTCTGCAGCCTGTTGAGGTCCCTCAGAATGACAGCTCTGTCGCCCAGTGCACCAGCCACTCCCCACAATTCGACCTGCAAGCTTGCCAAGGGTGCAATCCATCTCATTTTCCAGTTGTTAATAAAGATGTTGCACATTCTTGGCCCCGGTATTAACCCCTGAGTAACACCACTAGGAACTGGTCCACAGCCCTCTCAGCCTGGTGGTCTAAGCCAATTTCCCACCCACATTGCAGGTCACCTATTGTCACCCTGTCATTTCCAGTTTGGCTACGTGGAAGGTTGTCAAAAACTTCGTGAGGTCAAAATAAACAGCTTCCACTCCTTTTGCCTAATCAAGGAAAGCAGTCAGCTTGTCATAGAAGGCAGTCAGGTTGCTCAGGCATGTGTTGTCCTCAGTAAGTCCACTCTGGCTGTTACCAGTCACCTTCTTAACCTCCACATTCTTGGAAATAGCTTCCAGAGGGTAGTCCCATAGTGCTGATAATTAGGCTGACCAGACAGTATTTTCTCCTGTTTTTGTAGATGTGTGTGACATTTGTGTTTTTCCAGGCTCCAGGATTATCCCGTAATTGCTGCAGCATTTCAAAACAGTAGGCTTACAAAAACCTTGGCTGTTTCCTTCTGGAGCTTTGGTGCACCACATCTGGTCCCGTATATGTCCAGTTTGCATAACTGGGCCCTAAGTCAATCTTCCTCTGCTGTGAGTAATACTTCACCCTTCCACACTCTGCCACTAGCCGCAGGGACCTGGAAGGCTGGAGGGCAGACTTCAGCAGTAGAGACAGGGAAAAACAGTAGCCTTGGCCTTTTACAAATATTTTTGTCATGAGGTTCCCTGCTCTGTTCAGTAGTGGTAGACCAGGAGGGAATACAGGATGCTCAGCCTAACCTCGGTTCTTTGGGAAATCCTCTGGAAGCCATTTCCAGTCATAGGAAGGATGAGAAGGTGACCAGACTTAACAAAAACAAAGCATACTCGAATGATCTGTTTGCCTTTTGTGATGATAATGACTGGCTTCAGTGCTGAGGGGTAAGGAGTGGTTGTTGCTTGCTCCAAGCCTTTTGGTACCATTTTATTTATAGAAGCCCTTCTTGCTGTCCTGCATATCACGTGCTAATTCCAATTCCAGATGAGCTTAGTTTTTCCAAACTGCATCCCCTGAATGCTTGGGCAATGACTGTTTCTCTCAGGCAGCTCCACCCCTCTTCCACCTTCATGATACTTCCTTTTTGAACTTCTTCTGGAGTCCACATGGGGACTGTTTCCATGCTTCAAAATTAATTGGAGCACTTACATGTTTAAAATTAGGCAGGAGCACAGATGCATATGCCTTACTAGAGGCATATTGTGCGAATCATCCACTTGTCCTAATCTTACAACAATTTTCATAATTTATTCTTTTTCAAATTATTGTGAGGAGCCAGTTAAGTTATATAGGACATGTTTGCCCAAATGAGAAGTAAAATAAGCAATCCATTCACAAATGTTGCTACTACTGCAACATTTTTATTGATTTATGACTCAATGTTATCCTTAGAGAGTACAGACCAGTGGTTCATAGGTTCTTCCTCTCCTGTAGGTGAAAGGGAACGCACGCTACCTAACCCCTATTTGTGCAACAGGTGACTTTCCTCATTGGGTTTGGCTGCCTGAGTAGTTTCCAGATGCACATTCCCAAGCAGTGTTTGATGTTCTTTTCCAGCTGGTTCCTACCTGCTGGCGAGTTAGTAGGAGCTCATCTCCCTTTTGCACTGCTATCCTATAATTTGGTAGGTAGTGCATGGGGATAAATTCTCTGTGCTGGAAGGTGGTTACGTGATGTTTTTGCTACAGGTTGCTGTCTCCTGCAGTATGACAGATGAAGCTAAGGTATAGAGTGTTAGTGTTCCAGGGAGCTGTATTAAGTCATGGAGCTTATAATGTTTTGAGTTAAAGACTCGGTGTTAAAATGCTGGTTGGAAACCTTGAGGCCTCAGGCAGTAAAGTAAGACAGCTTTTCTGTTGCTATTTTTCTTTTACTACCTTCTTGGTCATTTAATTTTTCAACATCTGAAGGGTCAGGTACTGGTGAACTCTCCCTTTTTTCAACTCAATTATACATCTTCAATACAGACTGTAAGTTGCAATTGGTCAGAAAGGCAAGTTTTATACCATTTATTTAGCTCATAGTTTTGTTAGTTTTATTAATTGTCTTTCATTTCATTCTTTGTACTCTCATATGCATGAGGTATGGGAAAGGTATTCAACCTTCAACTAAAAAGATAGCTTCTTAAAATGGGCAGGCATGCCGGGGTGGCTTGCATTTATCAGGCAGACTGATGAGATTTACCAGATCAGGAAGACTGAGTTGTAAAATTGCAAAACTTACTGACAATTAAGTATACCCGTTCCATGAGTAAAGTACGTTTACTTGACCTTCTCCCCTTCGGTGATACAATAAGACTAGTACATCTCTCTTTATTTTTAAATGCACTCCTACCTACATCCTACACAGTGCACTCAGCTCCTCTCTGAACGTAGAGAGAAAGCAAACTTAATGAGTCATATATTGATGACATTCACTACCCTGTAGAAGTATTAGGCACAACTGTAAGGCTGATACAAGAAACTATGTGGAAAAACAGGCAAAAAGGTGGCTGATTGTTATATTTGCTTTAGATTGAAGCAAACAACTTGATAGTATATATGTTTCTGTTTTTCATTTCTGTTTGTAGCATGCTTCTTTTAAATTACCTGGGCAAAACTGGCAGAGACACTCCTTTAATGGCAGCTGCAATTTTCTCTGCGGGTTGGAATGTTTTTGAGTCTGTAGAGTCTCTGGAGAAGCCACTAAACTGGCTTCTTTTCAACTATTACTTGACTACTTGTCTACAATCCTCCATCAGCAGGTGAGTTGCCTTCTGAACTATTTGGCAAGGTGGAAGGATGTTAGCATGAGATCTACAGCAGGTACAATAATATTGGCAAAATTAATGCCGTAATGACATTTCACATAGTTGTGTGCATTCTGTGGGCTTTGAAATCAAAAGAATTTTGCAAAAAAGATCGTTATGAATGTGACTAAACTTCTCTGCTCCTCGAGGGTGTCAGCACAAGAGCAATGCACTTCTAGATTTATGGATGAAGTGAACTGCTTTAATTTTTTAGACATCTGTACATACTGAGTTTGAGTTTTATACATGTATATATTTATATACTAATTCTTTTAAGTCAGCTTTGACTGCAAAAGCATGGAAAGGGCTAGTTCATGCTTTGCTTTATAAAATTAGGGTGTATTTTATATTCCAAATACTTAATTTTCTTATCTTTGGCATCTTTGTCATGTGGATTTTGACTATGTTGCTGGATGTGCCTGCGTATGAATGAACAATTCTTCTGCTCTTGGATTCCAGACAGATTTTGAATATGACAGAAAATTAAAAACAAGCATGTTCTTGTTAGGAAGTTATTTCTTCAAATGTATCTGTAAAGCAGGGGACTTCTGTTTCTACTGCAGAAAACAAGTCCTCCAATTTTTCTTTCTTTCTCTTTAGGCATCGACAAATGCTGGAAAAATTATTTGACATGGATCTCGTGATGAAGGTATGTGGAAATGTTGCTTCTGATTTAGCTTGATGCTGTTTTCCAAATGCTGACATATTCCCTATTTGAATTCTATATTCCAGGCTAGAACTGTTAGAGAATTTGATAAACAGTTCACTTCAGTCATGTTTGGCTACCGTACAATTGATGATTACTATGAAGACGCTAGCCCATGTCGCAAGCTGAAGTCAGTAGGAATTCCAGTGTTATGTCTGAACTCTGTGGATGATGTTTTCTCACCGGGTCATGGTAAGTTTCTGATTTTTAAAATATATTTCCCTGTTTGTGCAGTCTTTTAGGACCAACTATACAGGTTTGAAAATGAACTATGTGTGGAGATTTGTATAAATATTACTTGCATGTAGGATCACAACCTCCAGTAGTGGGTCAGTCTTGCAATTTATGTAGTGTAAGACATGCAAAATAGCTGATTATAGAGATGCCTGATTAGAACAGAATGCAGGAGCACACGGGGTGGCCGTCATTAGTCCTTAGTAGGTAGGCTCTTTATAGTCAAAAGAAATATGCACGTGTAGGATGTGAGTTATTTCACTATAAGAAAGATGCCAGGTGTATTGCTCCCAAAAGTGCCCATTCCTATTCACCAAGTATGGAAGCAGCCTATAAAGAAGAACTCAGATACATATGTCTGGATTGTAGACATTCAGATTTGAACATAAGTGAAACCAAGTATTTTCCATTACCATTCTTCAAGCCAGTCCCTACAAAGAGTATCCAGGACTTGCTTATGTTTCAGATGACTTGAAGTTCTCAGCTGTTGTTGCTTATGATCCCAATGACATAAACTCCGGTGCCTGAAAATGAAAAAGTAAGAAAACATGTAGGTTAGCATGTGGACCAGAATCTAGGGTAAAGGAAGAGATACAGGCAAGGTGAGCTTCTCAAAGGAGACACAGTGAAATTAATAAAAAGCTAAGTGGATGAAGCAACAATACCAGCTAGTAACTGATAGGCTGAAAACCCTGTTTTCCTTCCTCTTTCTATTTTCAGCCAGCCACATGAGTATTATGAACATTTTGCTTTTGATCTGTAATCCTGTTGCTAACTGTCTTAAAAAAGATCTGATTGTTCCTGCAGTCTGTGTATTGGTTTCAGTGTCTGAGAAGAACAGAGAGAACAAAAAAGTTAATGTAGAGGAAAATTGCTATAATGAGCAGGTGATGAGCACAGTCGTCAGTAGTGAAGACCTCCCATGTTTAAAGTTGAAGTTCATTCACTTGATTTATTTCAGGAAAGTTTTTTTCTGCCACCACAAGTGAGATTCTTGTAGAATGAGACACAGAATTGAAGTGAGTAAACAGATCAGAACAGCAAACAGAAGAATGAAGGAATTGGAAGGGGTTGTGTATGTACTAGTTATGCATGCCCATACGTAGAGCACGTACAGAAGAGACACACATACTTCACATTACTGTTAGGAGTTTGAAGAGCTGTTGGAGACAAATATGACACAAAGAGAAAAGGGCCATTCCAGTGGAGTGCAGTAGGAAAAGACAGTCGGATTTCTTCTCCTCTTGAATAAAAAACATTCGTGCTATGCATGAACAATATAAAGAGGTGACAGCCTCCATTAGGAGGAAAGAAGAATCTAACCTGCCTTTCTCCATTAAAATGCGTGGGTGGATAGGCATCAATGTATTCCTTCTCCACAGAGTTATGCTGTTGGCTGTACACCAGTGCCGTGGTGGTGACTAGTTTGCCTCAGGAAGGGCTACCAGAGGGAAGGTTGATTTACAGCTAATAGCATGACTTTGTCACGCGTGTGTGTGTATCCTTCGCTCCTTTTTAGTTGGTGAAAAGTTGTGCTGGCAGGGGACAAAGGGCACCCTGATTAACAGCCTAGGAATTACGGCTCATGCCACCAGTTACTGGAGGCCGCTCATCTTCACACTTCTGCTGTCTCTTGCGCTAGCAAACATAAAGGTCTGGTGTCAGTCTGGGAGGTGACTTCATTCTGGCAACTGCTCTTCTGACCCGAAAGCATGTGGCCACAGGTTAGCCTGTGGCAACCAGCGGCAGTTTCCACTGACAAGACTACAAGGGATTCAAAGCCACAGACTTTCTTCTCAGCCAGCCCCAGTCTTCTGTTGACTTTGGGAACTGGTTGTTTCATGCCTCATCAAGCTTCATCTCTCCTAATAATACCTATCACCTTTTAGGCTACCTTCCATTGCTCTCGTGGATAGCTGTAGATGGTTTCAGGCATCTGGGAAACAGGCCTAGAGAACCCATTAGGGAGAGAGCCGTGCCAGAATTCCTTCATGATTAAATGGCCTTTATACAGCCAGCCACACCTGCCTTCCTGTAACGGAGTTTGGGGGATGCAAACCCAAGTCTCCTCTGTCCTTACACAATTGGGACTTCAAGAGAGACTTCCTATAAAAAGCGCAGATGCTGGTTTTGTTGCCTCTTACTACCCAATCACTTCTCGTCTAGCTTGTGATACATTTTTTATTTTCCAGGAATCATTATTGAACATATCGTGAAAATACACCCTTTGATCCTAGTCCAGGATTAGGAAGAAACAATTAATTTGCATCCCTTCCTTAATGTTGATGTTTAATGTTCATAGAGCTTGGCAGCTGATGCATCTGAAATTTAATTTCGGGATGCAGTTCCTGTACTGTATATGACTAAGTAATGAAAGCAAATGCTTTCTTCACCGTGTGACACTTCGCTCACCATCACTAATTGGAACAAGCTATTGTTTGAGGAAGTGTGTAATATAACCAAGTCAAGCCCTTTTATTTTGTAAGGGACAAATTAAGAAGACGGAATGATAGCATTCGTTGCCAGTGTCGTATTTAACTTTTCATCTGAAGTGGCGTTTTCCTCCTCAGAGACTTTGAGCAGCTTATTAGGCATCCAACTTAAATCCAACTTAAATTTCACCACGCTAACACATAGCTCATTGCTGCTGGTGTGTGCTGTGCTGTGCCCGAGCTGAAAGCCTGCCCTTGAAGTTAGGTACTATGCCAGCTCCCTCCTGATCCCCCGTGCCAAGTAAGTGCATGTCTGAACGGCCATTGTCCTGAACTTTTTGTTGTATTGAACTTCTCTGTCCCTCTGAATCCAAACTTAGAGTGTGTTATTTTGTGTCCAATTATGTAAGCAGCCCAACTGATTGTGTTGTTTTATTGCACATAAAACACACCGATGTTGAACAAGGTAATTCTGCACACCCATTTTTACGCTGTGGTTCTAATAACACATAACAAGTCTGTGCACTGCTGGATCAAACAGCAGCACAGATTTTGATCCGTAGAACCAGATGTACGAGGTTAAATTTGGGCAAAAATGACCAGTAGTGCCTTTTGGCATGCCACTCTGTAACCCAGAGCACGTCACATCCAGTGCTCCATTCGCCTGCCCTTTACATTGCAGAATTTGCTCTCTCGCATTGTGGGTCTGTTTGTGGATGGCTAAGAGACCCTGGAAGCAGTCTTGAGAAAAGCACCACACCGCTGCCAAGCATCATTTGCATTTTGGCACTGGAGAGCACCACAGAATTGTTCAGTTCTTCTCCTGAGAAGCTGCAGAGCAAGGAACTCTGCTGGGGAGGAATCACACAAACGGTGACCCAGCTGTGTCAAGGCTGGCTGTGCCAGGGGCAGGCTTTCCTGTGCACCGTGGGGGAGGTAAGAGCAGGGATGCAAGAACAGCTCAGGTTGGGCAGCTGCTAAAAATCCTCACTGCGGATGGAAATCCAAGGCTACATATCCAGCACCGTGTGGCAGCTTTTGATGAGCGATAATCTGTGGCAGAAGTCTGTTGTGAATGACTGCGCGATGGAATAGGGCCAGCTTTCAGGATGGGGAAGGTGACATTCGTCAAGAGCTCTGTGTGGCTCACGCCTTACCCAGCAGCGTACAGATAGGTACAAATACCCTCGCAGTAGGCAGAAGCTCACATCAATCACTGCCAACATCTTCATACACCACAAGGTGTTCATCCAGAGAACCCAGGGGAGCCAGACAGGAGACTCCTGGGTGCGTAACTGAGGCAAGACTCCAGGCGAGTGCTTGCAGAGTCTGGGGCCTGAAGCTCTGGCATGCTTTGGATTGCAAGAGCTGACACATTGTTTGCTGCACCTCTGGTTTCCAACCTGTGCTATTACCTTGTCCAAGCTGTCAGGCCCTGTGCTTTTATCTCCTCGACTTCTCCTTCTAGCCTTGCCTCTGCAGTGCTTTAGAAGGCCCAGGTACTGCAGATGCTATTTCCAGTTTTCCAGCTGAACAAAGGAAAATCTGAGGACTTTTTGTAGAGACAGTGAGAAACACAGTTCCTTCCACCTAGTAAAGAATCAAAATCACTTATTAAATGATCAAATCAATGTAGGGGTTTAGCATCCATGCTGAATCCATCCTGCAGGCCCTGTACCCCTGCCCCATCTATTTCAAGGTGCAGTCATTGCATTCGGGGTCCTGTGCGCCTTGCCCTGCCTGGCTGTCCTTTTACCCTAGCTGACAAAAATGAAGGCACCCAAACAAAAGGAAGGACCATGGGCATAAAGAAGCTAAAGATATGCAGGGATAACGACTGCTCACGGACCTTTGAGGTAGCAATGTAGAAAAGTTAAAGAAAAACCCCTAGGAAGGAGGGGAGATCTCGCAGGAAAGTTCAGTCAGAAGGAGATGTGGACATCTGAACTGCCCCCCCAAAAGTAGCCCTGATTAAGTGTCTCTCTTCAGAAATACTTTTTAATAAATAAGGCAGCAGTAGAAGTCCTGTGAATGACTCACTGCTTTCTGTTGTAGTGCCAAAGCATTTTTAATTTAGCAGTGTATGACCTAAAATCAGATTTATTTTCTTGTGGAATCACAACCTTTTTTTGACAATTCGGTGCAACCTCTAGTACTCCTCTCTGGACAAAATGTGTGTTCTTTTGCTGTTTCTTTTCTATCAGGCTGAAAAATCAAAAAATCTGTATGGATTTTGTGGTGTTTATTTTTTTTTCCTCTATTCCATGAGGTACATTATTTCAAAACTAGAACTTCCAAAGGCATTCTTCACTGAAACGCTTGAGATTTCTGCTTGTTCGGGAGTATATCCAGTGCACTTACAATTTCTGAGGAAATCACTTAAAGTAGCTAGTTTTTACATCAAGAGCACAAACACCAGAGTTCCATAAAGCTCCACCATTGTGTCAACTAGTTCACAGGAAGAGCATCATCCCACCACCCTGAAATACTTTGCAAATCCACGTGCTTTCAGTGCTCATTTGAGTCTGCCTGCTGCCATTTGTATATTGGTATTAGCGTGGTGACCCAGGCCAGGGAGCTGAAAACTAACCCAGTAGAAGAAAACCCCTTGGTGTATCTGCTCTAATCATCTGAATTCAACATTGAGGCATTTTCTGGTAGTCACAGTACGGTAGAGAACGACAAACCTCCTGGATAGTGTGGGACAGGTTTCTGTGTCCTTGTGCAGTTGTTTGCCTTCCTCTTACTTTGTTTCCTGGGTGTATTGAGACGATGAGCTCCTCAGGGGGAGAACTGTCTCCCACTTTGTTTTCACAGCGTGCTCTAAACATGCAGTGTAAATGTATGGCAGTACAGATAGAATGATGATGACAACCCAAAACCTTCTTTAATTTTAGCTCGCGATGACATTAACAGTTTTGTGTTTGCAGTCCCCTAAGAAAAGAATGGGATTCACAGTTAAGTTCCCAAATTCCTCATTTTTTCCAAAGTCGAATATTGCAACAAAGGTTAAAAACTACAGGCTTGATTGCCCTTTTGTTTGTATGACATGCACCGAATCATAAATATGCATCAACATGAGTGCTATTACGATGAACCCATGGTTTCTGAAAGTTTTACAGCAGCCGGGAAAATCCTACAAAAAAGGTGAGTTAACGATGAAGAAAGAAATGTCTTTTAACACAGCTATGGTTCTAAGTCCTCCTGCGGTACATTTAAACACGCATTTAACGTAAATGTGTATTTTTATTCATATATAGCGTGACAAACATTTGAGAAAAATTGTTCGGTGGCTGGCATTTCATAGAAGAACGAGTACTTAAAGTTCTCCCCCCCACCCTTTTAGCTATACCAGTAGAAACTGCCAAACAAAACGCAAACGTGGCTTTGGTTCTGACTTCTTGCGGAGGCCACATTGGTTTTCTGGAAGGAATATGGCCAAGGAAGTGCACTTACATGGACAGAGTCTTCAAGCAGTTCGTGCAAGCTGTGTTTGAGCATGGAAACAAAATCTTTAGCATGTAGCTTTGGACCACTACTGTAGCACAGTGGCACATTCTGACAAGGGCAGTTAAGCTTAATGCACAAATTTTAACTACTGTAAGCCAGCAAATGGATGAAGTCCATTAGTACATGCAAAAATATTTTTTGCCTAAGATTTTGTAGCGAGAAACTAAATATTATGTTGTCACTTTTGTATTTATTTTTAATATGCCTTACTAAGAATGACCTTAAATGAAACAGCATTCTGCATACATCAAATTGCACTTAACCAAAACCATCGAGTAAATAGATTGTAATTCCTCAGGATTTTAATTTAAACTACTATATATTTAGGAGACTTAATGTAGGTGGCTTTTAATATTAGAATGGCAACGCTCAAAATAGCGTTTATTATCCTGTCACACATAGTTAAAGCTGATCTATTCCTTAGGTGAAAATCTTAAAATATGAAAACAAAAGGAAGGAACACGAAGAAGCACTGGTTCTTCAAATAAGTCTAAATTGCAGCATACTATTCCGTAGCATTAGACTGATCTGCTTGTGCTGTTTTACCCTGAGAGTATCCAGATTTAGGGCTAGCTACTGTTTTTTAAACGATGTCAATGCCATATTCATTTTACATGATTTTTTAAACAGTTTATTTATAGTGTTTACATATAACCAAAAGATTCCTTTAAACCAGTACTGTAATAACTTATGTAATTGAAAGACATTTTGCATTTCAATGTTTGTGTATAGCCGGGTGTTATCACATATGTAATACATACTTCATATAACTGGTAATTTCAGTTATTCTGTCTGTTATGTTTATATTACCCTGCGAGAACATTTCAGTTTTAAAGAATAAACATTAGAGCATTAGGAAACTATTCATAAAGTTTGTTTTAAATTAAAAAAAAAAAAAATCTGAACCCATTGTCTCTGCTGTTGTTTCAGATAATTTCTCAAATGGGTGTAACAAAGTGTTTAAGGAGAGGTGGGAGCTGGGGGGTGGTCTCTCTGGTTTGCTGTTTGATCCTTTGTCAGCACCTTGGCAAGAGGTTGTGAGATCAGCGTTCTCCTCAGCCCTGCAGCAGAGCGAGAGCCAAAGCGGGTCCCTGAGGAAAAAGAACAGTTAGATGCATTTTGAAACTGCTGGGAAGTCCTAATCTAGGGCACGTTGAAATTAAATCTTGTAACCAGCTTCTGTGGAGGTCCCCTCCCATTCTACTGCCTGATTCGGGCCTAGCCACACGAGATCAGGCAGTAAAAGTGCAAAGGTGTCTTTGTTTTTATGTTTTGAGTAGGGTCGGAACCACAATAAAACGTGGATAAAAAAGCAAGTCAGGTCTTCTGTCACAAGCAGTATGTGAACAGTCCTCTTGCGAGGCATGTTTCCTAGTAACAGCAAAGGCAAAGGAGGAACAAAAATACTTTTTGTCTTTAGAAGAAGAAGAAATCAGGACGTGCTATAGGAAAGCTAGTTTTGTAAGGTGGAAGGTTAAATTAAAAATCAGAAAGTGCTTTTAGGTTTTGAGTTTTTAGGGCAAGGCATTGGTCCTTGTGCAAATAATAAAATCTAACCTTCCCTGATAAGGAGAACGAGGAAAGTGACTTGTAAAAGTGAAACAAAATATTGTGCATGTGTCTGCAACAGATGAAATCAACATGTTAGTAGGGTGCCTTATTCATCCTTACATTCATTTCCATTACAGAAGTTATGTTCCTGCAAAAACAGTGAGCAATAAACTATGTATTGAGTATTATATTTGTAACAGTATTCAGGTGCAGTATGTTCAAAACTCAGCATCAACTATTAATAACAAATGAAACCGCTTATATTAAAAACACACCTTACTGTTTAAATAAAAGTAACGTGGCAGAATTTGTGTCTCTTTGCACTGTCTTATTTCAGTTAGGTCCAATCCCATGTAGAGAGCCCCATGGGACGTTTCTCTTTAAATGTGTTTATAAATGCCTATAAAGATGTTTGTTTAAAGGTGTGTGTCCCCCACCCTCAGTGTGCAGTGCTTTTGCTTACAACCTGTTAGGGAAAATTCATCGTTCAAAGTGACAAAAATCAGATTTACTATGGGCATCTTCAAGCTTTTGTAGGTCAGATTTTCTGGAACACAAAGGGTAGCCAACTCAGTTCTTGCAGGAGACACAACAGCAAGTAAGAAGTGCTAGAAGCACTTCTGCTACGTGGTATCTGCAGACCTTGTACGCGTTGGTGGAAACACGGAGAATGAAATTCCAAGTCATGAAGGCTGCAGACACCTCTTCGAGAAAATTTTCCTCCTCGCTTCAAGTCAGGACATGGCTGAAGTTGGAAGAAACTTCTGGGGAGATGGCAATCCCCGTGCTAGCAGCAGTGTGCATGATGTAAATGCTCCAAAACATTTACCTCTTTGCAGCTTGTTCTTGGAGCCAAGGCGAGGAATGGTTTATACCTGCGAGGCCTTCAGTCACCCAGGAACCACATTGGACCAACGCTGTCTCAGTGTCCGAACACAAAGCCCCAGATTTTAATGTATTAATTTCACTCTTGCCAAACAGATCTAGAAAACCTGAAAATGTAAAGCAGAAGGGAAAGCATGGCTCTGTGAGTGCACAGAAACTAACCCGTGGCGTGTATCTCACACTGAACAAAGGAAGGATCAGCGCTTTTTTTAGAAACCAGGGCACACAGCGGTACCTTTTACAAGACTTACCCGGCATGGGCTGTGGAGAACAGTACACGGCTCTGCGGGAGCTGCTGACTTGAGGCAGCTCGTCAAGGTCGCGCCAGTACGGCAGCAAGTGTCAAGCTCCAAACAGCCACGTGCTGATCATCACAATCACTCTGCGAGCTAGGCTGATCACTACAGGGGGTGGAAAAGGGCTCCGTTTTCAAGAATTACACCTAGGATGTGGTTCTAGAAGCTTCTCCATACCTCCTCTCAGCGGCATGTTGCCTTTTCCAACTGAGTTCTAGCAGGCAATTGTTTGGGTCCCTGAAGTCAATAAAATGAAACAATTTCTTAAAGATTCTTAAATTCAACACGTGAGCAAACTGGACAAGTCCCAGTCCAGTCCAGTTTATTCTCATGCACCGTCACCCTGCGAAAAATGAGGAAACTCAGTCCCAGAGTCATCAAGGTAGGGTAGCGACACTTGCTGCCAGCCAGGGAAGTTACAACAGCAGCCGATCTGTTGTAGAATATCCCAGGCATGATTTTTGTTTTTATAGTTGTTGTCTTGTTTTTAACTTGAATTCCAAGAGAAGAAAAGGAAAAATCTGCCAAATGCACCAGCAGCCACAATGGGCAGCAGTTCTTCACTGGCAAAATGAGAAAATCACAGGATGGTTTGGGTTGGAAGGGACCTTAAAGGTCACCCATTTCCAGCCCCCTGCCATGGGCAGGGACACCTCCCACCAGCCCAGGTTGCCCAAAGCCCCATCCAGCCTGGCCTTGAGCACCTCCAGGGATGGGGCATCCACAGCTTCTCCAGGCAGCCTGTGGCAGGGCCTCACCACCCTCTGAGTGAAGAATTTCCTCCTAATGCCTAATCTAAATCTTCCCCTCTTTTAGTTTAAAACCATTCCTCCTTGTCCTATCATTATCTACCAGAGTAAAAATTCACTCTCCATCTTTTTTATAAGCCCCATCTGAGTATTGAAAAGTTGCAATGAGGTCTCCCCAGAGCCTTTGCCACTTGCTTGCTCAGATGAGATGCGTGATAACCAGCAGGGTGTGTTAGCGTGTCAAAGGGGCTGCAGGACCTCTGTGCTGGCTGGGCTGCTGTGGTTGACCTCGGGATCCTGCCCTAGGGCTGCAGTTTCACCAGCAGCTGCAGCAACACTAACAGCTCCCTCCTGCCAAAAGTAGGCTTGCTCTTCCTCCTCCCCTACCTTTTGGTATCCCCGATTCAAGTCATATGGCTCTCGGCCTTTAACTTTTTGGTTTTACCAGCCCAGCAAGTTAAATTTCCATGGCTAGCAAGGCAAGGTGCTAGAGAAAGGGTGGCATGAGGTAAGGAGCTGGAGCCCACCGCTGAGAGTGGCATAACTTAGAAGGAAGTAATTTTTCACTTAGCTGCAGTCAACAGGAGCCCCATAAGTTTTATGGTTAAACTTGGTAAATCGGGCTTAAATTAACATAAAATCTTTTTAGGATTACACCTGTTCTATCCAGATACTCCCTCTGTGTGACTGCAGTTCCTCCTTCCCCCCTCAAGTCCCCGAGTCCTACAGTAAATCCGTGCTCGAGCGCTCCTGTTCACAGTCACCACGTCTGAAGAGAGCACATTTCTGAAAAGCTTGTGAAGATTTTGCTCTTTCAGTTAAGAAAGTGACATTTGCTAGCACGTTCACGCTGAAATCAGCGCTTCAAAATGCTGCCACCTCGTGTGGAAAGTTGGAAGTTTACTCATACCCTATCCCATGAGCCGAGCTTTTCCAAGTTTTTGGAGTTTAATGCTTTATGAGAACGCTTGCTTCTTTACAACAACATCCCCGCTGCTCAGCAAATTACTCTTCCATGGAAGGACGTGAGAAAATCTACCTTGACCTGCTTCGTGTTCCTAAGAAAGAGGGATGTGAAAACATGGTGTTAAATTTACAAAGCTAGCAGTAACATTTAGAAAAAAAAAGCTTTTATCATCCTCCAGGAGGTTTACAGGCTGCTCAGTGATTAAGGTATCTTTCATCTGGAAAGTATCCTGTAGGTTACCCTAGGAAAGCAGGAGGCCACATGTTGCTGCATTTGTTGTAAAGTCACAGCAGATTATCAAGCATTAAAGAGGAGCTGATACGGGGGGTTATAAATAATACGATCAGCTTTTTCAAGAACTGCAGCTGCTGAAAATTTCCATTTGTCTAGGACAAACTGTGCTTCAATGAAGTGTGTCAAGAAAGAATCACAGAATCATCTAGGCTGGAAGAGACCTCAAGATCACCAAGTCCAACCTCTGACCTAACACTAACAGTCCCCACTAAACCATATCCCTAAGCTCTACATCTAAACGTCTTTTAAAGACCTCCAGGGATGGTGACTCCACCACTTCCCTGGGCAGCCCATTCAATGCCTCACAACCCTCTCAGTAAAGAAGTTCTTCCTAACATCCAACCTAACTAATCAGAAGACTTACCAAGGTAGGCAGTTTCCTGTTTTAGTTAATAAAGAGAGAAAATTACAGACAGAACAAAGTGTCTCAGGGAATATGATCTATACACAAGAAATCCTTTTTTGTTCAGCAATGTCACTACACCTTCTAACAATTGATCCAACGTATGTAATACCTGTAGAAAACAATAAAATATTTGGAAAATCAATTTTAAAAGGCCTCAAAACTATTAAAAAAAAAAAAGGGCCAAGGTTCACGACACTGTTTTCCAGTCGTTGTGATGGAGGGAGGTGTACACATCACTATGTAAATTTGTAGGCAAATAAACCTGGGCAGTGTCCACATTAGCAAGCAAGGCGTACGAATAGGGGTGGGCACTCTGGAGAGACAAGCGGCCACCACACCGGGCCAGTGCTGTCTGGAAGAGCAGATCCTGCACCCGGTGTGCAGTAAGCCGCTTCTCACACACTCGGGAGAAACACTGCTTTTATTCAGGCCTGGGTATTGGTGGATTTTCCACAAATCGAGCACACCCAATGCTGGCTTCTTCGTTGCATTTCATATTCCGTCTAATAAATTTTCGCTGTATATGAATTGTGCAGTAATGTGGTGTCATCCTCCTTGTCCCCTTTTCAGGCCCTCTGGCCCATGCTCCTCCTTTCCACGGGGGTCTTCTCTGACAAAGTACCCTCACTTTTTTTTTTATTCATATATGGCCACGCATCACACAAAGGCAACTTAAGGCAAGTTTTACTTGCCAACTTTCCATTGTTTCTCTCACGAGGAGCACCTGTCCTTGATCAAAGGCAGCCTAGGTCAAACGCTAAACGCAATCCCTGTCATGTACTACATCGATGATAGCTGATTAAAAGGGATGCTTAATTAAACACAGACAATACCCCTCCTTTTCTTTTTCTTTTTTTTTGAAGGGAAAGTTTATTCGACAGAGTTTATTGTAAACACATTCGTCTATGCACAGTGCTGCATTTTAAACTTCTCGCTGTCCGACGGGCGGGAGACCTGTGAGGACACCAAAACGCGTTGTGAGGGACACTGCTGAGGGACACCGCTCACCCTGAGGGGAGCCCACCTCAGGGCGGCCGTTACCCCCCCAACGGCCGCCCGCTGCGCACGCGCGCGCTCCCCCCCTCCCTCTCACCCCGCGCGTGCGCGCGCACACCCCCTCCCCTCCCCTCTCTCCCCTCCCTCCCTCCTCCTCCTCCTCCTCCTCCCCGCCCCTCTCCCCCTCCCTCTCCCCTCCCCTCCTCTCCTCCCTCCCTCCTCTCTCCTCCCCCCCCGCCCCGCGCCCGCAGCTGGGAGCCGGGCGAGGAGGGCGGCTCGCGCCGCCGGCACGGCCCCGACGCCCCGCGCGAGGTAAGCGGCGGTTGGCAGCCCAACGGCCGCCAAGCGCGCCCCCTCCCTCCCTCCCTCCCTCAACGGCCGCCTTCCCTCCCTCCTTCCTCCCTTCCCTTCCTTCTCTTCTTCCTCACGGGCAGCCCCGCAGCGCCCAGCCCCTGCCCGCTCCCTTCCCTCCCCGCCTCGGGCCTGCCTCGCCGCCCGCTGGGGCCTGGCTGCGGCCGCCTCCGCGATCGTGAGGTGTGTGTGTGTGGGGGGGCGTCCCCGTGTCTGTCTGTCCGTCCCTCTCTCTGTCTGTTTGTCCCCGCGTCCCTCTGTCCCCTTTCACCGCCACCCCCCCCCCCCCGGCTCCTGAGGTGCGCGGCCGGCCTCGCTGCAGCCACCCCCCCCCTCCCTCCCTCCCTCCCCGGCTCGGCCGCGCTGGGACCCGCCTCATCCGAAGCGCTGTCAGGGCGGCGGGTGGCACTGGGCCGCGCTTGGAGGCCTCGCCTCTTCTGCCTGCCGCCCCGGGGGGGCCCGGCCGCGGGGGTGCTGTGCTGTGGCAGCAGGACCCTGTACGAGTGCCCCCTCCCCCCCCCCCCCCCCCACTACCGTGCACCCCCTCCTGCCCGGCTCGCCCCTGCTCCGAGGACTCCGCGGTGTGGGAGTTGCGCGTCGCTGCTTCGACTTGATGCGCCGAAAAGCTCGGGCTGCTGTTGCGTAGTTTGGTGTCGCCTTTCTTCTCTGCCTTCTTCTCCTTCTTGCCGCGATCTGGCTTTTACCGGAGGGGACTTCTTCAAGGCAGAAGCTGCCGGGTGTTGGGCGTCCGGTGAAGTCCTTGCTCGGCTGCAAAAAAAAAAAAAAGTATTGGTAGGAAAGGAATGACTGCTGAGGAGCCAGCTCACTTTGTGGGAGGAGAGCGCATTTGTCAGTGCCCCGAGAAGTAATCGTTTCCTCGGTGGATTGCGTTTTCTGTTTTGGTCTTGAAAGTCTTTCTTGAGTGTGCCTGGTCATGTGGCGGAGAGTGACAGTGATGTCTCTACAGGGCTGGAAAAAAAAAACAAAACAAAACAAGAAGGTCTAGTTTAATACAGGGTGTGCGTCACGGTGTTCTCAAATTGTGAGAGTCAGTGGTGTGCTCTAAACTGCGAGAATCTAAGACCACAGACTCGTCCAGCAGCTGTGCCTGTTATTTTCATCGTGAGTGCAATTTACAGTGGCCGTACCACGTCCCTGACAGGCTGTGGCCAGTGGAAAGCTGTCGGTTCGCCGAGTGTCATGTAAGAGCTCTTTCTCTATTGGTAAGGCATGCAAATTCTCTGACCTGCTTCTTAGGGAGAGACGGGGAAATGGCACCGTGAGAGGTGCTATTACAGACTTTTTTTCCCTGTGTGTGTTCTTTAATGCTATCTCAAATACGACTCCCTAGTCGTGCAGCTTCTTTAAAGGAGAAAGATAGAAAGCAGCATTGGTGTCGATTTGAATGTGAGCATTACTTATCTTGTGTGTTTAGAAGTGTCTTCAGAAGAGAGGGAATAAATGAAAATGGAGTGAAGGACAATTGTAAGTCTGAAAGAATAGAAAAAGTTTACAGCTCTTTACTTTTTCTGTTTAAGCTCCTTTTAATAATTATTAATTACCCAATGTAAGTGTCTTTCAGTTGTTAGAGAAAGGCCTGTGGCTGCCCATGCTGGAAAGCTAACTGTAGTTGAAGTGAAGTGAAAATATCTGCTCAGTGTTATACAACTGGTAATTACGAAGTTTGACCTTAAAATCGGTCTGATTTAATACCAGCTGAGTTAAAGTTTGAAAACACAATTTTGTTTTAGATTTTTTTCTAGTCAGACTGCCCTTGGCAAAAAAAAAAAAAAAAAAAAAAGGGTAATTCTTGACCTAAAAAGGTAATATGGAAGCTCCCAGCACTTAGTATTCCAGCAAACTTATTTTTTAATAGACATGATTGCATCTTTATGGAACAATTATTACTAATGCTGGAATACAACAATGGTCTCTGTGAATAAGAGATCTTAAAAGTTCCATAAGGCACAGATAGGTGTGAAAGATACAATTGACAGAATCTGTGGAGACTTGACTGAGAATCTCTGCTAGGTTTTAGTCTCTTGTTCATGTTAACTGCTGCATCATTAACAGCATTTCAGAAGACATCATTTTCTCTAACGCCCAAGGCAAATATCTCAAAAACATCATTTTCTAGGCTTTCTGTCTCTGAATTGTAGCCTAAGTGGAATTAGAAGGTATGGTTATTGACACTTGCTGGTGCCTGTAAAGTTCTGTAGTAGCAGCCACAAAATGTAGAATCTAGTGAATTTATCTGCTGTTGCTGTGGGGCATGGGGTTGTCAGGAATCCCACTTTTTGGTGGGCTGTGAGAAAGAGCACTAAACTATTTTCTGGAAAAAGGCAAAATGCCAAGAAACTTCCCTTCAGATGGTACTAAATCTGCCACCTTTCAAAGAGTAAAAAGGTGAGGCTTAAGACAGCAAAACGCCAAAAATTGCTGGGTGTTTTTGGTTTCATTTTAAAATTGGATGTCAATTTTTAAATGGCTCAGCAATTCATACAGATCATCTATAAACTTTAAGCATTGTTTGAGGAGATGGAAAAGGGTGGGAACACTGAATTCAGAGCCTGAGAAGGAAGTTAATAAAGTGCTTACTGCATCTAAATACTATGTGAACATTTTATGTTCTTCATAGGTGTCATGAAACGCCTTGTTCATAAACATATACATAAGGAATGCTCTTGGCACACCTTGATAAGTCACTTTGGCCTGAACATCGATTGCCTCTTGTAAAAACCTGTAAGTAAAATAAACGTATTTTGATTTGATAGTGCTTTGATGATTTGTTCTCTGATCGTAGTTAGCATGCTCTGCCTCAGAAGGGAAAAGAGAGTATCAGTTACCTTGTTTTGTAAAATGGGCAAATCTTGGGTTATATTAACTGACACTGCAACAGCAGCTGATAAGGACTCTAAAAGCTGAATCGATTATTGTGTTTTACAGAAATGGCAGCTCAGAAAAGGAAGTCTGCGTTAGTAGAGCCTTCTGCTAAACGTCCAAAACTGGACAAGAACAGCAGACCATCATCAGCAAAGAAGGAAAAAGAGGTGTCAGATACAAAACATGTCTCAAATAAATCCAAGTCTAATCAGTGTGCAGCACAGGAGAAAACTGTACTCAAAACCTCTGTCAAATCAAACAGGTCAGTGACAAAGCAATAATAATTATTCTATATTATCTTGCTAATCTGCATTAGTGCAGAAACAATCTAAAGAGAGTGAATTTGAATTAAAGATACAGTTAAAATAGTTAAATAGTACTAGTGGGAAGATCAGCCCTAAATCGTTGTGTGATATCTGCTACATGATCTTTCTCTGGAACCATGGTAGTGTCTTCAAATCCAGAAGGACTTCATCCAAAAAGGCTTCTGAAGGGAAAAAAAAGTCTAAGCTAATACTTTAATTTAAAAGCTACAAGCCACAAGTGACAACAACTCACAAACTGCTAGAAATGTTAGAAAGCATTCATGTGGGGTTCATAGTTCAGTCTTGCAATGCATAAAAAACGTTAAGCACTACATATAAGAATAACCAGGTGGAAGTGGTGTCTTTTTAGAAAGATTCCAGAGAAAATGATTCTTATAAAAACACTGAAGATGTAGAATGTGTTATTTAAACAAACAAACAAAAATATTAGAGGGCAGAGGCTTTTAGGAATGAGAAAATTTTATTACAAGTTCTACTTTCTGGATGCTGAAAAATAATTATTTGAATCTTTCAGTAATACTACCAACGAACCTGAAGTGGGAATGCGCATGACTACAAGATCTTCGGGATTCAACTCAAATAATAAAACAATACCTGACAAAAAAGTCCAACAGCAGCCGAAATCTACAAAAAGCAAGGAGGTATGCCAGAAAAAATCCGTGCAAGAAATTCCTAAGTCAAAATGTGCAGCTGCTCCAGACGAGCCTGTTACGAGGAGATCCCAGAGACTGCAGCAGTTAACACATGTAGAAGTACCAGCAAGATCCCTTCGTAACAGAGAAGTTAAAGAAGAAAAACCTTTGGAAGTCAAACAAAGTAGCCAGGCAAAAAAAAATGCTCACAGTGTAACAGCAAAAGCAGTGAAACCTGCTGGAGCAAAAACAGAGCAGAAAAAGACAAAAGCAAAGCCAACCAATGCAAATGAAGATAAAGAAATACACGTAGAAGTGACCAGCTCTCTGAAAGAGAAAAAGGGTAAGGCAGACAGCAAAAACGGTCATTCCAACAGCCTTCAACCCAGCGCTCAGGAGTCGTCATTGTGTCACGATGACAGTCTCAAGGAAGTTAAGAAAGACCAAATGGGCCCTGTATCTCCGAATCCTAGCAACACAAAGAAAGTGGAAGCAGATTCTCCTAAGCCAAATTCTAAGACAGTCACTAAGGAAAAGCAACAAATGCATCAGAACGTAAAAAACAGTGCAAAGCCAAACAAGGTTTCACAGCCATCTGTAAGTGAAGCAAATGCAGCTGATCAAACAGAGAACGATGTAAAATCCAAAAGAGTAAGCATCCTGGAACTTTGTGAAGAAATTGCAGGTGAGATTGAATCAGATACAGTAGAGGTGAAGAAAGATTCCCCTAATGCTGAGTGCGGAAAACCAGAAGAAAAGCCTGCTGAAGTACAGCTGCAACAGAATGAAACGCTTCCTCAGAAAGAACCTGGTCAAAGTACTCAATGCAAACGTTTTTTCCCTAGCAAAAAAGGAATGCCCGTCAAGTGTACGTTGAATGGTAGAAATAACTCCTCAAACAAAAACTCTAAATGGACCAAAATTAAATTACTGAAAGCAAATAACATGAAGCAAAGTAACTTGCATTCTGCAAATGCCCCCAAGCTTTCTTTGTTAAAAAATTACCCTGAAGTTTCAGAGGCAAGTCAAACAGCCCCAGAAGCACAGCTTTCCAAGGCACAAGGCAAGCTGTCCCTAACAAGACTCTCGGAGAATGAGAGTGCAGCTTGTGTGCAGGATAAATCAGACCCTTCATCTGAAAGAGCTGGAAGTAAAGAAGTGGCATTAGAAATAAAACAGCCTGCAAAAAGAGGTGCGGAGAACGGTTTATTGCGAAACTTGACAAAACATTTCTCTGAGCCACGACCAGATGAGGTAAGTCATTTTAATTATGGTGGGTGGTGGAAGGGTGTTGTAAATCTGTTCTGTTTTCTGAGAATGCCATGCTCAGGAGGTTTGTCTCAGCAGTCACTATATTACAGTAACTTAAGAGTTTCAGATTGTATTAAAGGTCCTGTTACTGGAGTGTTATCGTAGATGGGGTGACAGTAAACTGGAAAATTAATCCTAAATTCTGTAGTTAATTAAATGTTGATGGTTAAAGTTTCCTGCTGGAGGCAGAGGCCGTACAGATTTCATACGGACGCTTCTTGATGACTTAGGTTTGCATGGTTATACAGTTCTGAAAAGTCGTGTTAAAAGAAAGGAGGGAAAAATTTTTTCTCTACCTGAATCAGCTTCCATTACGAGTTAAGGTTCTAAGGGCAAAGGGGTTTTATGGAAAGTATTTTGCAACCTTATACATAAAATGAAGAATATTTTAAGCTAAGTTAATATCACAAACATGAGTTTGTGATAATTAATTATCACACTAATAAATTAATATCACAAACTAGCTAATTAATTGCATTTTGTCTGCTTGAAATAATGTAATAGAAGAATTGGTGCTGTATTCAAGATGTTAATACTGAGTTAATGGAGTGGTTCCAGTAATAAGTTAGAGGCATTAAGTATCTCTGTTTTTTATTGAAATCTGACGTTTTCTGTTTTGTTTAGAGCTTTCGGTTACGTTTGGAATCAAGTCCAGAAAGCTCTCCTGTAAAGTATCTTACAGCTCCTAAACCACCAAAACAAATAAAAAAAGAACCTGGAGAAAGTGAGCCACAAGGTAAACACTTACTAATAATTTCTCCTCTCTCTGACCAGTTACACTGGAAGTATAATAAGTCTTCCTTTCCGAGGAATGATTCACAGAGTAAGGTACAGTTGGTGCAGAACTAAACTTTCAGGATTGGAACTTACAAACAAAAAAATCCCCTTTCTTTTTCCATGTAATAAATAAACAAGCCTTCAATTTTTCAATTGGATTCTTCTCTTGCATCTGTTTCTGTTAAGGATCCTCTGTTGGTTACCGCTTCTTTTGAATAGGTATCTGCATTTTCCCCTCTACTTTATTCTACTTAATCTTGACCAAATTATTAATAGAGTAATTGCCCTCCTGTTTTTATTAAGTAGTTTTCATTTTTCAGCCTGTGAATGCTGTTAGTCAGACCTTGTGATGCATGTGATGTGAATTTTTGACTCAAGTACATTTGACTAAGAATTACTATCAGTGGATCACTAGCATATCTTCTCATTAACTTTCCCCTTGACATTTCATCCTTTTACTTTGTGTTCTTGGTTTGTTGGGTTTTGTTTTGTTTGGAAAACTGAACCTGATTTTGAGTGTACTGTTTAACTATTTAGTTCTACTAAAAAGTTACAACTTTACTGCCATTTTAAGGTATTTTTGCAAGATGTAAAAGTGTGTTTTTTCTTTTGTCTATTCTGGATTGCTTCTTTTTCTTCTGTTACAGAACACACTCTGGGTGGTGGCATTTATGATTCTAATACTATGGAGAGAACTATTTCTATAGATGTATAACAGTTATACAGAGATTTAAACTCTGGTGTAGTTTCAGTACTGCACTTCCTTAGCTGTTGGCACACTGCTCTGCAGAACTGACATGAAAATATTAAAGAAATTGCATGCTTTTTTTTTTTTTTTTAAGTATATGTGACAAACGTACGAAACACAGTTTGTGTTATTTCCTTTGTAACTATGTAAACTTTATAATGAGATTACATTCTTTGATTAATTGTAGGTTTGGCTCCCAAGCAGGTGACGCAAACTTCCTCTACAAATCAAACTTCTGAAACTGAGAACAGGTATAGTATTTCATACATTATGAAATGACAGTCACCTTCCATAAAGTTATGTCAATTTTTATTTTAAGACTGTTCTCCTTTCTGCAGCCTCAACTTCCAGTTTCAAATAAATGACTTGCTTATAAAAAGGATTGCATTTTACCTAAATTATTGGGCGTTTTTACTTTAAGAAAATTATTAAGTGAGATATGTAACTGTGCATTAATTTTAAAAAGTAGAATTTTGCAAGGTTGGGAAAACATTTCTAATAGTCTGTTCCTCAAATCAGGTGAAAACCGGAAAGTATGGGAGGGATTGCTACATGATTTTCACATACTGAATTATTTCACGTGCTTCTGGAAGGGTTTTCCCTTCCAGAATAAATTCCCCCTAATTTATTAGAATTAGGATAGTCTTTTAGGTAGGGGAGAAGAGACTTAACTTGGGATTAATTTGTGATTGCTGTTAAACTAAGGTTCCATGCTCTTGAACAGTCACTTACAGAGGCTTAATGTTATTACTACTAAAGTTCAAACTGACATTTTATACTCTATCATGTCACCTTGAAGGAATCTTCCTAGTTAAAGGAAGACTTTCAGATTTTTCCGTAACTACTACAATAACTATTTTCATATTTTTATTCTTAACTTTAAAATTTTTATGACATCTACTCAAATTTATTAACTTTATTAGCTGAACAAACCCGTATTGCCTTACTAGTTTGTGTGTGTGTATGTATATATAAAGTGTATATATATATATATATATAATTACATATATATTATATATAGTATTACATAATAATATATATGTGTATTAGTCTTCTGAGAGCTTTTTTGTCCAGATTTCCATACAGCACTCTTGTTTTATCCAAGGCTTAAACTATCATTCTATTTTGTGGTACTCCTCTTGTAACATGAAGAGTAATGTATATTATCTACAGCATAGCTCTTTTTTTGGGGGGGGGCCTTAAAGTAGCTACTTAATGCAAATTTTGGGGCACATGGCTAGAGAAAAAAAGATCTTGGATTTTGCAAGAAAAATGCTCTTGCACAGAAAATGTTCCTTTAAAATATCTGGGAAAAGGTGTTTTCGTTTTGTTCTGTTTTTCAAAAGCTCACTTATTTAACTTGCTGCATGTGCTACAGCAGCAACTACCATTACGTATTTGCTCTATATCCATAGTTTGCTTAGAAATAGAATATGTAAATGTATGCTTTCAGTAGTTTTGTGTGTTTTCTTCTGGTTATCTCCACACATTTTATCCAACTTTGGAATTGATGTTATCTTTCCCCCGAATATAGTAGAGGGTTATTTTTCTTGTTGATTTGTTATAGTGCTTTCCAGCCTTTCTTTCAGTTGTAACAAAGGGAGACTTAGCTGAGTAAGAAGATTGCAGTAATATATATCAATTTATCCCTTATGTCCTCTTCTTCCTCCTTCCTTCTTTCCCATCTCCCTTTACTGCCTGTAGTAAGAAGATAAGTTTGAATCGAGTTTGAGAGATTTATGATGTATGTTTTATATTGCCCACTTATATTTGTGGGAATATTTATATGGTCTGCTTTAGCAGCCTGATGTGTGATACCTGACACTAGAAACCTAACCTTGTGTAGGAAATGTATAGCATGAGGCATCATCCTTCACGCTCTGAAAATTTCTCAGTTAATGCTTCTGTTAATGGATGTGAATAACCTACTCTACTCAAAAATTTTCGGGGGGCGGTTACTAAAATAGTCTTGTAATTAGGCTAGTCATGAACTGTGTTTTTGTTTAATCCTCTTATTTGCCTATTTTTCCAGTAGAATTGCAAACTGAAATATATATGTCTGTTTTGGGTTATTAACTTGGATTTGCATCTTGTTAAAGTTTAGTTATACTAATCAGAAAAGCTTTAAGTGTCGAGGATGACAGATATAAGCAGTCCCCTTTTAACATGAAATATGTTTATATTTCAAGGGTTCCATTGTCAAATCCTTCATTAGCATCAAAGTGCAGTAACTTCCTACCATCTGAGGAACATATTCAAAAGCTAAAAGAAGCAGGAAAAGATGGCGATAAGCAGCTAATCATAGTAAGTAATACCCTTTTAGTAAGGTTTATGGTTTCTCAAACAAATTACTTTGGAATTAGCAGTGCTGTGTTTTTATGAACTAGTCTAAAAATCATTACTCATACATATTACTATTGCCATTGTAAAAGATTTGTGAAAATTGAGCCCTTATTAAATTGTCATTCAATAGTTTGGAAAAATGGTGGCTGACTGACATTTAAAACTGATTCTTTTTTAAAAAATGCTCTTCTGGAAAAGAGTGACTGCACAGTAAAATTTTGCTTTAGAGAGAATGAACTTGCCTTTACTTAGGTGCAAAATCTCTGTTTCTTAAAATTTCAGATGCATAAGGGGATTTGCATCTGGCAGGCTGTGTACAAAATTAATACGAATGGATTTATTCTTGCATCAATGAAGTATATGTTGTTCGGAGAAAACCTTTGTCTTGGAACAAATATATTTTCCTGTGAACGCACTAATTTTCACCACACTGTTTAAGTAGCATAATAGTTTGGTTCTTTGTTCTCACCATTATTTGCCATTAGTTACCAAATGCAGGTATGTCCTTTAAAACAAGCAAAATGGGAAGGAAGAGTGGTTTTTGTTTTTGTTTTTTATCACAGAAAAGACAGTTGTTTTTCTGTCTTGTAGAATCATGCTACTTCATAGTGAAACAATTGGAGTTTTTGTTTGCTTCACTTTGCTTTTTTGTTGATTAACGTACCAGATAATCCTTGAGAAATTAAAAATTTTAAAAATGGAGATGGGAATCTAGAATGGGAGGGGAAGCCAGGCTGTGAGAAAGAAGGGCTCGGTAGGACACTTGTCAGCAAAATTACCCCTCTCATATAGAATTGGTGGTCTTGCTAAATTGCATTATTTTTCATGTAAAGCATGGATTGTATAGATGAAAATATTAACCAAAATAGAACCAGCTGAACTCTGAATACTTTCTTGCATCCATACTTTAATATTTCAAAAGCAGAGCTTCTGAGAAGTAATTCGATAAGTATATCCTTGATTTGCCTAAATGATACAAATCTAGACACTTGAATGCCTACTCACAAGGTGATAAATGATGTATATGAACAACATGTAACACTTCCTAAGTAGTTCACCTATTGTTTCTTTTAAAAGTCATTTTACCAACAGAGTTAAAATGTGTGATTAAATACCTTAACTATATTAAAAGGACTGTAGGAGTATTCCTTTTCACTACAGTGAGGTTAACTTAATTTTTGGTCATACAGTAATAGAGCTTAACTGAACAGTTGCCTAGGACCCTTGACAAGAAGAAATATATAACTTGCTGCTTAGTTACTGGGGAAAGAACTTTTTTTTTTTTAACCATATATTCAACGGGAAGAGTTGTAAGTTCTCTAACCTAACGACAGTTTAGAATATAAAGAACGGATATCTATGAAGAACACTAGGGAAAATGGGAGAGACCTAGTTTCTTGTTTTCTGTGTGTATTTCTGGAAAATGCAAGCAAGCAGCATATTTCATTTTTAAATGTGAAAGTAACAGCTTCATAGTGTCTAATATGTTTCAACACTTCACACAAATCAAATTCACTGAGTTTGGAGTAGGCTTTTTATTTTGTTGAAAGGGCGTTTTGGTAATGCCTGTAGTTCACTTTACCAAGAGACCATTAGGGAAAGTAGTGCTCTGATACTCTTTTACCTGGGGGGAAAACTGATTTTAGCATTGTCAAAACATGTAGGAGATCTCAAATATTTGACATGTCACTTCGTAAACCACTATCCTTGACGTTAGTTACTGTGCTGACAAGACATATGTCAAGTTATGTCAAGAATAGTTTGAGCTAGCTTCTGGAGGGAAAAGAAGCACTAGGTGGTCTTCTGAAGTACCAGACTTTGTTCATACAAATACTCAAAAGAATGGGATTAAATATGTCTAATATGGTATGGTACTTTTTGAAAGTAATGGTTCTGTTTTGCATATCCATGGTGAATTTCATAAATAATGATACTGAATGGCTCTGAGAAGGGTTGTGGGTTTTTTTGTTTTGGTTTTGGAGATACTTTCAAAGGTGCTTATGTACTTCTGTAATGATCGTCTTAAGAACAGACAAATGATTCATTTGGTTCAAAAGCTGCTAGCTGTTCATGTTGAAATGTCCCCTATACAGAAAACAGGCTTACACAGCCAGATCAGTGAAACTAGCATTTATAGTGTTGGTAAAAGAAAAAAGTATAATTAATAGTTAGAAACTTTTTTTTCTTTGAAGTTTCTAATGAGAGGTATTAAGAGAAGCAGTCTCATTCTTCTTTAATTTGAGCAAAGATGGGGAAAAATCATTACTATATTCTTTGTGGGGAATCACAGAATGTCTCAGGTTCGAGGAAACCTTTGTCCAAGGACCCCCTGCCATGGGCAGGGACACCTCCCACCAGACCAGGTTGCCCAAAGCCCCATCCAGCCTGGCCTTGAACACCTCCAGGGACACCACCATCCACAGCTTCTCTGGAACATTTAACTCAAACTTTATTATACTTTTTTTTATAAAAAAAAAAAAAAAAAAGTCTGAAATGTTCAGTTTTGGGGTCTCTACTGTGAGATCTGATTTCCTGGGTATCTTATCAATCTAGACCCTATTAACGTGTGTACAGAACATTTTCTTTATAAATATCAGAAACGTTAGGCTTTGGAGGGGAGTTGGGCCTAGTTTAACTCCCCACAATACTTTGTTGTTTCACTATTTCTTTTTTTTTTCTCTAATGAACTTCCCTAGTCTCCTTTGTTTAAGTTTGACATCTGTCCTTTTAATTGTCTTTACAGTATCTGAAGGCTCAGAGTCTGAGATGTTAAAAATATTGTCTGTGTATTCTAACAGTTTTATTTCCTGAGATACCTTTAGGGAAGTGTTATCTAGGGTAAAGCTAGTCTTTGTTTTCCATAATACGCTTTATTGTTTATATTCAGTCCTTAAGGATGTATAATACCTTCCTCCTTTTCCCATATGGTAGCTTTAATGAATAGATTTGTTTTCTATTTTTCTGAAGTTACAGAATCCTTCTGGGCTCTGTGACTGCAAGAAGTAAAACTATATAACTTGCAGTTGTAGAAGTACTTAATAGCTGTTCTTGCACCATTCTTTTTCTTGCTACACCTCATACAGTTACCTAAGCAGCTTTCAAACATTAAATTGCTGTCGTTTTAAAGAGGCAGAGCCAAGATAATGTGCTGTTTTTTGTGTTCTTCAAATTTGCTTGCTCTTATACATCTTAAAAAGCAAGGCTCTTCTGAGTGTGGCACTTAAGTTAAAAAAAAAAAAAAAAAAAAAAGAGGCATGTAATGCTGCAACAACCTTTGTAAAAGTGTGATACGCAACAGCGGTACCCAGAGCGATGTCCAAAGATTTAGGTTCTGACCTAGGGGAGTACGATCTGTTCTTCAGGAGGAAATTCAGACTGAGGTCTCAAATATGTTAGGTTCCAAATCCTTTACTTGGTGTTTCAAGAAGTAGTCTGTTCTGAATGTTTGTGGACTGCACTCTCACACTTCATTTAAGTAATAGGTGTATGGTTATTAGATTGACATCTTAAGTGAAATTCCGAACTGCAATACAGAGTAGTGCACTAAAATGATTCTTTTTTTTCCAAGTACTTGAATCTAATGTGCAAATGTGAGAAACTGATTATGAAATTACTTGTTCCTTTAACTTCTGAAACTGAAAGAAATCCAAATATGCAAAGCATATGTTTTCAATTTTCATAAGATGAAATTTGTTCCTTTGAAAATAAAGCTAGTCTCTTGAAAATGATACTCAACAGTTTTCGGGAAGATCATGTAAAAAGATTGAACAGTGAAAACAAATCACTTATGTGATAAAAAGATAGTATAGAGACTTCTCTGCCTTTCTAAAGATCTGATTGAATTAATATCTGGATGGGAGCAAGTGTAAAGAAATGTAGATCCTTACATATCCTTAAATATCAGCACATGCGTGGATCAGGAGGGATTGATACAAGATGCTTTTGATTCTGGGGTTTGAGTTGGTGCTATATGTAGAAGGGGTGTGTAGGCTAATTCAGTTTACACACCTGGCTGTCATACTTGAATTGTTGCCTACTGATATTTCATTTAAACTTAGCATAGTTTCTTATTTGACTGAAACATAATATATAAATGAAATGTTTTAATTTAAGTTGAAAGCACAATCCTTGATGGAAATAATAAAGGAAGGGTAAAAGTGATTTCTTAGAGTCTGAAGAAAGTTGCCTAAGAAGCATTTAAAATTGCAGCTTTCTTCCTTGTACTAGTACAGTCTGGTTCGCAGTTCCTCTGAAGAAGCGGAGAATGATTCAGGGGCAATGTTTTATTGTTCATGTTAGTTAAATACTGTCTCTTGTTCTTTCCTGTAGTCCCAGTAAGAACATGAGCAGGGAGGGAGTTTAGTAGAAACAAGAGAAGTCACTCTCCCTTACTTACTTCTCACAAATCTTACCCTCTGGGACAGCTCTGTCCTTAGTGGGGCAGGAGCGGTCATCCTCTCCTACAGTCACTCCTTCCCATTTCAGCTCCAGCACAGAAGCCCAGCCTTCTCTAGCAAATTCAGGTGGCTTGCGTTCAGTGTCGTTGGTCCTGAGAGTTTCTGAGAGAATATTTCATACGGTTAGCTGGCACCTGCTACAGGAACGGAAGCAGCAAGGCTGCTAGTAGTGAAACACACTCTGTAATATACTTGAGTTATGTTCTTACATGGGTTGAGAATGAATTGATCGTCCCTAGTAAATATCATGCAGGTTTGTTGTTTAACTTTGTATTTTTTTCATATTGCTTTAGCTAATGACTAATGATGTCATTTCATGATGGATAATGACCCCTCCATTTTCATTTTGTTTCCAAGTCTGTCAAATCAGATACATAACAGTTCTGAAAGTTTCAAGTTGGCTAAACTAGCTTTTCAGAAAGAGGGGTATTACTAATGTTTTAGTTTTTTTTCTTTGTCACTGCTGTTGTAAATTCCATATGCAGCAGTTCATTTCAAAGTGAAACTTGTTTCTGAGTTGGGTCATGTCTTCTGATCCTCCTGGTCAGCAAGGGGATCCCCACGTCAGCTTCTGTCTTGAATGCATCTTTCATTGAAATCGCATTCTTCGACATTTCATTTTCTGTGGAGAGCCCCAAAATCTTTGTGTTGCTCCTTCCTGCTCTTCATTGTATTTCCTTTCCAGCCTGCCTGTTTTTATGGCTGGGGTTTATTCTTTGCTCTATGAGAAGGCAAGAGGAAAAAGTAATCTTCCTCTGAAACACACTAGGTAATAAAGAAGGAGGTGACCTAATCTGTGTCTGAAGAGAGAAAAAAAAAAAAAAGGGCCCCTTTTTGTCTACTACGGAGGCACCAAATGCCTTTTTTGCTTGCAGGGCTCCTTATTCCACATATGGAGGATCAGCAGACATGCACCTTCTCAAAGAAGATATTGGTAAGACTTTTCTTTGTCTAACACAGAATTAAGAAAAACGTCTGGAGATTAAGACAACGTTGCTGCAATGTTTGATTACAGTTAGCCCTGAAACAGTGGATCTTGGATATCCTGTGCTTATGTTAATGATTGCCTGATATGTCAGGAATGCTCAATTGTCATCTACACTCACAGAATTTCCTTTGGAAATAAAAGTATCTTTGATCTTTATTGTCATTGTTTAGAAAACTGAGATTTAAATAGAGCAACACATTTTTATTCCTGCAACCTCACATTTTCGTAGAATCATAAGACAGGGACACCTCCCACCAGACCAGGTTGCTCAAAGCCCCATCCAGCCTTGAGCACCTCCAGGGATGGGGCATCCACAGACTCTCTGTGCAAACTGTGCCAGTGCCTCACCACCCTTGGAGTGAAGAATTTCTTCTTAATGCCTTATCTAAATCTTCTCCTTTTTTAGTTTAAAACCATTCCTCCTTGTCATATCCCTACACATTTTCTTAAATACAGCTCTGAAAAAGTCTTTCGCAGTAAGGTCAAAATTCTTACAACCTTTATTGAGTGCTTTAACAGTTTACTGCCCAGTACCTAGTATCTGGTGCTTGCTGAGAATATTAAAGTCCATCAGTTTGAAGTTAAAGCAAGATAAATTTAATTTCAATATTTCTTTTTTAAAAGTTCAAAAAAAAAACATGGCTTTTTTGACTTTGATTCCCCAAATCTCAGTTTTAAAGGGTTTTATTTACTGTCATGTCTAGTGCATAAAGTTTGTTTTTTTCTTTTGTTTGCCTGTTTGGGAGGACTGGCAACCTTGAATGAACTATTGTTGTTCAGGAACACTTCTTATATCTTGATGTGTTCCTTTTTTCATTTTGCTTATGCAGTGACATACGGTTGAAAATAGATTCTCTAGGTGTTTTCTTCAAGTATGAAAATGTATTCTTCGTAACTCCTGACTTTATTCTGCATGCCCTGTTTTGTACAATAATCCACATCAGATTTACAGAGCTTTTTTCTTTTTTTTTCCTTCCCTGAAGCATTATGTCCTGTGGTGAGGGTTTGAAATAGTATTTAATTTACACAAAAAGGCCATAATCCTTGTAACCCGCAGGATACTGCAAAGAATTTGCTAAAATGTATAACCAGCATTTGTTAAGGCTACAAGAGTCTAGAAGATGGCTTTAGATATTATCATGTGTTTTTCTGATGCTCCTATCACAGGTTTTTAGTATTAACCTGTGTGTGCCACCCTTTAAGTGCTTGCCAGAATTGTAGTATCAATGAAATCCTTTTTGAGGACAAAACAAAACGCTGATACAACATCCAAGAAAGTCAGACTGTAAATTATGGCAGTACCATGCCAGGGAAATAATCCATTCCTAGAAACTTCCTCCACTGCATATCTATTTACAAGGTTAGATAAGATCAGCCAAGGAGCTTGATAGCTTTGAGGATATTCTTGTCTCTAATTCTTGATGTCTTCCTACATAGCTATTGTTTTTTGGTTAGCAAACTAATAGATATTACAGCTTAAATACTTAAAACTGCTCAATCTGAACAGAAATTGTTTCATGAAACTTAACCACTGAACTGATATTTTAAGAGCAGCTTTATGTAGCCGATTTTCTAATTTTTCTTTTAAGTATACTGTTAAGCACCAGAGTTGACTCCCTCTTCACTAACTGTACCTTAGACATAGGGAATATGTTCCCCATCCTCAAGATAGGAATTACTGGTTTGGTTCAATCGATTCATCTTAAGGTGATCGCCAGTTCCTGCTGAACAGCCTTTTCTCCTCTCATGTATAAACCCTTGAAATGCAGTACATCTTGGTGGCCAGCTTGGTTCCTTGTTTGGAACTATGTTGCTGCTTTAAAGGAAATTGTAGGTAGAACAAAATGTGTTGGGTTCAGTTTTTACACCTTAAGAAACTTACTGTTCTGACTTTGCAAATCTGACCTCGGGATTCACCTCTCCTCTTTCTTTTGTAAAACTAATATATACCCATTTGTCTTTCTGTAAACATATGAACACACAAATTGACATCCCAGTAAAGCCATGGCTTCTCAGATTCAGCTTTTTTCTTCTGGCTGACTTCCAGCCAGAAGAAGCTGTTCAACTCTGAACTTCCTAAAAAAAAGTCCAGCTCTGAATTTGCATGACCAAAGCAGTTGTACCTTTAGTCTCTTCTTGGAAAGAAACTGATACCTACATGTTGGACTTCTCTAATGACTGCTTGTAATAAGTTGCTGTTGTGTGGAGCACTGAACTGGCATCTAGCTCTTAGACTTGCTTAAAAATATCTCTGAAGATAGAAGGAGTAAGAAGTGATTTGTAAATGCTTCTGCAGTATTACAAAATGGTTTTATCTGTAAAGAGGGCTTTTTTGATTGTGAATAAATCAGCTATTAGAAATCAAAATTAAATTCAGGCGATAAGTTTTCTTGTGGATTTGTGTACTTCTGATTTGGTGTAGAGGTCAGTTTCCTTTAAAACAAAAGAAAAGTGGCAAGTGTTTTGTTTTTATAGCAATTTTATACCCTGAAACATACAATGCTGTTACATGTTAAAATAGATTAAAAGTGACATTTACTGTTGTTATCATAATCTCAACATCCAAATGTAGTTAAAAAACAAAAATAAATAAAACTGTGTTGGAGCATTAAGCCATACCTTCAGACATGCATTTTTTGCTAGAGACTTCAGTCTAACTGGTATTCTTTAGCTCTTTGCAAAGGAGCACTTTCTACAACGGACTTCCTTCTTTATTAGGCATTGACTCCTCAATCTGAGTATATTTGCAAGCTGATAGTACTGTTTTAATGACTAAATCACAAAGCAACAGGTACTGAGTAGTGCCCTTGCTTTGGTAATAGTTGCTTATAGAGTAGGTTGTAACAAGGGTTACAAGTAAATATATGATCTTCTGTTTGTGTTGTAGCTGCTATCCAGTATATGAAAAATAAGCCATGGACTATTAAGATAGCAACTAAAACATGATAGTTACCAGCTTCCAATTAAGAGTGAAGACTTAAGACCTGAGAATATCTTAAATACGAGGCTTTTAATCTGTACAAACGATAAAGTAATAGGGAGAGAGATTTTAAAAACAACCATAGTGCTATTTGATTGCCTTGAAATACCTGATTTTTTTATAAAAATGTGATCAGCAGTTGCTGACATATTGCTGGTCTTAATGATTATTTCTGTAATGTTTGTTACGTATGGTAGCCTTCCAAGCATTCAGGAAAATGGCTTACCTCAAAAAGAACAGCCAAAAGAACAAGCAGCAGCAGAGCTATAGAGAACACCGAATAGTGTGGGTCTAGATGTGGTTCATTTATTTTCTGTATGAAAGATGCTTATATTCACTGCAAGCAGTGTAACAACGGAAGAGTTACTTTTGAAATTTCTTGAAGTAAAAGAGAAGTTGGTTGTTTATAATGTGGTAAGGAGAAGGCTTAATTCTGATGTTGGTTACTGTTTCCTTTGTGATTTGTGTTTTTTTGAGGCTGTGTGGATTTTCAAAAGATGGAATTCTAAATTCTGTACTTATTCTTGTGTTCCGCTCCATTTTAGCCTCTGTGTTGATTTTACTGAAGATTGTTTATACATTTATAACAGGCGTATCTTATTAGGCGGAAGCTCTGTTGAAGTTTGTTTACTGTACTTGGAAATGACAAATAACTTTTTTTCTTTTCCTTTTTTTCAATAGGATGCAGGACAGAAGAGATTTGGTGCTATTTCCTGTAATATTTGTGGAATGCTTTACACTGCTTCAAATCCGGAGGATGAAACCCAACACCTGCTCTTTCATAACCAGTTCATAAGTGCCGTAAAATATGTGGTAAGAAAAAAATTCTTCCTGTGTACTAGTTACAATTCCTATTATTATGTTGTTGTGCTTTAATAAATTAATATCAGAGGAGGCCACAAGTCCACTTTTGGAAATAGTTTCCAAAGCCATAGCAGACAGACTATACATCACTTAGAAAGGTATTCAGTAGGATAGTGATGTTGCATTACTTTTGTATTCTTTTACAGTTCCTTAGTCTTGTGGGATGGGGACATGGTGGTGATAGGAAGACAAAATAACGTTACTGTTTGAAAGCACTTAATACAGGCTGCTTCTTGCAGCAGTTGGATTAATTGTCAGATAAAGAGCTGACTGTTTTTGTAATCGTGTAATGTTAGATGACTTCTAAATTTGTCTTAATTATGTGTAATTAATAAAGAGACTGCCTAGCAATCCAGTTGATAAAACGTCATAGTGTATCAAATACCAAATTAGTAGTGTGATTGTAATCTTTAAATATAAATTTAAAATATTATTCTATAGGTTCATTATATGTGTTATAGCTGAGTATCTGTCATATTAAAACACAGATTTGAAAAACCTTCTACAATTTTAAGGACGGTGTAAAATCAGCTATTTCACAGTAGCTGATATTACAAGACTTTCAGGAAATATCTGTTCACATGTCTGAAATCCAGAACAGAATCCACAAAGTCTATTTTCTTTATCACACATGTTACCTTCAGTACTCTACACTCGAGTAGATAAGACCTCCAGGATAACTGAACTGAGGCCACCAATTCATTTCATGTACGTGCCAAATGGCAGTTGGGCTACTCTTAAATCTCAAGCTCAATTTTATCCCATGATTCATAAATACAAAAATATATCTTCATAGCTCAAGTGTTTGAAACTATCTAGTAAATAGTTTTGGTATTTGTTCTGTTCTTGGTTAGTTTTTGCTGAATAATCCAGACATCTTAAAAGATCTTTTCTGATGTGCCGTAACTACGTTGTAGGATGAGACTGGGCAGAAATGTTTCTTCATTATATTCCTGTTTGTCTTCTCCCCACAACCCCAAGTATTTTAGGATCTTGAATGTTACTGGAGCTGTAAAGATAAGTCATAGAAGATGGTGTTAGTTCTTCTGGACAGAAGCTGGCATATGAGTTCAGTAGTTATTTAAAGCTGCTAGGTTCACGTGGTGGAAGGAAGCTGCACTGAAATTTGAAAATGAATATTTCGGAGCTTGGAAGAGCTGAAATTTCTCACATGCATGTACGTCTAGAGTAACAGCATGATTAATAAAGTGAAAGAGCAGACTTCCTTAAAGCAGTTGTAAATAACTATACATAAGTTAGAGAAAGTTTACTTTAAGTTGTAAGTATACCTAATGTTTCCTCAGCTACTAGGTATCTTTTTAAAATTTCACGATTTTTATTCAAATTGTTTGTATTGTCAGTTCAGTGAGTAAACATTTTTATTTCTGAATCTGTTAGGAGTATAGTTTTGTTTGATGACAGAATGCTATGAAGTGAGGATGTAGCTGGTAACTGGCGTATAAGACAAAGGAAGGAGCCTTATGAGTCTTTAAATCCTCATCTCTGTTTTTTTTCCTTATAAAATTTTCATTGACTCAGTTTTCTGCCTTGCTAAGTAGATACATCTTTAATATTAATCATTTGACCCATAGTTGGTGGTTCTTTTTTGATTTTAGTAATGTCTATGACAGAAACATTCTCACCTCCTCTTAAAAAATAATTTGAATTGTAGATAAACCTTCTTGCCAGTGAATCGGTACACCATGTCTCTATCTGTTAATTCTTAGTTGCCCAGAAATACCAGAAGAATGATTGCTTGGTAGGAGGTTCATAGTGAGGATTTTTGGAAGGATGATCTGGAGATTTGCTTGGTTTCTAAAGATTTATATGTAGAGTTACTGTATTGAAAATAGGACTGTGTTCCTTTCCCTGACACAAAGTGTTAATGGGACAGTAACATCATGCAGTTTAAAAATTGTACTAGAGAAGATCTTAGTTTGACGCAGGTGACCTTGGGATCTTACTACATTAGCTCTCTGGATGTTGTTTTTAAAGTAGTTAACACACTTGTCATTGCTGTTGATTTGGAGGCCATTTTGAAATGTTTTCTAAGCATCTTTCATTCTCCTGTTACTGACATTCTTCATGCCATGTGATGCAGTCCCAGTCAGACTTGAGAAGACTTGTGTCAGCCTTTCTCCCTGTTGAGTGTCTCTTGCTACGTGCCTGGTAGTTTTATTGATGATTCATTTCACTGAATCACAAAAAGATGGCTGTGTACATTATCACACTAGAGCTTCTCTTGCTGTGAACTGTGAAAATGGACTTCATAATTGTTTGTGTCTAGCCTGCCTGCATAAAGCTTGTGTTTTTTATTTGCCTTTATTTTTTCAAAGTACTGAGTGGCCAGAAGATAGTCTGCACATAAATAATAAACTTTATTCTCTTCAACAGAACATATTTTTAAAACTTTTTTTTAACCTTTATTAAAAAATCTTTTTAGATATCTCTAAAAATACTATAATGTCTTCAGAGATAGGACAAGGAGATGGTATTGAAAAACACACTTTACACACTTTGTTACTGATGGCTGATAGAGACAAAAAGGAAATTGTGTTCATTATATGGAGAGAGAGAATTTGGCAAGTATAATGGCACTTAATAAATGTGGGAATAGAATATTGGCAAGGACTGCTATGAATTTCCTGAAGGGTATCATTCTCTGTTGACAGAAGTGTCGTAACTGAAAGAGCAAGAAGGTAAGGTAGTCAAGGACAGTCCTGGAGCAGGAATAGGGCAGTGTGAGATTGATCCACTACCATAGACAATATAGGAGTCTGTCTCACTATCCTTCTGGTTTCAGACATCTGAAAATCTCCAGAAAAAAATAAGCCATTCTAGCATGTGCTTGCAATTGCATGACTATATACATAACAATGTTAACTCTGGTGGTAAAACTGTAGGAGGGATAAGTGGTTCAGTTTTGGTTTAAAAAATAAATAAATACAAATCTAGCTATCTTTGTAACACCACTTACCATCACTTTAATCTCAACAATTTTTTTAAAGAGCAGAATGTTTTTAATGAGGTTTTTAAGTTGCAGAGACAAATATTTAAGTTAGAAAATGCCTGTGGATCCAGGTGCCTGAGGTGAATGCAGTTAATATATTTGTATTTCAAGCTCATCCTCTTAGTTAAGACTATCTTGAGCTGAACAAAATTGGGAGAAGCTGTTGTTTGGGCTAATGACTTAACTGTCTAAGATTTGAGTAGCTATTCTGCTATAACAGCATCCAAGCCGATCTGTGAGGCTTGAAGATGTTGGTGAATTTCATCTCATCTTAATATTTGACGCTTCTCTTGATTTGCATTACTTCTGAAATTGATATGTGTATGCAAAATAAAACATAACATTTCAAATAAAGTTCTTACCATTAGCTATCTTCTGTAAGAATCTTAGTTTTAAAAGAATTAAAACAATGGTTACATCCAAGGATCTTAATGCATTCTGCAGTCAAAACTTCAGTTTCCACATTACACTTGGAGGAAGTAATGACAGAACATCTGTAACTTGATGAGAAAGTCAGGAGGAAGAATGCAGTAGGCTCATTTCTCTGCTGCAAATTATCATAAAATTTCATAATAAACCTGTTTATTAGGAGAAAATTTTACAAATGTTTTTCTTAGTCCTAATATCAAAAATGGTACTGTATTAACTAAGTTTGCCTCTGTTCTTCAATGTTTTTTGAGGAAAAAATGATATAAGAAAAATACACCACCAGTTTTCATCTATATGTATTCATTTGGGAAATAGTTCTGGCTTGTCTCTACTCCATGACATACATACACACATACCTGTTAAAAAAAATATATGTATAAAAGCAGATTTGCTGAAATTTGTCCTACTCTTACATAAGGACTTTTAAAACAAGGAATTGTGCAAGCAGTCTTCTGTGCAATGTCTTCTAATTTAAGTATTTTTAAAGACAAATCTACATGAGACACAAACTGTATCTTAAACTATAAGCAGAGCATATTTTGTGTGAAACCGAGCACCTGACATATCAGCTGCAGTGCTTTTGGAGCCATCTTTCCCACTGTGTTCTACACCGGTTGTTACATACACATATAATACCCCGTGAAAGCACTGCACTGCGCGCCACAGTTGTAATTACTAATTGTCCATACTGCTGTGTCCTGGTGCAGTAGCAACTGCTAAGCTCTATTGTCCTTTTTCTGAATTACTTTTTTTCCTTTTCTAATTTTATTGCCATTGCACTTCAGTAAGCAAGCACAGCCTTGTATGAATTGGGAGGAAAAGGTACAGGATAGTTTGAAACACTGAGATTAAAAAACAAGTTAGCTTTTCAGGGCATGTTTTGTATATGAAGTACCGGTAGGATAAGCAGCCATGAGATGGCGAGGAGGAGGGCACTGCAGCTGTTACCACACACGATGGGGCTCTGCGGCACTGCTCTGCCTGCCTGTGGCGATGAGGTTTATGTGAGCCACAATACAGCTACTTACAGGTAACCTGCTGTTAAGCACAGGCTTCCAGCATCAGGGAAGGGTGGTGCAGCCATGTACTTCTACTCCAGGCCTTGCTGAACATGTGTCCTGGCAGGAACAACAGCTTTCCTTTCAACTTGGTGTATCACAAGCGATGTACATGAATGCTTGAGCACCTTGTGCAACAAAAAGTCCTAGTGCCCTATAGTAATGTCAAGCAAAAAGAAAGGGAAGAACAATTTTCTGACACTGTAGTAGAAGATTATAAAATACCTTGCAGATACAATGCTTTTGTTTCTTCCAGTAGCAATGCCTTATTGATTCCTGAGTTAAGAAGTTCTACTTTAGTTCTCAGTGACTGAAATACCTTTCAGGTGGTTGTGTTTTGTTTCAAGTCATTTTTTTATTATTATTTTTTTAAAGTTAATAAGTGTGTTAAAGGAAATCATCTTCTGACCACATGGAAGATACTGGTACTAAAGTGCATTTGATGTATTGTAGATACTTAATAGGATCTGTCCCAGCTGAAGCTATAGAACATTTTCTTTAAAAGCTTTGATGTTAGAATATGAAAGAGCTGTGACGAATCTTGTGCATTATTTCCATTAGTCTGGTTTAAAGGAAGCGCAGTTCGTTCCTTACTAAGACTGAACAGTAAGGATACTGAAGAAGCAAAGCAGATAGATGAAATATTAGTTCATTTGTTTGAAGTACACAAAGCTGCATCAAAAACAAAGGTCTAAGGGTTGAAAATACCCTTTCTGATGTAAACCAAATGAAAGTTTTGGATGAGCTTAGAGTTCGCAGGAAGTTTTTGAAGAACTTCATCTAAAAGATACATTTCTGAATAAATTTCAAAGTACTTGAATTTAGAATTTGCCCTTCCTGTGAATGTGATCTAATGCTATAATGATAATCACTTAAGAAAATAAATAGGCGGACGATAGTAAAAATAAGTTATAAGTATTAGAGTAATTTTATCTTCCCAATTAATTGCATTTTTACTGAATCACATTTAGACTTCTGCTAATAGGCTGTTGCTTAAACACGTCAACAACGGTCTGGTGGTAATAGAAAATGTTTCTGAACAGACTACGTTTTGTTGGAAATGCCTGGCTGCTAGGTCAACAGAATACCGTAGCTTCAAATTTAGAGTAGAATTTTCGGCATTAGGCCTGCACCATTCTGGATACTGTAAAGGAAGGACTGTCAGACATGTTTTATTTCTCTGCAGGCATGTTGAGTGATGCTCACAGGTGGTTTAAAGTAGGCCATAGAAAGCTTTTGTAGGGCAAACAGGTAGCCAGAAGGCAGTGAAAGACAAAAATGGAAAGAGGATGGTGTTTGAAGTTGGAGAGGCAAACTCTGTGCTGTTTCTCACAGAATCAAAGCACGTGTCACAGTCCCACCAATGGCACTTCTCTGCTTTCCTGGATATTGTAGCACTGCTGGTCATTGCCCTTCATGTTTAGATCATAATACAAATTCTAGTAGTTGTCTTGACATTTGGTGCAACTGCTGCTGAGCAGAAAGGCAAGCAGGATTTAAATGGTATCTGTTTTGCAACTGTTCCCTTGCTGGGTGCTAAACTTGTACTTAAATAGTTCCAGGACTACCAGCAAGCAGGTGAATTTCCAAAATTCATGTCTTGTTTGGGGTAAGGGATTAAAATCAGTGTGATTACATTGAGGTACAGATCAAGTGTTGTAACACCTAAGTTTGACATTTTTTGTGGTAGTTTATATGGCATTCATTCAGTGCCAAATTCCATTGCTCGGTCTTTAGCTGAACATTATTTTGTGGAAAGGTACAGATTTCAATGAGAATTATTCCATCAATATTGTTTCTTCAAAGGCTTTTTTATTTAAAGTTGCTTTGAATTAGACTTGTAGATCAGCCTTTTCCGTGGCTGAAGTTACTTCTGCATTCAGTACTTTTAGGTCCCGTCAAAGCAACTTGATTTCTAATATCTACCAGTCCCATCTTACTAGATTTAAGTGGCTTTTTTGTTTTGTTTTTTTCCATGCAGGTACTGCTCATTATTCACCACGAGTGTGGATCTGAAGAAGAGTTAATTACCTCTATTTTTTTGAGTATGTTTATACTTCAGATACACACAACGTAGCCTCCTTCCCCATTAGATTCTTAGAAGGTAGTTATAAATTTTTTTTTTTATAGTATCCTTCTTGTGGCTTTATTAGTTATGATCAGTAACAAAATAAACTATTCCTTACATTTTGGGCAACTGCATGCCAATCAGTTCACTTAGAACCTCCTGGAGGTCTTTCGCATGCCAAACTTTAAAACTGAGTGTGTATTTGTGGAGGTAACTATGTTAAAAAGAAATCTTTCAATAAAACTTAGGGTTTTTTCCATTCACTGGACTCTGGAAAATAAATATTACCTAGGTTTGGAGATCAGTTATGTGAGCCGAGTTTGCTACTTCAGTTTTAAAATTCAGTTTGCACTGCAGTCCTTGGGGGAAAAATGTAGTTGGGAAATAAGACACTTTGCTAAATTGCTTCTAGTTATAGTTAGGCTGTTGTATTGTACTATAAATAAGATCTTATTATATCTATTGTGCTCATTTTAAAAAGCTAGCTGAAGTTTCCTTCACTAGCAAAACAACTGCTAAATAGTTTGAAGTCTCTGCCTAAGTTCAGTGTCCAGAACAATAATATGCAATTTCTGTTTGTAAAGGTACATCTTGTGTATGGTTTAGATAAATTTTTGTTTTATTTAGGGATGGAAAAAGGAGAGGATTCTGGCTGAATATCCTGACGGGAAGATAATAATGGTTCTTCCTGATGACCCAAAATATGCACTTAAAAAGGTATGGTGAAAAGGACTGGACTTGTTTGTCTTATTTTGTTATTTGATATTTTATTCTGAGTAATGAGGATGTAAAATTTGTAGAACTAATGTGGGAGCAGTTGAAAGACTCAAAACTGATGTGGTTCTGTAGCTTTCTCCACAAACAGGTCAGAGCTCTCACTCCTACACACTGCTGCACCCTTCATAGGGGGATGGGTCTGAGCTAGAACGGAAAGCAGGAGTGGGAACAGCATCAACCAAATGAATTTTAATTTATTTTTTTTAATATACAGAATGTCTGCCAGATATTTTGTATAATAAAAAAAAAAAATCTACTCTATTTAAACAGGTTGAAATGTATTGATCTTATTACACAGCGTGAATACCTGCACCATTCCCTAGATGATTTTTGGCTAAAAAGAGATTTAGTTAGAAAGTGGCCTCAGTCATCTATTCCATTCCCCTGTGGAAAGCAGGATCAGCTCTGGTTATGATGCATCTGATAACTTTCTAAAACTTCTGCTTTTTTTAATAACTTCCTGAGGCTTTGTTGCAGTGGTTCACAAATTTCCCCTAAATGTCCAACAGAATCTCCACGCTGCAATTTTAGCTCATTCATGGAAGTTGTACTTCCCCAGCTGTAGGTAACATCCTTCTTTTCCTTTTTGCAACAGCTTCTGTGTTCCTGAACAAACTGTTGTTTTTGCCTTAAGAAGATTCAAGGGGTGTGCTGTTTTTCAGTTTACCCTCTTAAATATTATTTTATAGAGCTCTAATCATTGTCATACTGTCCACTAGATGCTTTCCATCTGTGCCATATCTCATGTCTCTTTTGAAACTCATTTTGAAACTCACCATCTAAATCCGAGCACAGTACACTGGCCGGGCTGTAGAGCAGAAGCATCTTGCTCGCTAGCCTGTGTTAGTACCTCTTAATATGGCATTCCATTTTTCAGTAGTATGGCACTGATTCACATTTTGCTGCTGATTTGCTGTGACCAGGAAGTACTTTCTTGACAGTACTGCACTCACAGAATGGCTGAGGTTGGAAGGGGCCTCTGGAGGTCCCCTGGTCCAGCCTCACTGCTCAAGCGGAGCCACCTGGAGATGACTGTCCTGCAGCACGTCTGTACTGCTCCAGGGAGGCTGGGCAGCTCTGTCTGTGGAGGTTTTCAAACCCTGAGCCACAGGGTTTGATCTCACAGCTGAACCTGCTTAGAGCAGGAGCTTGAATCTCCTGAGGTACTTTTCCACCTGAGTTATTCTGCTATTCCATGGCTTGTGCTCCAGATAATAATATTTAAAACATTTTTATTGTTGGTTGTACTACTCCAATCTATGTGTTTTAATGTGTTTCTGGTTTTCCTGAAATTAGCAAGCTGTAAGCTTGAACATTTTAATTGTGTAAGTCAAGAATTTTAATTGATTCCCTGAGATGCTGTGACTGCAGTGGGTTTTCTTTAGACTAAACCAGAATTTTCTAAGTTGCCGTATTGAAAAAAGAATCTATGGCTTTTCTTACAGTATTTAATGCAGATAAGTTTGTTTACTAAGTTTAGTTTTTCTGGTGGCTTTGTCTGAATTTTAGTATTACATAAGTATGAAGTTTTGCATGTAGTTGCATTTTCATTTTTTTAATTTTTTTTTTTTACTAAAATAACTGAGGAAAAAACAAAACAAAACGTAAAATACCTAATTGGGGCAGAGGATAAGAAATCTGTAGCAAATGAAGTCATTTAGGACAGAGTTCTCTGTAATCCTGCATGGTTAAAGTTGAGAGCATCTACAGTGGTCAGCGCTGTGGCTGTGTAACAGCACTTTAAGAAAGGTGACATAATGTTTCATATTGTTTAATCTGAATTGTCATTAAATTACTGGTGAATGAAGGTTAAATGAGAAAAGAGAGTAGCTGATACCAGGAATTTTTGAAATTATTTTAAAAGCATGTTTTGAAAACAATTTTCATTTGATCACCGCTAATCTTCTATATTCGAAGCATCAATAATTCCAGTATTGTTTTAGTAATGTAACTACAACATGCATTAAAGACACTTATGCCATTTAATGCACTGCATAGAAAAGGCCACATTTATTTCGGACTCCTGTAAGTGATGAGAAGTTTCAGTGCCTGGTTACAGGTATAGGATTCCCCCAGTAAAACCTCAGCTCAAGCGTGAGCTGTTCTTTATATTCATGCTGGAGTTCATAAGTTTCTTTTAAACTTGCATTAGCAAGTTTAAAACTTTTTTAACTAAACATTTTAAACTAAACATTGAAATTTTGAGTTCCAGTTAAGCTTTACAAACTAACGGAAGAGCCAAAAGCTCGAGGAAGGAGGCAACAGCTATTCATTCCGTTTCAGCAAATACATGCATGATCCCTTATGCAAACCCCTCGGCAATGTGCTTGCTATCATCTGCTCAAGACCCTTAATGGATTCATTATTTCAAGACTTTAAAAATAACCAGCTGAAAAGCTTCCACTACACTTGTTTAACTTTTTGTATAGACCTCATTTTCTGGCTAAAATGGCAGAGTCCACAGTTTGATAACGTGCATCCTCCCTGTTAGCCTTTGGCTAAATGAGTCTGGACTTACTGGAAGCTGATTTAGAAGTTTCTGCTCTTCATGTTTCCAGACAAGTATAATTTAAGGAAAACTTATGTGGACTTGTGTGTTGCACATTCCTTCCAATAATCCTTAACTTCTGGAATAGTTTTTGGTGTTCTAGATAACTTAGTGTGTTTCTGTAAATCTGTAATTTTAATGTATATTTGTAAAAATACATATTTATACACGTGTTTCTTATGCAGCATTTCAACTTATTTTGACAGGTTGAAGAAATTAGAGAAATGGTAGACAATGACTTGGGATTTCAGCAAGCTCCGCTCATGTGTTACTCTAGAACGAAAACTCTTCTTTTTATTTCTAACGACAAAAAAGTTATTGGCTGTTTAATTGCAGAGCATATCCAGTGGGTAAGTGATTGAACTGGAGAAAGGTAGCCTCTAAAAGTTGGTGCGTGGTGACTGTGTTCTTCAGACATGCTGAAACTATAGAATTACCTAAGAGTTTGAGACTAGCCATTTGGCAAATAAGTACAGACGCTTTAATGACAGGTGGTAATAAGAATTAGATTTTCTTTGTTGATATTATTTTAAATCAGATTAAGATTTAGGGTTTTTTTGTGAGGTTAAATCGTTTATCTTATATTTCAATTCTGAAATTGTCAACAGAAATCAAATTAGACAGATGCATTCTTTTTGGTGAGGCGTTTAACATGAATGTATGTTCAACTGAAATATATTACCCAAGAATTGTATTTAATCATTAATGATGCTTTTATTTAGTAACATATTTTGACGTCACCTGCAGGGCTACAGAGTTATAGAAGAGAAGGTTCCAGAAGTTAGTTCAGAAAATGAAAAAGTCATATTTGAAAGACAGAAAGCTTGGTGCTGTTCAACGTCACCAGAACCTGCTATTTGTGGGATTAGTCGAATATGGGTATTCAGCATGATGCGTCGAAAGAAGATTGCTTCTCGGATGATAGAGTGTCTCAGGTAATACCAAAAATGTTTCCTTGGTTATATGAGTTTGATGGACTGTAGTCCAAGAGATTTATTGCATTCCTTTGGGTCTCAGGCGTGCATCTTTACGTTTCCAGCGATACTGGCAATGTAGAGGTGAGCACAGTGGATGATTCCAGTGTTCTGTGGTGTTCAGTAACTAACTGAACTCAGTGTTCTGCAGGTTGTCTTAACAGTAACCTTTATGCTAAGTGCAGTTGTAATGAGCCAGCCTAGCCGACTGCAGATGAGCTTGGGTAAATTCCTCTGAGGTAATTACGAGTGGAGGAAGTGAGACCGTCTTTGGTCAGAGCATCTAAGGTCACAGTGTTAAGGACTGTGACCTAATCATTGGCCAAGTTTCTGTTCTGCAGAGGTAGCAAAGGGAAAAGAGCAGAAACACGTACCCGGAACTATTTGATACAGTCAAGTGGCTAACAGCCGTACTTCGGTGATAGTTTTGACCTTTTTATTTTTTTGGCTTTGCTCAGGTTCACTGAGACTTCTGAAACATTAACTTCCATAGAGATTTAGTAGCTTGTAATGAGTGTATTCAGCTGAAGACTAAGTACTAGATGCATAAAAGGACACAAATATTCACACTGCTGTTCAGACAAATGTTAAAAATGTTGAATCTCCAAACCTTTGTTCATCTTCTTTTCTTTTTTTTTTTTCCCCCTTGTTCTCTGGAAACTCCTAAACATTAAAATACTTTTCTTCTAGTGACATTTCCTAGAAGTCTGACTCCCTGTCCTGAGTGATGCACAAACTGCCCAACTCTTGTTATTGCTGGGCTGTCAGGTTTGTGCCAGCTGCCTGGCTATCCTCATCCTGTTGGAGTTTGTGGCACAGGGACGCTCGTGTGTCTGCCAGTCCTCACACTCTCAGCTATTTGGAGAGCCTGGCAAAGCTGTTCCACAGCAAGATAAATGCATCCAAATGGCTGGTGCAGCAACTCGAAATTTCCTGTTAGGTCACGTTCTGTCTGAACTATCAGCTGTAGAACTGGATTCAGATAAGCATATTACCACGATGATTTTGGGGTGCTCTTCTTTTTGAAGGCTGATTTTTTAATCCGTATATTCAGTAGTGTCCTATAAACTATTTATGATGGAAGGACTTCTTCCCAGAGCAATGCTGGAGCTGCTCCCTCAGTCACAGCTCTAAAGGATCCTTGGAGTCCTTTTTAATGGATTGTTACTGCTATCAAGAAGAGGTGTCAGTTCTCCTCTTAGCTGTGCACTGCACCTCACCTTTTACAGTCCTCTTGTGCTCGTTTAGCCTTCCACTAGATCGTTTTTAATTTGCTAAGTAGTAGAAAGCAGGTTCACCCAAAAGAGCTCTTTTTTGATGCCCAGTTAGCTGGTTTGCAGAAAGGCTGAATGTGCACTGGGTTTGGTGTGAAGGAGGGAGCGCAGGAAGTTGCAGGTGACGTCAAGGAGCAAGGCCTGCTTTTTAATGGCAGTAAGCAGTTGGATCTGCTCAGCTGCTGGTGAAGCTTCAGCCTCAGTGTCTCCCTGAGCAAAAGGCAGTATGAACAGGATGATTCTGGTAGCCAGCTAAATCCCGCCTTCAAAATGCTGAAGGTATCCTAGCAGAAGTTAAGTTCACTTTGAGAGCGTCTGCTCCATTTCACTTGAGCTTGCAATGCTTGGAGTCAAAAATACACAATGCAATACATAAATAGGTCCTCAGGTATTGACTGGTATTTTTCAAAATCATCTTCCTAAAGGTAGTAATACACTATTGAGAAGGCAATAAAGCTGGTAATAATTGAAGAAAGACTTTGTTGCTGTTGTCTTTTCGTCAAGATACAATGGAGACGTCCATATATGACAGATGTTAACACTTGCTCTGCAAGTACCTGCAAGTATATTTTACCAGAACTCAAAAAGTTAACTTTGGGAGTTTCTTCTGTTTCCAAAGAAGTTTATTTTGTTTTTCTCATCACCAAGGTCTTAAAGACTGAGATCAATTTTCTAACTTTGCTCTCGTAGCCATCCAAAAAAATACAGTGGTATCTTTGATTCTTTCCTACCTTCAAGTAAGAATAGAACATGTATATGATATTTTCATGAAGTTAAATCAAATCTTCATGTAATCGCTATTGAAAATGTATCACTTAGGAATTTTGTGCTATGTTCTTAAACGTCCTAAATTAATCCAAGCTGTGCTCTATCCAAATGTCAAATGTTTTGTTTATTTGTTATTTGTTTCTTCAAACTAGAAACCTGAAATTTCATCTGGTCTGTTGATACCCCTCAGTCAGGACCCTAACTGCTTTGCAGCTTACATTTTCATTCCTGGTGATTGTAGCCCCATAGTTCTAGCAGTGTCTTTTCTGTGAAGAAATAGTTGGAATGATTTCAGACCTTCTTTTAAGCTCTGAAATTGAACTGTTGTTGCAACTCGGATGAAATTGCCCTCTACAAACACTTTCTAAGATACCGAAACCTTCCTAGCACGAATGATTCCTTTTACCATTTGGAAAGAGGATATAGTGAATATAAATGGAGGTTTCTGATGGGTTGTAGCCTAATAGCATAAAAACTCTTACGTTATTTCCTGAGGGTAATTATTGTGTTGTGTTCTTTTTTTCTTCCAAACAGGAGCAACTTCATATATGGCTCATACTTAAGTAAAGAAGAAATTGCTTTCTCCGACCCCACTCCTGATGGAAAACTCTTTGCGACGCAGTACTGTGGCACCGGCCAGTTCCTAGTATACAACTTCCTCAATGGACAGCATCAGACTTAACTGCTTCTGAAGGAATTCCCTTTTTATCGGGAGACTTCTGCCAAAATGTACTGAATCGGTGCAGACCTTATGCAGAAGCCAGGGCCATTTTTCTTACCGTGAACTCAGGACTGGTAACAACCAAAAGGTTGTACTATTTTATTAAAATTGTAAACAATGCAGTAATAGGCTAACTTTGTTTTTTTAAAAGAAAGATATTTTATTAACTTTTACAGAAGTTTGATTGTATTTTATCTAGTTAGTCATGTTTACATGCAGCAGAAAATTGTTCATAGTGGACTGTAAACTAAAATGCAAAGACTATAGTCTCACTGATGAGTACCTGCTGAAGTTCTTAACGTGGTGATATACCAGTGCTTAAACACCGCGGGTGGGTGAGGCAGCAGAGTCCAAGCCTGAGCTCCTGGCATGCATCCTGCGCACGGCCGGGCGTAAGGGCAGCCTGGGTGATGGCTGCGGGGAAACTCGTTTTACCTCCCGTCTCCCGCAGAGGTGGAATGAAACCCCCACGGAGCGGTGTGCTCTTGGTGTCCCTGCAAGTGCTGTACTGAGTATATACCTTTGTTAGCGGACTTCACTTGGATACTTGTCGCTCCTTCATAAAGCTCTCCTCTTTTAAAGGGTTTGTATGTTGAAAAACTGCTGTGGCCTTTCTTGATCTGTACATAATGTAGATAGATTGAAAATAAAATTCTTGATAGCTTTTTCTAAAGTTACTCTGTATTGATACCGAGTGTGAATGAATCTTTGGTGTGTTTTATACTTTTGTATCTGTGAGATATTACCTTAGCAGCTAAAGGCAGCTGCTGGGTGTTTGGAAGCGCTCCTTGGAAAGCAGCCACTGCATCTCACCTGCTTGGGATCGGAATCACCTGACTGACAACGGGTTTGCATTGCATGCTTATGGTCAGTTCCCAGCAGCTCTGGCTCGGTAGCAACCTGCTATGAGGTAAGATGGGAGGTAGTAAGTTCATACTTGAAAAATGGCTTAAAAACCCTACTGTGGGATGGGTAAGATTCAGGTGAAATTTAAACATTTGTGTTTTTTTTTTTTTAATTTTGGAACTCTCAAATCACAGGTACCCAGCCTGAAAAATCCGCAGGACTGGCAGGATGCTGAACTAACCTTTTTGTAACAAGTAACACTCAGTGTAGCACAATGCTGTGAGTTTCTCTGGTAAAAGCACTATGTTTTAAGGCATTTAAAAAAAACAAACAACATAAACTTTGTCTGGTGCAAACAGTTAAAATAGAGGCAGTCTTAAATGGTAACTTAATATATTCAAATTTAATGAAAGCACATTATAAACATACCATAGCCACAACTTCAGACAGTTTCAGTTCATAAACAATAACATGAGGTAGACTGACTAGTGAAGCTAAATTCACCAAGTTTTTGGTTAAGAAAACTTTACACTAGGAAAGCAACGTTTTGAACCCTCCTCCAAAAGTCACAAAAAGCAATTACATAAGTTAAGCAAAAAGCATTTGAATATGATTCTTTAAATCTTAGTTTACATTCAAATTTAACCTGCGAATAGACAGTAACACCTACAGGAAAAATATAACGCTGGCCAATTTAATACATTCATAAGAATGGCCTTGATGGTGAGGCTTAAACCGAAAAAGGAATAACGATAACCCAGATGTCAAATAACGGTATCCTTTCCAGGAATTCACAGGCAACAAGTTAAAAGTTTTCAACCGGCCAGGCCTACAGGGTTTGAGCTTCTTAGTATCTATCCTCTTTTCCATTACAAAGTTCCTTGCTTCTGCATGGCAGAGAGAGAGGTAAGGAAACTGGTTTACTGTTCCTCGGTAAAGGAAGGCAAATACGCTGACGTTCTGACTTCGTGCTCAACCTTCAGGACAATTTTGCACTGCCTCACCAGAGGGCTAACTCGCCATAGTAGTCTCAGCACCTGGACTTTTTAAGAACTTAGTGCAAACATCAAATACACAAACAAAAGGGCGGCTCAGTACCTCACGCTTCACACTGAGACTCGGGGTGTCCTTCAGCCCTTCTGGCAAAACCAGAAACACTGGCACGCAGTCAGCTGCGTACCAAAAGCTTCGAGAAGCATCGTGTGCGTTCCTACATCTTCCAAGTGTTAAATATAAGGCAGGTTGTGTCTGAAGGAAAATATAAGTGTACAGAACTGGGTTGTTCACATGAAATTTGCCAAATGTACAGCATCAGAGTGAAGCTACATTAACACATTTATATGCAAACCATTTTCCTTTAGCCTCAGTCTAATATATGTTATTTTTCCCCATTTGTAAACACCTTTTCACCAGATAAAGAAGTTGCTCAATTGACACTATGTGTTTAAAAAAAATGCAGCTTTGGCAGGTCCTTCTCCAATGAGTTGTAGGTCAAGGATAAAGAAAGATGTGTTAGTTTTGGGGGGATTAGATGAACGTACCTGAACCTCTTCTAAAAACATGCTGCACTTTTTAATAAATGGGGTTATGGTGCGCAGGGATATTTTTATTTTGGAAAGATATGGAAATACCAATTGGTTAACTGCACGAGGAAAACAGCGTACTGGTGTGCTTCAACCCTGACAGCCGAATTGTACCGCGCTGCATTCTTTCTGGAGCAGCTCGCAGGCCACAACCACTATGCACAGGGGTCAACCAAACGAGGGGCTGGCGGTGCTAGGTGGGGGTTGCTTCTGGACAGAACCTCTCCTGAGCAGCTCCAGCTCCTCAAGACTTCCCCCCTAAGCTGTTGTACACGCTGCTCTCATTCAGTTGGACTCTTCTTTTCTCTCCCCAGTGCAGCCCCGGCACTGATGCCCTCCTGGCACCTGAATCATGTACGGCCGTGAACGGACAGACCTGATCTTACACCTGCAGCCAGCTGGAGCTGCGTGAGAAGGACACCGAGCAAGCCAAGGTACCTAGCGGGTGAAGTAACGCTGCTGGGAGCACCTGTGTGCACGGTGCCTGCCACGCGTCTGCTGATTTGTTCAGGTTTAAGTAGTAAACTTAGAACACCTGTGGAAATTTTGCCAAAGACAGTTTCAATACATACACAATTACAAATCTTCAACTAACACTGCACAGAGAACAAGACTATTCCTTTTAATACAAATACCTACGTTACATTGTAGTTTCAAACCCCTGAGTATTCCCGTACCGAAGTACAGAGCTGAAGAGAAACAGCGGGCTCTCCTCCATGTATCTTCAATAAATCCCATATGCTGCGTTGAGTTTCTTGTAACACATTCAAGCTAGCAGCTGCGGAAAGCAGCCTCTTCCCCTAGCTCAGCTGAAGGTAAAGAGAATTCTTCATTGACCAAATCACGTCCTCTTCCTAGATCCTACGCCTCGGCTGGCGGTGTGATTAGTGCCAGCAGTTGTGACTGATGAGAACGTAACACGAATCCATAATCCTTCAAATCGTAACTGCTGTGGTAATTTTATACCTAGGAATAAAGCCTACTTTAGAATTTTGGGGAATCCTTTAGAGAAGTCTAGATAAATATTGGTTGCACTTTGCTCCACA